>NC_136976.1:56202285-56802285 GCF_032717465.1 Coenobita brevimanus
CCTTGTGTTGTGGTAATTTAAATACCTGCCCTTGTGTTGTGGTACTTTAAATACCTGCCCTTGTGTTGTGGTACTTTAAATACCTGCCCTTGTGTTGTACTTTAAATGTCTCCCCTTGTGTTGTGGTACTTTAAATGTCTGCCTTGTGTTGTGGTACTTTAAATGTCTGCCTTGTGTTGTGGTACTTTAAATACTTGCCTTGTGTTGTGGTACTTTAAATGTCTGCCTTGTGTTGTGGTACTTTAAATGTCTGCCTTGTGTTGTGGTACTTTAAATGTCTGCCTTGTGTTGTGGTATTTTAAATGTCTTGTGTTGTATTTTAAATGTCTGCCTTGTGTTGTGGCACTTCAAATGTCCTTGTGTTGTGATAATTTAAATGTCTGTTTTGTGTTGTGATGCTGTAACTATGTCAGCCTTTTGTTGTACTTCAGATGTCTGTCCCTGTGCTGTGGTCATGTACTTTAAAGGTACGGTATTGTGGTACGTGTTGTCTGTTGTGGTGTTTTCGGTGTGGTTTTGAGGTGTATCTGTTGTAGAGTTTGCGGTAGCTGTGGTGGTATTGTGCAGTCATGTCTGTCATATGGTACTTCAGATGTGGTGTCGTAGTATGTGGTAATGGAGGTAGGATGTGGCTTGTCGTCTGTGTTGTGGTAGGTTACTTTAAACTCAGGTGATGTTGCTGTTATGGTGGTATGTTGTTGATGTGACAGTGCTGGCAGGTTTTTGCCGTGGAGTGTGACGTGTTTGTTTATTTTCCTGTAGTGCTGCTGTTTGGTATTTTGATATGCTGATGCGATGCTGTTACCTGTGTTGTGATACCCACCTTAACTCTTAACTGGTGAGATTTTCCCCCTTCCTTCCTTTTTTTTTTTTTTTTTTTTTTTTTTTTTTTTTATACAAGACAGTTGAAGGACTAATCTCCGTCCCAGGGGCGTTATGGTCACTTATATGTGAATAACTTGCCCTGGATGAAGCAGAGAAATTTTGAGGCTTGATTAATGAGTGAGTATACGATTATGTAGAGCCCATTTCACTCAATGTTCTATTGGAAGTTCTCCTACACATGAGTTGGCTTGTTCCAGTTTCTGGATCCCTTCCTCTTCATGTGATAGTAAGAAGTAGGATGATGATGATGATTTTCTAAATCACTCCATTACCAAAGTTCTTTCATAAACTTAGTAACCGACGGACAGAGGCAAGAATAAAAAATAGCAGTGAAAGGGTTCATTTCCTATGAACCATGTATGCAGTCATGGGCTGTATGGTTATAAAAAAAAAAAAAAACGTACCTCTGACTCAGTTGACCACCGAAATGCTTTTGTTCCCTTTGGTAAGCGCGCGAAAACGGGTCCTGCATTGTTGTTGTGATGATTGGTAAAATTGAGTCGAAGTGGTTAGCCACGCTGAATTGAAAGCTTACTGTTGTGATGCCAGCGTGTTGTGTGCGTGTCATGGATGGTGTAATTTACTGGTGACATGAGTAGTGATTGGGGTAGTTGTGATTGAGGTAGTTGTTACGCAGAGTAGTTATGGTGACGTGGTAATTATTGTGTGTGTGTGTGTGTGTGTGTGTGGTTAGTTACTGAGGTGTGTGGTAGTGGTTAGTGGTGTGCGATAGCAGTTGTGGTGGTGTGGTTGGTGCTTTGGTAGTTAATGAGGTGTGTGTGGTTAGTTATTGTGGTGTGTAGAAATGGTCGTTGTGGTATAATAGTAGTAGTTATTGTGGTGTGTGTGTGTGAGAGAGAGAGAGAGAGAGAGAGAGAGAGAGAGAGAGAGATTACAACTGCCGAAATGTAGTAAAAGTTTCTCTTCGATTGATGCGCGTATTGGATGGTTCATTATATCCTTGTTTAGTACAGATATTCACCAAATTTTGGGAAGATGGCATCACATATTTAAAAGAGAACCAAATGGCATTCCAAATCGCTGCACACTGCATTTTGAAAGACATAGAGCTCTGAAGTACTTTGCTGTGTACTATATTTCACTAACAGAGTATTATTATATTACCTTGTTGCTCGTTGAAGTAAAACACCGGTATTATACAGCAAATTGGTATAACTGAAAACGTAACTTGTGTACGAAGTTAGTTTCCAGACACACCGATACCTGGAGAGAAAAATTATGGGTCGAGTCCTGTTTAATCAAAGTGAAAGGCATGGATGTACGTTTATTTATACAGGCAGTCCTTATACGTCAGGGGTGTGTTAAGAAATATCTAAACATTTTACCATACCACTTTTACTGTATATTCGTGGAAACTGGCAGATTAGCATTATCGGTAGCAATGGAACTTTAATAGGCTTTTTATTTTACTATACACTTGATAACAAAACGTGCTTCATCAGTATTGGATGCCACTGTATACGGAGACGGGGAAAGGTAGAGGACTGTATGAAGCCAGGGTGAGTGCATTAGCCACGAGGCCACTGTAGCAGCCACGAGGACACTGCAGCAGGCACGAGGCCACTGTAGCAGCCACGAGGACACTGCAGCAGCTTCCTCCACACCCGCCTGTGCACCATCACTATCACTGCCTGTCTGCTTCCTTGTCTGATCCTCCATATGTGTGTTTGTATGTATGGCTCCATCTCTCTCCTCCTCCCCGTCCTATTTCTTTCTCCCTTTTCTCCCCCCCATTCTCTCTCCTCTTCCCCCTTCTCCCCCCCCCTCTCTCTCTCCCCCCTATTCATTCCCCCCCCCCTTCCCTTTCTCAGACCTACCTTCTTCAATATCTTCCTGCTTCTGCCTTGGCCTGCCATAGCACTGCAGGAGTTCATGGAGATTGCTTCCAGGCCTTTCGCTACCAGAGACCTCAGTTAAGCCGAATATGATCGTCTGGCTGCAGTAAATATAAAAAGAAATGGACACGATGGTTCCTAAGTTACGGAGATTGCTTCGAAAATTGTCAGTACTTGAGATCTTTGCAGAGCTGAATAAAACTGTTTGGAGGTAGGAAGCAAGAATGAGGTGAGGCACAATATTCTACCGGTAGTGAATAAATTAATGGAGATTGTTCTGTCCCCTTCACAGGGAGAGGTTTTTCTTGAACTGAATACCATAGTGTGGCGATAGAAGGAATTACATAAACAAAGTACCCAAGGTCGTCCGCGAAGCGTGGCTTAGCTTGATGGTAAACAGCATGGGTGGATGAGTGGCTGTGTTGCGTTGTGTACCGGTATGGAGGGTGGATGTATCAGTATCTAGATGGATGGATGGATGGAATGATGGGCTGGTATGGATATTTTAGTCAGTGGATGGATGGCTTGACGGCTGGATGGTTTGGTATGTGGATGGAGGACGTGGTATGTAGATAGATGGATGGTTTAAGATGTTCAGTGAATTGATGGATGGATGGCATGGTATGTGAATGGATGGATGGCTTGGTATGTGGGTGGATGGATTGCGTTGTATGTGGATGGATGGACTGATGGATGGATGTGCTGGTAGGATGGATGGACGACTTGGTAAGTGGGTAGGTGACTAAGCAGGTAAATTAGTTTGTTGCTAAATGGTGAGTGTTCTCCTCCTCCTCCTCCTCGTTGTTTTTACCCGTCCCCTCCCTGGAGGGGCTTGGAGACGGGTATTGTTTTCACTCGGTGTGTCTGTCTGTCTGTCTGTTTGTGTCTGTCTGTCTGTTTGTTAACTTTACGCGAAAACTACTGGTGCGATTTTGACTAAAATTATAGTGATGATGGGCTATGACCTGATCACCTGATTAAAATTTGGGCCAAATTGAGCCAAGGCCCAGGCTGTCGGGGGGGGGGGGGGAAACGGGAACGGGTAATAACCTTTTTTTTCGCCATAACTCCTTTCGCATTCGTCATATCGACATGGAACCAAAACCTTAAGGTGCATCTTTCAAATCTACATCCCATAACATGCCTCATGACATCAGGGGGGTCATCCCTCAGTTAGCGGTAGGGGGGTCGGGCCTAAAATTTCTAATGGGCATAATATCGTCAATTTTCACCCGATTTACTCCAAATTTGATATGTGACATCTTTGACTAGATATCCTGTCGTGTTTATACGTCAGCACTAAAATGACTGCCGGAGACAGGTTTGCTGTGCCATGGCACCGCTTCATGTTGTTGTTGTCCTCACACCAAGACATGAGTATGCTGTATAATGAGATGCAAGCATGACGTGGCAGGGTGAGTGTGTGGGTGAGGAATGTTGAGGTTGAGTAAATGGGTGGGTGTCGATGAAATTGGCTGGATAGATGGATGAGATTTGGTGGCAAGGTGAGTGGATGATATGTGGTGGTGGTAGTTGTTGAGGAAATGGTTGCGTGTAATGATTAAGAGTGAGTGATGCAGTGGGTTTGGGGTGATATAATGAGTGGATGAGTCATTTGATGGTGAGTGGGTGGTGGTTTGAGTGTGGGTAGGTGAACGGGTGAACATTGGACGAGTGAGGGGATGGATGTTTGATGAATGAGTTAAGCTGTGTGGTGGATTAAGTGAAATGATATGTGAGTGGTAGGGTGAATGGGTGAATGATGCTTTGAGTGGAAAAATGTTGTGGTCGGTAACAGTTGTGAAGTGAGTATGTGTAGGAGGGGAGGGGGAGTTGTTAGGTAGATTGGTGAGTGAATAGTTTGGTGAATATGCTGGTGAATGAATGACATATTAGGTGGGTGACTGTGGTGAGGCAGGGCCATCAAGAATACTGGTCGGTAATTTAGGAGGAGAGAGGTTGCTGAGTGGGTGAACGTATAGTGTGGTAAGTGGGTAAATGGGAAGACTGATGTGGTGGGTGAATGTGATGGTTGTTGGGTGGAGGAAGGGGTGATGTGGGTGGGTGGGTATGTGGTTAAATGTATAAAGTGTGGTGGCAATGATGAGGGGGAGGGGGGAGGGTTGGAGCGGAAATGCCTTTGTTTGCCAGGGCAGCGGGAGATTACAGGGTGATCTTGTGTCTTCCTCTCTGTAAGCACCTCCCCTCCTTCCCTCCCTTACAGAACCTCCCCCCTTTCCTGCCCTTGCCTCTGCCTGCCTCATTCCAAAGCTTGAGTTTTCCTCTCCTACCCCTACCCCCCCACCCTCTGCCTCACCCGTCACCCCATATTACTGCTCACACCCCTGTCTCACATCTGCTTTGTTCACCCCCTGATCTTTTGTCATCCTCTCCTGCCCCTCCCCCATCTCCCTGCCTTACCCCCTGTCCTGCCTCATACATCACTGCCTACCCCTACCGCTGGCTTATCCAGTCCCTGTCTTACCTCTGCCCTATCTGCGTACATCCTGCCCTACACCCCATGTTCTGCCACTGTCCCTGCCTTAACTCCGCCCCGTCCGAACCCCTTTCCTGTCACACCCATACCCTGCTTCTCCCCTGCCCTAACTCACCCTTGTCCTGCCTTACTCTCATGCACTACTTCCCCTCCCCCCCTCCTTTCTCTCTCTCTCTCTCTCTCTCTCTCTCTCTCTCTCTCTCTCTCACACACACACACACACACACACACACACACACACACACACACACACACACACACACACACACACACACACACACACACACACACACACACACACACACACACACACACACACACACACACACACACACACACACACACACACACACACACACACACACACACACACACACACACACACACACACACACACACACACACAGCATCCTGTCTGTTTCCTCTCGCTCACCCTCTGTCATGCCCGTCTGGTTCACTGACCCTTGTCTCTCACTGTCTCGCTGTCTGCTCCCTCTCTAACACAGTCCCTCTCCGTCTCACCGTCTACCTCACTCTCTCGCTGTTTACCCCCTCATTCACCCTCGCTCTCAGTTTCAGTGTCACACTCTTGCTGTCTGCCCCTCTCTCGCACTCTCCCTCTCTATCTCACGGTCTTGCTGTCTGCTTTCTCTTCCACTCTCCCTCTCAGTCTCATTGTCTTGCTGTCAGCTCCCTGCCTTGCACTGATCCTCTCAGTCTCATTGTCTTTCTGTCTGCTTTCTCTTCCACTCTCCCTCTCAGTCTCATTGTCTTGCTGTCTGCTCCCTCTCTTGCACTCTACTTCTCTGTCTCAGTGTGTCTCGACCATCTTGCTGTCTGTAGTTCCCGCTCTTGCAGTCTTCCTCTTTGTCAGTGTCTGTCTCACGATCTTGCTGTCTGCTCCCTGTCTTGCACTCTTCCTCTCTGTGTCAATGTCTGTCTCGCTAAGTCTTGTCTGGTCCAACACTTACCCTCTCGCTGTCTGTCACATCTGTCTTAGTTGTCTGTTTCGCTGTTTGTTCCTGTTCACCGTCTTGCTCTGTCTTTCTGTAAGTTCCTGTCTGTCACTGTCTTGCTATCTGTCTAACTGTATTTATCTCCTCCTTTTACTATCCTTTGTCTCTGATCTCCCTTGCCCTTTCAGTCTAATTTTCCCGTCTGTCTCTCACATCATCACCACCACCTTCCTTTTACAATGTCATTTCCTCTCTCTCTCTCTCTCTCTCACTTTTACCCCTAATCCTCACCCGCCGGCAGTAAACAAATAAACAAGGCATTGTACTGAAAAGGTTAAGTGATGAGTAAGGTTATAATGAGATGTAAATAGAAGTCAGTTGTGGTGTGTGTGTGTGTGTGTGTGTGTGTGTGTGTGTTGTGACATCACTGGAGGAGAGAGAGAGAGAGAGAGAGAGTGTGTGTGTGTGTGTGGCGTCAGTCAGTGGTCTGGTGCCGGGCTGACTCACTCACTGCTGACGCCGGCTCGTCGCTGCCACACAGACGCCGAGGGTAGGGGTGATGGATGGGGAGGGCCGGACAGGGGAGTTGAAGGGAGGGGAGGGGATGGGAGAGGAAGGAAAGAAGAGTTAATGGAATGGAAAGGGAAGTAAGAAAGTGCTGGAGGAGGGAGGAGAAAGATGGAAAGAGAGGGATGAGGGGTGGGGAGGGTAAAGAAGGGAGAAGGTAAATGAGATGGCAAGGAAAGGAGGGAAGTGATGGTGGAGGGAGCGAAAGATTGATACAACCAGTGAAAGGGAAAGCTTAGGAGGAAGAAGTAGGGCAGAAGGTTGGGAGAATGAATCTGAGGAAGGAGGGAAGGACGTGCAAGAAGGCATGTGGTGGAGAGAGTGGGAGGGAGGGAGGGAGAGGGAGAGGTGGGGGGGGCCGAAAAGGAGGAGGAGGAAAAGAGGACAGATGAAAACAGAATAGAAGAGTAATAATTAGAAAAAGATGAAAAGTGGGCATAAAAGGAAAGCGTAAGGTTATATACAGAAGTGGAAAAGGAGAGAGAGAGAGAGAGAGAGAGAGAGAGAGAGAGAGAGAGCATAAGCCTTCTCCCCCACCAGTCGTGAGTCACCCATACGATGAGGGGAACAGTGCTAGAGAGAGAGAGAGAGAGAGAGAGAGAATGAAGAGGGGGAGAGTGAGATTGGGAGGGGAAGAGCAGCAGCGGGGAGGATTAGTGGTGATAGGGAAGATAGGAAGAGGGGGAGTGGGGAGGACGGGTGAAGTTGGGAGAGAAGAAGAGGGGGAACTGAGAGAGGGTGGTTGAGTGAGGGGAAAAGGGGCAGCGGATGAAAAGGTCAGAGGGAACGAAAAAGGAAAAAGAAGGGGAAAGAGGGTGTGAATATTTTATACATCTATTTGCTCTCTCTCTCTCTCTCTCTCTCTCTCTCTCTCTCTCTCTCTCTCTCTCAGTATTGGTACGCTTCTTTTCCCTTGTAAACATTTCCCTGCTTTGTATTTTTTTTTCCTGTTTCCTACCCCTCCTTGTTTGTACTTAAAGAGCTTTTTATCTACTTACCTACCTACCATCTACCTACATACCATTACCTACCTACCTACCTACTTACTTATCTG
Organism: Coenobita brevimanus; assembly: GCF_032717465.1. NCBI lineage: Eukaryota > Metazoa > Arthropoda > Malacostraca > Decapoda > Coenobitidae > Coenobita > Coenobita brevimanus. Next base: position 56,210,101 of record NC_136976.1, read on the forward strand.
CCTGCCTACCTGCTTTCTCCTTTGATCATTGGTCTTACCTGATAAGTGTTAAATTATTAAACACTTCATATAATTAGTAACAAATCATTTTAAACTGGTGACCCAGAAACCAGACCGAAAGTGAAATTTCTTTCAATTTTTTTCCCTCGTTGCCAGTGGATTGTTGCCTGTGATGCTTTGTTTCAGTTATAATTCCTGCGAACTGGTCTTTATCACCTAGCTCACGAGGAGGCCCGGGACGTAAAGAAAACATGGAAGTGTGTGTGTGTGTGTGTGTGTGTGTGTGTGTGTGTGTGTGTGTGTGTGTGTATTTCGTCAGACTAATGCCAGTCGATTTTTGCTTAGCTGAAGGCATTTCTCATCGATGACAAAAGAAGTACCGTATCTCATCTGTGTTACATCGGTGAACGCTTTTAGATATTTTACTCTGGCAGACAGTAGACGATTTTGTTATTTTTGGTGAAAATGTGCTCGTAGGTGTGTACACGCTAGGAACGATTTTAACTGACCGTCGCCTCCATGAACGTCGTGGACGATTTAATCGAACTTTGGGAAATTCCACCATTCACAGGTTACAACCATATTAGTTGTAGTTGTTTTTAATGATGGCCCAGTCTGTCAGGCCAAGCAGACCCATCAACCACAGACAAACAACAACCCCTGCCGGGCTGTCCTGTGCAGTGAACCGATGTTCTCGTGGTTAACAACGTCTCGTCACAGCGAGGCACGGGCAAAAGTGTGGAGGTTTTGTTCGTGGATGGGTGCTTCATTTCCTTCTCCACCCAGTTATCGCGGGTGCCATAGTAGGCTCCTTTTCACCCCGTGATGTGGTTATATGGTCACCAGCCTGCATTGTAAATGATTACTTGGGTTGCAGGAAACCATTAGACATCTTACTCAGTATAGAGCCACCTGAATTGGAAAGAAGAGTGATTAAAAGTATCAGGAAAGAACGGGAGAAGTAGGAAGAGCAAATGGCAGACACAGAAATAGAATAATAAAAGTGAAGGAAGAAGTAGGCAGCACTGCATCGAGTGAATGCCTGGGTTCTCCCACATGGGGAGTGGCTACCCAGGGTCCCAGACAATACCGGTATGCATTATCATAGTTTTTTACCTGGGCAGCACCAGGTACCCCTGCTAGGCTAGTTATTACTATAACTGAATTTGACGTAGGACACCTCTGCCATCATATCACACCTCTGTCCAAATCATTACTTCTGTTTTCGTACGAAGTGATTTATTTTGATTTAATACTGCAGTGCCCCATGCTAAGGGTTTAAGTGTGTGTATATTTGAATAGTTCATATATATAGTTATTGTACTTACTAATACATTTTCTTCTTTCTTTGCAGGTAAGTTTGGCGGTTGAAAATGTGGTAGATGCGGTGGGTAAGTCACAAATGGAAGATTGGTGTATTATGCCCTATTTATTTTTTATTTTAGTAATTGTATGACATGTTGAGAGAATAGGACACGTGGTTCCATGTGGACGAAAAAGTAATGTGCTAGTTAGCGGTAGGGAAAGGATAATATTAATAGATGCATAGAAGTATGGAAGGCTTTACGGTAGACGAAAGGTAACTATCAGTAGAGTAGCTATGGAAAGCATGGAAAAGCAAAGGATATTATTCTAGTTCATTGGTTAACCCATTGATCGGATTACATATTCTTGCTCTCTACAGACGATTTTTTCCATCTTATATCAGACTTTTCGAATTGGAGAGTTAGATATAACCGTAAGTTAACCCCCTCTTCGATATTGAGTAGTCGTGGCTGACTAAATCGTCTGATTGAAGCAAGAATGAAATCCAACAAAAGGCATTGCGTCGAAGGGGTTTGCAAATGGATGGTGGTAACATGTCATCGCACCCGTTCGGGCCCAGGGCGTACTGAATTTTCCCAACTTCTTTCTACTTCATTGCTTGCTTGCTTCTGGACACTCAGTTTGGTGGCGTTCATCCATTTTTTCACTGTTTCACTTCAAACTTCGTGCAATTGTTCCTTGGGCAAATATCTTAGAACACCTTTCTTGATGTTCTTTTTTATTCCAGACCCTCTAAAGAGTTTTACAAGTCCAAAGGTCAAACCATGCAAACACATTTAGGGAAATGTGACAACATATATCCATAGAGTTTATCAGCCTTTTGCGAGGAGGGGTGGGGACAATCACCTCTTCGAGTATTAAAAATTTATTTTTCAGTGAAGAATACCCTGCTTCGTCTTGGGAATGTTGAGAGTCTGTAATTGTATTTGTTACTGTCTCCGAACTATTTTTTTTACTCATTATTAATTTGCAGTAGATACGGGATCATGAAGGCTGTATCTAACCCTTTCAGTTCCTATGTTGTAACTGAGCTGAATAAAACAGTCTGGTAACAGCAAGAATGAAATACAAAATCTCATCGTATTTATGGGGTTCATAATCATCATCATCCCATACCACATGATGACGCTTAAATAAAGTAAAATCGCCCAACAGTCGTAAGATGTTTATATATATATATATATATATATATATATATATATATATATATATATATATATATATATATATATATATATGTGTGTGTGTGTGTGTGTTATTAATCTAAACACTGTAGTTATGACTGGAAAAATGAGTGAGGTCTTTGTTAGAGTTGAATGAAATGAGTGGAACTAAAGCTGATACCAAGTAATTAGGAATGTTGCACAGGGTAATTTCATTGTGAAGAATATTAAGACAATGTGTGTGTGTGTGTGTGTGTGTGTGTGTGTGTGTGTGTGTAATCTGCCAGCGAAGTGATACGGAGGTGTATTCACCCGTGTGTGTCTGTCAATATGTGTACAAGATACTTCAGAAAGTTGTCGGATATCGTTGATATCTTGTGGGTAGGTGGGCAGTAGGTGAAGGAAGAGTTGATTTGATTTTTGAATGGATCCGGATGCAGCGATAAATGATAAGTTTTATTGGCGTGGGTACAGGTATGCCTCTCTGGCTTGTGTAACAGGGCATGCTAAAATCGTTGAATCAGTTGACTTTGTGAGCATTTGGTTTGATAAGAAAGGGGAATTGCAGCGGTAAATTATAAACGTATTTGGCTTTGATGGGTATGCACACTGCAGGTGCTTGCTAGTACAGAAATTGTTTCCGACTGGCAGTACAGACCAAAACCATTGATTAGGTGAAGAATTGTAAATATAACGGCATTATGAAAAGTATATAATACTGCAACACGGATGAAGACAGAAGTACCGTACAGAGAGAGAGAGAGAGAGAGAGAGAGCCACCTAACTAGAATCACTTTGAACTTACTCAAACAAGATTAATCAGACACTTCTGCTAATAGAGTACACATTATATGGAAACGGTTACGTTATCAGGCTGCTGTGTAGGCAGTGAGTATTCTTAACGTGTGATACGAAATCCTGGAGTACTTGTTGCACTGTGTCACTAGATAACTTAAACTAAAGAGAATCTCATACAATTGTCTGGAAAAGTAATCCACCGCTAACTACTCTTTATAAACTCGGATAGCCACACCTTTTCCTCTGCCCCATTATCACAGTAGGACTGTATCTCTTTCCAGTAATCTCCTAATGAGGGCGGTTATGACAGGTCATTCTAATAGGATTAGCCACCGCATTTTATGGGGGTTGCCCTCTCACATGTGTTCGGCTCCACCTCCTTTCCCTCCTCTAATACAAAATGGGGTGACCCTTATCATCTGTGATAAGGCATTTTCCAAATCAGGTCATGACTGATTAAATATTGGTAGTTTGAGCCAGGGTCAGCCGGGATAGGCTGTGATTAGCGTCAGATTAGCGGCTTGATAGTAGGCTGGTGTCATGCCGCGGTCAGTTCCCAGATTAGCGTCTGGATAGCGGGTCGGTGATAATATTCCCAGTCTCGTCGTACCTACGTACTTACCTCTCATCGTTTAATCTCACTTTCGGCCTGCCTCGCGTCATTTAGGTCTTTCATTATTCCTGTCTCACCCTTTTCCCATTCCTCTCCCCGTCCCTCTCCCACCCATTCTACCACCCTTCTAATCACACACTCAGTCCATTCAGTCGCCGTGCGTCATTCTTGCCTCCCTTTCTCCCTCTGTCTTATCTGGCGGTCCTCCCCTGCGTTGTCTGCCTTATCTTCCCGGCTCCTCACACCAGCCCTCGCACACACCACCACCGCTGCGATAAGGTAACGCAGCTCTCGTGTCGACTGTTATCTGGGGCCCGTGACAAGGGTAATGGCTAGTTCAAGTGTGCCCGCTGAAAAGGTTTGTTGTTACCGCTGGGATATGTGGGTAATGTGTGTGTGTGTGTGTGTGTGTGTGTGTGTGTGTGTGTGTGTGTGTGTGTGTGTGTGTGTGTATTATTGATTTGGAAACTTCAGGAATAGGATTATTATCGTACTTATTGCTGTAGACGAAAATGTGGGTAATAATATTGATCAGTTTCCTCAGTCAAACAGTAATCCCGGGGTACAGGGAATTAAGAGGCAATACCCACGTACTTCATTCCTGCGTGCTGTAAAAGGCCACTAAGCTGAACTCCCGTGGGGCTAGGGGAGCTCCTAACACCTCTTCCTCAGCGGTTGATTTTGTGCATTACAATATAGCGTCTTATTTAGTAGTGAACTAGATCATGTTGATATTTGATTAATCTAGGTAGCCTTAATACACGGGAGTATAAAACTATACTGTGCAAAATATCGCTAATGAAAAACTGCAACGAACACTTTTAGGTTGATGAAATGGGAATGAGGGTGCTTGAGTGGGATTATTTTGGCGTTGGGATGTGATGTGGCGACCTTGCTCTCTTAATAGCTCTCTTTATATTGATTGATTGATAGGTACATAGATGGATAGAGATAGTTACATATATATATATAGACAGATAGATGGATAGATAAACGGACCAACAGACAGCTGGTGAGACAGTCCGGAAAATAAGATATTAAATTGCAAGGAAAGCGACATCCAGCTTTTCCCCTCCTTAATATTTCTGGCCCGCCCGTACCCTGCTGGGGAAGTAGGTCACTGGCGGGGAAACTGGGGCAGGACGGGGTACGAGAGAGAGAGAGAGAGAGAGAGAGAGAGAGAGAGAGAGAGAGAAATGTTCCCTTTGTGTGTGTGTGTGTGTGTGTGTGTGTGTGTGTGTAAAGATCAATACAGAATCCAGTCCCGTAACTAAACGATATTTATTACTTACACACACACACACACACACACACACACACACACACGAGAGACAGACAGGGAGGAGGAGGAGGAGGAGGGGGATAGGAGGTGGGGAATGAAGAGTGTGAGGGATGGTGAGAGATGATAGCCAACAAGGATAAGAGAAAGAGAAGGAAGAGGTAAAGGGGGGGGGGTGGAAGGGGGGGAATGAAGAGAAGGTATGAGGAGGGAGGTGGAGAAGGAAGGCCTTACAAGCCAACACGTGTCCACAACAATGAAAAAAATTGTGCCATGTCATACCAGTGTCCACTACCACTGCCTTGTGTTTCAGTATGTACCGTGTATCAATCCTTCCCTCTGCTGAAACCACGTATGACTACCCCTTTTCAGCAGGAGGGCAAGAAGGTGGGCGAGGAAAGTTGATGAAGATAATAGATGAAGAGGAGGAAAGGAATGAGGAGATGAGCCCGAGATTACAAAAGATAAGAAGAGTGAAAAAGGATTGGGTGGGATACGATGAGACTTGTGGGATGGGGAGTAAGAGAGGAATGTGGAAGCAAGAAGAAAAAAAGAGTTAGGGATGAAGAGAACGAGAGTAAGGTGGATGACAGCGGTGATGGGGCAGGGATAAGAGGAGGATGAGAAAGCAGGGAGGGAAGGGGAAGTGGGAAATAAGAGGAAGACGATGGGATGGAGATGATGATGATGGAGAGGGAGCAGGAAGGGATGAAGAGAGCAGGAGGGAGTGGTTGGAGATGAGAGGTAGTGGTGGGGGTGGGGGAGGGGGAGGGGGAGGGGTATAGTGGCGGGTTATGAGTTCCCGGCACAGCTGGGACCGGTCACTGACTGCACCGGGTGGGGGAGGAAAGGAAAGAGGCAAAGAAAGACTGGAAGCAAGAAAGACATGGGACAGAGGAAGTATGAAGGAAGAAACAGAAAGACGGAGGAAGAAGAGAGACAAAGAAAGATAAGGAGGAACAAGGGAGACAAAGAAAATTAAGGAGATAAAAGAAAGATGAAAGAAACAGCGAGAGAGAGAGGCCGAAGAAATGCATGGAGGAGGAAGAAGTGGCAAGAAAAAAAGAGGAGGAAAAAATAGGAACTTTATCAGCAAGTAAGAGTCTGTCTGTTGATGGTGACAGAGGGAGGACTAAGTCAGCACAGGAGGACAGAGGGAAGTCAGCGCGCGCGCACGCACACACACACACACACACACACACACACACACACACACACACACACACACACACACACACACACACTTATTCCTACCCTGAGTTATTTTGAGAGGGAGAGAGAAGAGGGGGGAGAGTTGTCTTGAGTCAGTCTGTCTGATATATGCATCCGTAGCTGCTGTGTGTTTGTGTGGAAAAAGGAGAGAGAGAGAGAGAGTTGGATCAGTGTAGGGTAGGTTATCTCACGGACCCGTCCTTTACAAACACATTTCCAGTCTTGTCCTAACCTGTTCTGGCTCTAGAATATAAAACAACCCTTCTCCTCCTCCTCAGTCCCCTTTTGTATATAAGACACCGCGTCTTATATATTTTTCAGTCTCCCCAGTGCAAAGAAAGTAATATAAGCACAGATCAGGATCTGCACAGATAGCCCTGAGTTAACGGTCACTACTCTTACTTTCGACCTGCGATGGGCTGTGGATCACTGAGGCTCCCTGTTACTCAAGTGACCACCATCGGGATTTTTTTTAATGTACCAGGGGTCATTGCTTCAGGAGGAAGCTTGTGTACTTGTCCAAATGGGAAAGTTCCTTGTCTCAGTGGAGTGAACGGAGCAAGGGTCTGATTGACTGCTGCCTATTAGATAAGTAAACACTCAGATTCGGAGGCAGTTAACTGGACCATATAACAACTATTCCCTGCCTCGTCTCATCATTGTGTTTCTATTTGCGCCTGTAAAAAAAAGGAGGGGTGGTCCAACCCTTTGCAATGTAATTCCAGGTCCATTACATGCATTACGTTACTTTTTCTCAAGTACATTTACCCTACCTTTGTTCCTTGGGACAACTTGGTATCGCCATGGTTGGTAGGGCGAGGACGCCACCCGTGTAGCCGGCAGGCTTCCCCGGCGCCAATGCCGAACTGAGCAGTCACTCGGGGGGGCCTCCCCCGCCTCCACAAGCCTCTTCTACGCTGAAATCGCAAGATGTTCTGCAATCCCTCCAGAGAAAGTTGCGACAGGCTCGCCAAGGACATAGGAGTGACTCCCAACCTTTGAAGGGCTGCTGCACTTTTACACGACAGCATCCCTCGCCAGTTGAGAGTCACTGCCTCTACAGTGGCCGCGGGCCTGGCCGCCCACCGACACGCAGCTTCCTTTAGTTCACGCGTGTTATAATACTCGACCTTACGTGCATTGGCCGAGTCTAAGGAAGTGTAACACGCATCGGAGACGACCTGCACGTCTAGAACAACCACTGAGGTCCCCGTGTCGACTAGAAGGTCTGGCCGTCTTATTACTGCTCCTGCACGCAATGTTTGTTCTTTCCCGACACGATAGTTGGGATTTGATCGTAATAACTGCCTCTCTAGGGAATCGACGATCCTAACGTGCCGGGCGACGCGAATCTCGTGCGTCAAGGAGCACCCCTGGAGGACGTGGTTCAAGGAGGGAGGGGTCCCACACCCTCCCTCACAGCGTAGGTTTTGTCGCTGTAATCCACGCCCTCTTGAATTTCTAACGGGGGTGCTCACTAAGCTCCCGCGCAGTTTGACGGCATCCACGTATCAGGATCTGCTAAGATGGTCAGATCCTTCATAGATCCATGGTGCGAGGTCCAGTGAGCCTGCTGGGCAGCTCCACGGAGGCCTTCACCGTCATACCGCTGACAGAGGTCCAGGACCCATTGGTTCGCCTCAGAGCGGCGATCCTGGATCCTGACCCCCTGTATGACGGGCCACCGGATCTGCTCCATGCAGTCCAAGGTGTACTGGTGCTCACTTAATGACTTAATCATGGGGCAAGTAGACTCTTTTAGTTTGTGCAGGCGAGCCGCCCGAAGCAGCGGCACTCGGGTGTAAAATGAGGGGACACCAAGTCCACCCCCCTTAAGCCCGGTGTGGAAAAAGGCCCGGGGGGTGTCCTTGGGCAGATGTAAAACATCCCTCACGGCTGCCCTCATGCACCTGTCTAAGTCCTGAAGTGTACCAAGGTTGACGCTCCCCAGGACAAGCCTGTGGAGGCACCGAGGGTACACTACCTTGCTGATGGCCCAAAGCTTCTGCTGGGGGCGCAAGGGTGCTGCCCTTATGCGCCCGAGCAACTCCCCCAGCATCTCTCGGTGGACTTTGAGAGAAGGCCTCCAACCCACGTCCACACCTAGGTACTTGGTGGTGTCGGAGGCAGTAAGCGTGGGCACCAGCCGTCCATCTGCGGTGAGGAACGGGTTGCCAGACCAGATGTACCGTTAGGCTTTCCCGTCCTGTACCACAGCTATTGATTTGCATTTTTGTGGATATACGGTAAGCCCCAATTGACCCAGACGATGAATCGCTGTGTCAACCAGGGCTTGGAGACCTGGCTTGGCGGTGGAAGTCAGCACTAAATCGTCAGCGAACGCAAAACCTGCAGTCCACTGACGACCCAGCCTGATGCCTAACTCTCTATCCAAGCCTCCCAACACGAAATCAACAGCGGCATTGAAAACCAGCGGGGAGAGAGGATCCCCTTGCTGAACCCCTCTGCGGGGACAGATGGACGTCCCCAAGAGGTCCAACCGGGTATTGTCGTAGCAGTAGGAGATGTACCGGATTAGAGGAGGCGGCACGCCCACCCTGCTCAAGATGGCGCACAGAGCATGGTGAGATAACGAGTCGAACGCCTTACGGACGTCCAACATCGCTACGTATACATCGTGCCACCTCCTATAACCCTGGTAGAGGACAGCATTCAACATGTTTATATTCTCGCAACAGCCGTCGCTAGGTTGAAATGCGCGCTGTTCATAGGAGAATAAATCCGCACCCTGGATCCGTGCGGCCAAGATTGAATGCAAAATCCTGACCACATATGGTGAGACCGAAATAGGCCGGAACCCAGACGGCCCATCCGGTCTCGTTGTCTTTGGAATCAAGGTGACTCGTGATCTTAGTAAACGTTCAGGTTGGTCCCCAATCAGCAACAAGTTGCAGAGGAGAGTCACCTTCACTGGCTCTAGGCCCCGAAGGTCGGCTAAGGTCGTCCCGTCTGGTCCGGGAGTACTGACCCTCGCCTTTTTCAGGGCCCCCTCCACTTCCTCGATGGAGATGGGGTCCCACAGTTCCCATCTCGGAGGACGGACCGGTGTGGGCACTGGACCGCTCCATGGATGCGATGGAGTTTCATACAAGCTTGTCCAGAAGGTGATCTTCTCCTCCTTGGGGATGTTATCGTCGACATCGATAACGCCATCCAGGATGTCCCTGATCAGCCGACCCCTATCCTTGGCCCACCTCCCTTGAGCCCGGGCGAAGAGTTGCCTCCTCGAGCACCGGACCCCGGGGGCTGCCTGCCCAGATCTTCGCCTTCTTGGGTCACTCTCTGTCACCGGAACCTCCCTTACGGGCAGTTCCTCCATCAGCTGATGGATCAGGCTGTTGGGATCATCCCTCTCCTGGATGGACAGAGTGTCACAAAGAGAGGAGATCGCCGCCATGATCTCCCCTCTCCAGGTACTCTCCTGAACTCCTCCTCTAGCTCCTTGACCTTCTCTTCCGGTATGGCCTCTCATCTGAGGCGAAGTTCTCCGTACTCCTTCTACTCCTACCGACACTCCTGCATCCCCCACCGCACCCTCCAAGTCGGGTGGGCCTCCCTGGTGTTGCTGGGAGCTGGCTGAGACCATCTCCTCCACAAGATTCCGGTGAGCGGCGGACCTCCTGCGGGATTTGATGGCCTCGAGGGACCGGTTGGGAAAGGAATCCAACAGCAGCTGGTTGATGTTACGTGCTGCTCCTGGATTCTCTTTCAGGACAGATACTTCTCTGGAGGCAAGGAGCCTGGCCTCTACTTCTGTCCATCTGGCCTTGGTCTTAACTGGCTCCTTGTCAGCGAAGAAGTGGTCCGGGTGCACACCACGGTGGTGCACCCCCAGACCCCGCTTCGTTCTAAACACACGCTCACAGACAGGGCAGGCAAACCCCCCAGTGATCGCTCTGCCGTTCGGGCCCGCCTCATCACCATTATCACCATGGTGACTCATAAATCACTCTACTGTGGGTAGAACTGCAACTGTACAACTATCGAGACGAGCCCTTGATCGTAAATGTGATTAAATCAGCCTGTTGGAAAGACCCGAAGGTGAGACCAACAGTTTCCGACTCCGCCACTAGGAGGCAAGGTGCCGCACCACCCCTAAACATACACACTGCACTGTGTAGTTTCCACGTTATGTCCACAGACACCCCATTAACTCAATGTACCGGTTTATACGAGTAATGTCATTCCGTAACTATTAGTTTATTTGATTACTTTCTCTTTCAGGTTGCTCAAACTGGTAGCTTATAGACAAAGTGTTACAGAATGTGACTTTTCCTTTCCAGTATTTCCTGTGGAATTTCTATGTCAGTTTTTCCATGCTGCATGGTGGTTTTTCTCACTTTTTCCTGGAGGGTTTGGGGGTGGGGGAGCCTACTTGCTTTACTATCCTTATCCTTCAGCATGTAGAGTTTGATCTTGTAGTCATAGTTTTCTCTGTAACAAGCAGCCTCGAAAGGACCATAAGGTCTGTTGCTGTTTGCTTTCTTCCTCCTCCTCCTCCTCCTCCTCCTCCTTCTTCTTCTTCATCTTTTAATATTTTACCCCACTGTCACTGTTGGATGCCTCTCATACTTTAGTCATATTAATTATCAAAGCCTCTAACTTTGTTTCGTGTGCTGGGATATCGTGAGGCATCAAAACAGCCATAACAGACCTACTCCCTCCCAGCACACAAATCAATGTTTAGTGTGACGAGGCAGCAGTGTAGTTCCGATTTGGCCTGTCTCTACATACCGTACTTGAAGAGGATTCCAAGTTCGTCCATAGTGGTTGTATTTGTAAACGCACCGCCATTGTGGATAGGATTTATTCAGATACGAAACTCTCTCTCTCTCTCTCTCTCTCTCTCTCTCTCTCTCTCTCTCTCTCTCTCTCTCTCTCTCTCTCTTCCACACACACACACACACACACACACACACACACACACACACACACACACACACACACACACACACACACACACACACACACACACACACACACACACACACACACACACACACACACACACACACACACACACACACACACACACACACACACACACACACACACACACACACACACACACACACACAACACAACACAACACAACACAACACACACACACACACACACACACACACACACACACACACACACACACACACACACCTACCGCGTGACAGGTGTGGTGTGTTGATGGAACGCAGGGTAATGCGTGAAAGTGAAGGGGTTGGGGGGAGGGAGAAGGGGGGTATAGGAGAGACAGTCTACCCTACGCTCCTCATTCCTTCCTCCCCTCGCCCACCATCATTTTATTCTTCCCCCTCCCCTCACTTGTCCATCTCCCCTCCATGCTGCCCCAACCTCTCTTTCCTCTCAGTCATACCCTTTCCTCGCCATCGTCAGTCCTCTTTATCCACCACACCCTTTCCTCCTCTCGTAAAGTCAGTTCTCTTCTTTTTCCTTTTTCATCCCTCAGTCCTCATTCCTCTTTCATTCCATAATCCCCCCCCCCCCGCCGCTGTGTGATTAGGCCGGTTGGGTGGCACGGTCTCCTTCATTCTTCCACTACCGTTGCAGAGTACGAGTTACTGTATTATACACTTTACCACTGCATTGCGATCACCCATATTTAATTTCAGCTTTGCTATCTTCAGACAGTTTTATTTAAAATATATTTTTTGACTTGCCACCTTCAGACGATTGTGCTGAGCTAAAGATTTTTCGAACTGGAGGGGTTCAGTACAACTTTTACTAATCCATTCAGTACGCGGCGTCATTCGCACGTTAACTGAAGTCACCTGAAGGCAGCCGGAATAAACTGTAATAGCCGTCAGCGTATTGCAGGGAATAATATTGCAGTGAGACTTGACGCACCCACGCCACTACAAAAGTGCCAAGTATAGTCTTGTGTTTATTGTCTTTTTCAGTATTTTTTTTTTTTCATTTGTATCATTATACGATTTTATTTATCTTAGGGAGGGGTTCTGGTAATGGTGGGGTTGATGGAATTTATTTCTAACCCATTTAATTGTAAAAGTCTTTGCTAAAGCTAAATAATATCGTTAGGGAGGTAGCGAGGATAAAGCATTAGCGTTATCGTACTAAAGGGATTAGTGATATTGTATCTGGGTCGCTCATTATGACCCACATGAAAGTTTCTCCACAATACCGTAATTATCATTGATTATTTTGTGGAGCGATTAATTTAATAACACTGAGGCTTCTATGGCTCATTCTTAGCTGAATATATTAATCGTGTGGTTTTAGCTGGAATAGAAGAATATTGTGCCAGTCATGAGAGGGTTAATGACGCCTTCATTAACATTCCATTTTCTGTGGCTCACGCCCCCAAATAAAATGAAATGGGTTTGGCTGGAATATACTACAGGAGTTGTCCCGATCATGATAGGGTTATGTGGGATTATGTATAGGCTTACCGTCAACCAGTGTGAAGAAAAACCTTTTGTTTACAAAAATATATGTTTGTATATGATACGAGTGATAGTTGAAAGTTTTATCGCGGTGAAGCCACCAGGAAACTAACTTTTTCTCGAATGTAGCTACTTTAAACTGAATAAAAGTTTGAGTTTGAGAGTTTGGGGCATCACTCACCCATATTTCCGCAAATTTAAGCGAATTTGTAAGAACTTGTGGAATTGGTTTATATTTGTTGCACAACACTGCTGCCTGGGACCGTGATTTATACACAGATCTACCATGAATTCTCTCTCGTAACTAAGATTAGTATTTCAGGAAGGACAAGGGCTACAGTGTGAAGAATTCACTCGTGTCTCCTCCTCCTCCCTCCAAAATCTAGTGTGATTTAAAAGAAAAATTATTTCTCGTTCATAGTCTTTGTTATCGTGTGCTACTCCATTATTTTTTTACTCGTTCAACACCAGAGGTTTCATTTTATTTAAGCATAACCGTCTTCCGGTAGCCGTAATATCTTAGTTGGCATTGTATGAAACGGATTAAGGATGATTGCTGCCAACTCCTAGGGTTACTGAAGCTTGAGTACCAGAGAGGTCATCTTAAATGAAAGCCATCGTATGGATATCTGTCTGTCTATATACGTAGGCTGCATCCCCCAGAGAAAGTGGGGGTACCCGAAACAGGACTACACACACACACACACACACACACACACACACACACACACACACACACACACACACACACACACACACACACACACACACACACACACACACACACACACACACACAAACAACCCCCCCCCACCCCAAATACACACACACACACACACACACACACACACACACACACACACACACACACACACACACACACACACACACACACACACACACACACACACACACACACACACACACACACACACACACACACACACACACACACACACACACACGCACACACACACGCACACACGCACGCACACACACACACACACACACACACACACACACACACACACACACACACACACACACACACACACACACACACACACACACACACACACACACACACACACACACACACACACACACACACACACACACACACACACACACACACACACACACACACACATTTATTCGTATCTTAGCCCCAAGGGGAGAAGGGACAGATCCTCACTGCACCATGCCGCACGATCAACTGCGCAGTGCAGTCAGCGACATCCGCAGCAGGGCCCGACAGCAGAGCTGGTTCACCCCTGCCACATGATAATGGACCCATCCCCATACCCACACCGACCTGATCAGCTGATCAGACCAAGTGAGGGAGAATATCCCCTCAGGGCCGCGTCATCATTTATTCATTCACAATTTCTCTCCAGTCATTCCTATCACACGCAGCCACTCTTCCTTGCTCTACAGACATCCCTCTCGCACCGAATACTCTCGTCACACTGTCCATCCATCCTATTCGTGGTCTTTCTCTCAGCCTTACACCTCTCACATCCGATCCAGTTATCTTTCACCAGTCGCTTCTCATCCATTCTCTCCCTATGCCCAAACCATCGCAGTACTCTCACTTGATCAGCCATCTCCCGCGTAACTCCAGTTCTCCTCCGCACTTCATCATTTCTCACTCGATCCATACACGTCATTCCACACACACTCCTCAGACACATCATCTCCATTACATTCAAACTTTTCCTCTCTACTACACCGATGTTCCATGTTTCAGCCCCATATAACGCAGTCGGTACCACTACACCCTCATACAGCCTTCTCTTTACATGCATTCTAAGTGAACGACATCTAAAGAGTTTTTTCATTCCTCTAGCGCCTTTCCTACTTCATTCATTTTAAACTTCACTTCTACATCTATTCTTCCATCCACAGCAACAACGTATAGCATTAGAATATAGTACTGGTGTAAAAGACGTTGATAGAGGTTCTTTCACACCTAGAGAAAATCATGTAGCAGTAATAAAACTTAAGTTCAAAAGGCATGGTAATACTACTGAGGGGAATGGAGATTGTAACTAACCTCATCACCTGAAGTCTGCCGGGCACAAGAGAATAATGTGGCGGTATCGAGGACCCTGCATTAGACATATCATATTGCTAGAGGTTATTGGACGTCGTCTCTAAAACCTTAACTAACAGAGACATATTGAGAAGGGTAATTACACCTCATATATGGCATGTGTGTGTGTGTGGGGGGGGGGTGCTGTTGTGTGAGCACATGTGCAGTACTTTAACTTATCTACCAGGCGACAATTTTGATGTTTGTGAAAGTTGGCAAGGACGGTTGTGAATTGGTTAAAAAAAATATTGCGCAAACCCCATCACACAATTTTTTCCCGAGTGTTATATTACCGTTTTATTCATCCTAGGGAAGGTTTTTTGCTGAGGAAGAGACTGAGGTTGTGTCTGACTTCATCACGAAAGAGAATCTTAGGCTAAGTGAGTTGTCTGGTGGTAGTGAGAATAAAAATGATAGATAACACGTCATAGTTGTGGAGGGGTTAGATTATTTCCACAACAATGACAGTAACATGCCATGCAGATAATACACCGTCAGAGTTGTGTTTTATTGTTATAATATCACAGCACCTCGTAATGTCCTAGCCTTAAATTTCCTAACACCTCTTCCTTAGCGTTTTTTCTTGGAGGGGGGGTACGAAGCACTTTAATATCCCTTGTATATAATTGGCTTTAACACTATCGGCATTTAAATTGTTAGATTATTAAGATGTATAATGCAAAATAAAGTGTTCTAATTCCCTTTGTTTGCGAGAGTTTTATGTTGTGTAAGGTACTCTGAAACGTGTGGTTTGAGACAGTATTCCCTTGATACAGTACACTGCCGATTACTGTTTAGTGATATATTGTTCTGTGTTTACATTTAGATATGACTTAAATTTCAGGTTTACGTTTAGACGAGTGGATAAATGTACTGAGACATTGTTCAATCGAGATCCCATATTATGAAAGTTAATAAAATGTTTTGTTCGTTATGTACGGTCCTACATTATATACTCTGCATATGTCCCTTGTTATGCTGTTCTTTATATACTGTTGTTACGTTCGATGTGTACTGTACAGAGCTGGGTGTTGGCGTGTGGTGTGAGACAAGGGAAGGGTGGGAGGGAGGGTGTGTGGTGTGAGACAAGGGAAGGATGGGATGGAGGGGGTGTGGTGTTGAGGCAAGGGAATGGTGGCAGGGAGGGTGTGTGGTGGGAGGCAAAGGAAGGGTGGGTGGGAGAGTGGGTGGTGTGAGGCAAGGGAAGGGAGGGAGGGGGTTTTGCTGTTGTGTGAGACAAGAGGAGGGTGTGTGGTGTGAGACAAGGGAAGGATGGGTGGGAGGGTGGGTGGTGTGAGGCAAGGGAAGGGTGGGAGGGAGTTGTGCTGTTGTGTGAGACAAGGAAAGGATGGGTGGGAGGGTGTGTGGTGTGAGACACGGGAAGCGTGGGAGGGAGTTGCGCTGTGGTGTGAGACAAGGGATGAGTGGGTGGGAGGGTGTGTGGTGAGAGACAAGGGAAGGGTGGGTGGGAGTTGCGCTGTGATGTGAGACAAGGGATGAGTGGGTGGGAGGGTGTGTGGTGTGAGACATGGGAAGCGTGGGAGGGAGTTGTGCTGTGATGTGAGACAAGGGATGAGTGGGTGGGAGGGTGTGTGTGTGAGACAAGGGAAGGGTGGGTGGGAGGGTGTGTGGTGTGAGACACGGGAAGCGTGGGAGGGAGTTGTGCTGTGGTGTGAGACAAGGGAAGAGTGGGTGGGAGGGAAGGTGTGTGGTGTGAGACAAAGGATGGGTGGGTGGGAGGGTGTGTGGTGTAACAAGGGAGGGGTGGGTGGGAGGGTGTGTGGTGTGAGATAAGGGAAGAGTGGGTGGGAGGGAGGGTGTGTAGTGTGAGACAAGGGAAGGGTGGGAGGGTGGGTATGTGATGTGAGACAAGGGGTGGGTGGGATGGAGTTTTGTTGTGGTGGTGAGAGTGAACGGGTGGAAGGAACAATGAACGAAGGGGAAGGATGGGGGGACGGGGGATTGGGGGAGGGTAAGGGAGGGGAGGTGGGGGGAGTGGTCTTGTCTGGTGGTGCCCGTCGGCGATCATGGCAGGAAGGCAGTAGGGTGGGTGGGGAGGCGAAACGGGGGAAAAGGAGAGAGGATTTATGGGAAGGAAGAAAGAGGAAGTGTGGGGAGAGAAAGGGAAAAGGAAGGGATATGGGAAAAGGAGGGAGAGAAAGAAATAGGACAAATTATGTATATGGGAGTTTGAGGGAGAGAAGAAAAGGGGGAGTACAAAGGAATACAGTAACAAATCTGTTGGTCCTTTCGAGGCTGTTTGTTAGGAGGAAGGTAATAACTAACAGACCTATTGTATGATGTAAAGGCAATGGTAGAATGCCAACATAGCGGCTCGAAGGGCAAGGGAAGAAAGACTGAATGGAAGGAGGAGGGTGAAAGAAAAGAAGAGGGACAGAGAGCTTGAAGGAGGGGAAGGAGATTATCAGAGGGGGAGGGAAAAGGGATGAACCAAGAAGAGAAAACTGAGAGAAATAGGACAAAGAGAGCAGCGGGAAAGAGGGTATAGAAAAATTATGGGAAGATACGACAGGGAAGAAGACCAACAGGAAAGAAAGAAATGGAACAGAACGGAACGGAAGAAAGAGAACGAGAGGAAGATGTGGGGGGGGGAGAGAAAGGGAGGTGGGAGGCAAGGGCATGGAAGGAGGGATGGAGAAGAGGAGGAGGATGTGTGGGGAGGGAGAGTGGGAGGAGGGAAGCAAGAGCATGGAAGGAGGGATGATGAAAACAAAGAAAACGAGAAGAGAGCTAACAAGATAAGGAGAGTGAAGACTGGAAGAGATGATGAGTCAAAAGTTAATGATGATTAATTTTTCTTTTAATTCCATCAGTACGATGACTTCTGTATTTTACCCTGGCAAGCGCCTGACTATTTTATTCAACTTAGTAGAGCCCCTCGCGGTGAGAGAATTTGTAAGTCCCCGTTATCTCATTGCGTACTAAGTTTATCGTTGTTGTTGTTATTATTATTATTATTACTATTATTATTTTGTTATGTCGTAAACACATTATTCATCATATTAATGACCTAGTACCGAAGGGCTTAACCTCATCGATATGGCAGGTTCCTCGGCACTCAGTAATAATGGTTATCCCTTCCATGACTTCCTCTAAATGGAATAAAACAGTGTTACTGCTGGTATTAGAAAAAAAAAAATGCTTATATTAAAATGCTGAACCCTTTTAGTGGCAGTTGTCACTGAAGCTAAACAGAATCTTGCATTAAATGTTCAAGTATTTGCTGGCATAAAAGGGTTAATGGGAAGGATGAGGAAGGCGAGAAACAAGATAGGAGTGACCAGAGACGGCGAAGGGAAGGGGGAGCTGAGGGGAGGGGTTTGACTGGTGTCAGTTTTCACCTTCCAGGGTAGGATTTATGGGTAAAGGCCTCTTCCTCCAGCCACTGCCACCCTTCCCATTCACGTTGGCCAAGGAGCAACCCTGAACTAATACCCAAATACTGTATACTATCTATCTATTGCCAGACGCCTCAATCCCGTTTGGGGTGGCCACAAACAAATCGCCTCCAAGTCGCCCTGTCCCCCGCCATTTCACTCCCCTGCTCCCAACTCACACCCCCCTCTCTCATATACCTCTCCACCCCATCTCTCCATCTCATCCTCGGCCTCCCCCTCCCTCTTTCCCCCTCCACCTCACTCACATACACTCTCTTCGTCAGTCTTTCACCCTCCATCCTCTCCATATGGCCAAATCACCTCAGTGTGTTCCTCATAACGCTTCCTATCACATCCACATCAACACCACAACGCTCCTTTATATCCTCATTCGTCAGCCTGTCTCTCCATGTGACTCCACAGGCTCCTCTTAAATAACTCATTTCCACGGCTCTCACTCTTGACTTGTGTCCTTCCAACAACGTCCAAGCTTCACTTCCGTACGTTAGAGTTGGTATCACAATACTGTCATGTAGTAACTTTTTCACTTCCATGCTCACTTCCCTGTTTCTTATCACTGCTTTCAAAGGAGCAGCAACCTTTCTTCCCTGCTGTACCCTTTCAAGCACTTCACCCTCCAAACCTCCATCCTTACTCATCACACTACCCAAGTACTTAAACGTACTCACATTTTCCAATTCCTCACCATCCAACCTCGCTGTACATTCACTGACTTCACCTCTCTCAAAGACCATCACTTTACTCTTCCCTACATTCACCTTTAGATTCCGTTTCTTACACACTCTCTCAAACTCATCCACCAAGCCTTGCAGCTCCCCTTCGTCTTCACTCAACAACACAGTATCATCTGCAAACAACAGTACAGGGAGTTTCCAAACACTATCCTCTCTCACCAGGGCCACTCCAACATCCACTACCCTACCTTGTACCTCTTGTATTACCCCATCCATGTACAGATTGAACAACCATGGAGACATGACACATCCCTGTTTCAACCCAACTTTCAAAGAGAAAAATTCACTTAGTTCACCATCCACATGCACTGCAGCCTTCGCACCATCGTATATACTCTTCACAGCATTCAACAACTTCCCATCTACTCCATATATTTTTAACACTTTCCACAATCCTAGTCTATCCACCCTGTCATATGCTTTCTCCAAATCCATGAAAGCCACATACAACTTCTTTCCCTTCTCTAGAAACTTTTCCACTAAAGATCTGAGAATGAATATCTGATCTACACAACCTCTTCCCTTCCTAAAGCCTCCCTGTTCTTCTCCAACTAATTTCTCTGTTCTTTCTCTAACTCTGTCAATAAGTATCCTACCGTACACTTTTCCTATTATACTAAGAAGACAAATGCCCCTATGATTACCACACACTTCTTTTTCCCCTTTTCCTTTGTACAAGGGAATAATTATACCTGACTTCCAATCCTCCGGGACTCTACCTTCCTCCCAGGCCAATCTGCACATCTTCCACATCCATTCTACTACTATCTCTCCCCCATGCTTCAGCATTTCACCACACACTCCATCAATTCCTGGGGCTTTCCCTGATTTAACTTTCTTCATTGCTTCCACAACTTCTATCCTACTGATTTCTTCCTGTCTTCTCACCTCCCTTCTTCTCCCAGCCATTCCCCAGCCACTTATACTCGCATTACTTCCATCCTCCACGTTCAACAATTCCTTAAAGTGTTCTCTCCATCTGCTCACTTTTTCTCCCTTCTCCACTAGTAATCTACCATTTTTATCTTTCACTCCCCTGCTAACTTCACTTCCACCCTGTCTTACTCTTTTCACCTCTTTCCAGAACATTTTCTTACAGTCCCTCCACTTTACACTCAAATTCCTTCCCTGTGTATACACACAGGGAATTTAACAGCTCTCGGAGACACTAGCTCCAGATGCACAAATAATTTACCAGCAAAATTTGGCCAGCTCATGCTGCCGAGGGCTCCAAAATACCGTACAAAAAGTCAAAATAACACGCCAGTGGTGTACACTGAACAGAGTATTCCTCTAGACTTCAGGAAATACTTCAGTCTAGGCACTGTCCATTTCTCTGTGCAACGGTTTTCCATGATCTTTGTACAGCAGTTCCAGCGGGGCAGTAGACACATGTGAGTTTGTTATCGTTTGTGTTCATAACGTACGATCTTCAACCGTGTCGAACTAATAATTCTTAACGGAGAATCGTTACTTGCTTCTAAGAACACTATTTTTGTTTTGGTGGACAAATACATGACATGGATGTAAAATAAAGCTTATCGATATTTAAGGAAGGAAAGAATAGTAACTGTCCCAAAACCGAGATGGTAGACTCAACCCACCAGTTTTTTATTTTATTTGACTATATTACAGCCTCTCTTCCCTGTAGCAGTGAGTAAAATAATGTTGTTATAATTTCTCCCTTCCTTTTAGTGACAGAGGGCACACAAAATGAACGGGGTTTAGTTGACCGACTTTGATGTCAAAAATTAAATAATCTAGTGAAGAGTGGCAGTTTTTCCTCAGTTAGTGACATCGGGAATTCTAGTGGGCAATCCACAGGGTTTTCTTTCAATTTAGCCTGCGGTTGCAGCAACAACAACAACAACAGCTGCCGCTGCTGCTAAGGAATGTTCTTCTGCAAGGAGTCTCGCGATTTTACAGAGTTTCACGAGCCCCAGCGGCGAGTGATCACACACATACGCATCTCCACAGTCACTTGTTCATGACGTTGGTGAGCTTGATGAGCTCCCACTGGATTGTGAGGGCTTTGATCATTTTCAGGCATTGGGAAGTGGTGGTGTGGGGGACTCAGCAGTGGTGGCTGTGAGCAGTGAACGGGCAGGTGGTAGCTAACAACCACTCCCAGCATCGAAACTCACCTTCAAGCCTCATGAAGCAGTTTAGCCTATGTCTCAATGTTAGTAAAGTCTTTAGTACAATATTACAGTTCAGTAATATAATATATGTCTGATTAACTGTATGTAATTATAGTAGGGGTATTGTGTCATTAATGGGTAGCAAAGGGGGAGTGAGGTGGCTGACTCCGGAACGAATTACAGGTGACCCCCCACTTTCGCGGAATCCATATTCACAGATTCACTTACTCGCGAATTTTTATAGAAGAGAGGGGTCCGACTTTCGTGGGTGCAGCCCTTCTTATTCGCTGGCACTTTTGCGGCATCGGTTTGTTCCTGCATGAAAACAAGTTGTCTCCTGTCTTCCACTGCCCATTGTCCACTGTCCCGCGCTCATCCCCCGTGCCTCTCACCCGGTCTGTCTTTGCCTGACCACCATCGCGAGTGTTACCGCCCATGCAAAGCCATTTTTTGCTCAATTTTTTTGCGATCTTTCGTTGCACTCATGCTTGCTAAGGTATCTGTGAGTGTAAGTACCTTGCTGCACCGTACGGAAGAGGTAAGAAGTGTAATAATTTTCATGATTAAGTGATTATTATGATAAATTGTGATCACATGTGCACACCCCAGGGGTGATCCCCTACCCTAAGATTGAAAAAAGTGCCATACTGTACTGATTGTGGATTCCTCCATTGACGGGCCACACCTGCAACAGCTCCACCTGCTGTGCTATCACCTGTGCCCTCACCTGTGTCACAGCTTTAACCAGTGCCTCCACCCTTGTCCGAGCCTGAGCCTGCAGTGGCATCTTCTTCTTCCTCAGTGAATGACCTTCACAACCCTCCATCTGTTGGAGGTGATGGCAAGAGTGGAGATGAGGAGGAGTCAAGCTAGACTCCTTATGCCATGCAGTTACGCTTCACATCATCATCATCGTCATCTGTCATCTGTAATTGCATGGCTAAGAATCTTCATCGTCATCGTTGTCATCATCATCATCATCATCAAGCAAGTCGTCTGTGTTCAAGGTGAGCATTTTTTTGTACTGAGTAAGGTGATAAGTTGTGGTGAATTATTTAGCAGATGACTTCCACTGAATCACACTGCTGTGTGTGTCTGCCTTTCACTAACCATTTTCTGTTACTGTATTGTACAGTATTTATTGTCACTGTTGTTTTGTGTTGCATAGGTAATGATTTAGATAGTTTAGGCAAATCTTAGGTGTTTAAATTGATTTTACTGACTTCCAGCTCAACTGTAGTTACGGTATTTTATAATGTATCGGCTGCATCAGTTTGTAACCTACATGGTTAAGTACATTACAAGCTCATAGAATCTTACCAATTACTGTTATTTTGTGTTGAATAGGGTTTGTTTTTGAGGGTTTTGGCTGTTTTGAGGTGTTGAAATTGATTTAAGTGGCTTCCAGGGATTATTTCTTTATGTATGGCGTGGGTCAAGGGGGTCGGAAATTATTCGCAGAAAATCTGCTTTCGTGGGGGTCTGTTTCTCCTAACCCCAGTGAAAGTGGGGGTCACTTGTACCACATATATATTACGTGTATGCGCATGAGTTTCGCGAGTTTTGGTTTTGCAGCGCGATTGTTGTACCAATTGACGTGTTGCAGGTTCTGGGTAAACATGGCCAGTGCACTTTTCCATGTTCAGTAATCCCTCCAATATCCGACATAATAGAGCCAAAGGCATGTCTGGATAGTGATCCTGTCCGGATATTGGGCCCCAGCCTCCTGGACTTGTACTTATGGACCCTAACTCAGAAAAACACCTATACAACTTCCTCTGGACATGCATTGCACCTATTTAAGACCCAAATCACACCAATAAGGGACATAAAAGACTGAAATAAATGTAAAAGAACCATAAAATAAGGTTTTAGAGGTGAGTTTATACAATATTAAACATTCTGGGTACTTACAAGTCCCTGGCTCCTGGACTGGTTTGAACCGCCAGTTTGCAGTCCACAGTTAATCCTCTGCACTCTAAATTCTGATTTCTTAACACTGCACAACACTGTAAATTCCTGTGTGTTCTAGTGGCGAGGTATTGCAGTTTATTCACTGTTTATTCATATAAACAAAAAACAAGCACCTGTGGCTTGCACTGCTATAAGCATCTGCTTTCGATCGGAGTTTGTCTGTGACTGTTGATGATGGCAGGGTAACAGAGATGCCAGATCGCAACGGCCACATTACCAATCTCCTCAACTTTCATTACCAAATTTAACTTTTCATTACCAAATTCGTAAAGCTAGCATTTATTCTTCACTAATTATATATACAAGTGGAAATACATGTAATCACTCTCCTTATAATTAACACCATGTTGATTATTTTCACGCTATGTAGGGTAGCAGATTAATCGGAGAGAGCAAACACTCCACCATCTCCATCCTGTGTATCCTCATACATGTGAAAAATCCATTTGGTAATGCATTATTCTGTTTCATTACCAAACGAATTTTTCATTACCAAATTGGCCCACACTTGGTAATGAAAAATACCAAATGGCAACCCTGACAGGGGAGGGGGAGGAAGGAAGGGGTGAAGGGACCATGGTGTAACAGCTGTTTGGCGCCACGTGGCAATTTCAAATTACGGGTGGGAAGAAAGTCAGATTTTTTTTTTATTTTTTGCGGTTTTTGGCCCATTTTGGGAATATTGGATCCCGGGACGATTATGTCCGGTTAGTGGGGATGTTCGGATATTGGGCGTTTGGATATTAGAGGGATTACTTTAGAAGCTGTAGCACGGGCCGAACAGGGTTATACTCCCGAGGGGAGTGGGAATGCTGGTGACAGGGAGAGCTTGAGCTCCTGTTTCACTAGCTATCTCATCATCCCCCTTTGCTGACCTCTTCAGTGTGACAGTAACATGGGGATTAGACCAGCATACTCTCCCAAACATTTCCTCTATCTTATACACTACACCACATGCACTTTACATTTCACACAACGTATCTCACTATGATACAGGGGTTGGCGCCAGCAAGGGCATGCGGCCAGAAAACTTTGCCCCTGCTACCAAGTGGCGGACTTCTGGGGGAAGGAGTGACAGGGGTTCCACCGGCATAGATCATGGGTCCAGGGTGAGACGGGGCTCGAGCCTGTGCTAGAGGGTACAGGGCATTGTGGTTCCCAGGCTGCCACTTCCGTCCAATAGAGAGGGGCCTGAACCTGAGAGTAGCCCCCAGGAGGCTGCCCTATTAGTGGGTGTATAATGGCGGGACAGTTGCAGTGCCAAGGCGCGCTTGGAGGGTGTCCCTGCAGCTGTCCTGGCAGGGTGCCCCGAGGCCATTACCACATCCACTGGAAAGCTGCTGGGCTAGGGGTCCCAGATCCATTGCCTGAACCTGGGACTGTGCAGTGAGTGGGGCCTGTGGTATGTCTATCCCCCTTTATTAATACTGACTATGACAAAATACAACAGTAAGCTTCAAAGAAAGCCTTAGGACAGTAAATCACCCAGGTGGATGAGGGTGGGTTCATGGAATGCGGGAAGTTTGAGAGGAAGAGCGGGGGAAGTCGTTGAGGCATTCAGTAGGAGGTGGGTGGATGTGGCGTGTTTGCAGGAAGTCCGGTACAGGGGTGGATCAACCAGAAAAATTGTTGGGAAGGAATGTTACTATAAGTTGTTTTGGCAGGGGGGGACAGACGGATATGGGGGTGTTTTTGTGATGGTTACGGAGAAACGGGTGGAATATGTTATGAGAGTTAACAATAGGATATTGGTAGTGATAATTCTGTTCAGTAGAAAGAAAACTGCAATTATATTGGCATATGCACCACAGGCAGGATTGGATGAAGTAGAGAAAGATTGATTCTGAGATGATTTAATATGTGTAGTAGGTGGTATGTGGGATGATGAGATAGTGGTTTTGGGAGGGGACTTAAATGGTCATGTAGGTGAAGCAGCTCAAGGTTATGAAGGAGTACATGGGGGATGGGCGTATGATATAAGGAATATGGAAGGGGAAAAGTTACTCGAGTTTGGAGGGACAATGGACATGATTGTGTGCAACACATATTTTAGGAAAAGAGAGAATAGGTTAATTACGTATGAGTCTGGGGGAAATAGCAGTCAGATAGATTATTTTCTGGTTAGGAGGGCTGATAGGAGGTTAGAGAGGGATATTAAAGTTATAGGAAGTAAGGAGTGTGTAAAGCAACACAAACTATTGATTTGTGGTATGGTGCTTAAGGAACGAGTGATGAAAAAGAGGACTTATGTACCTAGGAGGAAAATATGGAAGCTGGAAAACCAATTACAGTAGTAAGGGATTCCTTCTATAGCGAGATGAGGAGAGTGGTGGCTGAACAGGGAGCCGTAGACAGAGGCGTTAATGAACAGTACAGAGCCCTCAAGAACAATCTCTTGAGAGGTACTGATGGAATATGCAGTTGGACAAGAGGACCACCAAGACATAAAGTAACTTGGTGGTGGGATGAGGGTGTAGAAGCTGCAGTTAAGGAGAAAAGAAGGCTTTTCCGGGAATGGAAGAAGGGTGGTAGCAAAGAGGAATATTTGGCTGCCAAGCGTAGGGTTAGAAGAGAGGTATACAGGGCGAAGTCTGTGTCACAGGGACTTTTACTTGATAACCTAAATCATGGGGAAAGGAAAAATATGATACCGGTATTTAAGGTGGCAAATCAGATGAAGAGGTATAATCGGGATATTATAGGTGAGCATAGTGTGAAGAATGATGAAGGAAGGGTAGTGGTGAACAGTGGGGTTATTAAAGATGCATGGAGAGAGCATTATAGCTGGTTGTTGAATGAGGTGTTTGACTGGGACAGGGAAGGTTTGGAGCCAGTAGATCCAGTGTTTGGCCCTTGGCCTTTGATTGATGCTGCTACTGTGAGTGAGGCAATAGGTAGGATGAAGGTGAGGAAGGCAGCAGGTGTGTTTGGGTGGACTGCCGAAATGTTGAAGGCCTCAGGAGATATAGGGGTGAGGTTAGTCACTGAGCTAATAAATATGATTATATATGAGTGTGTTGTCCCAGATGACTGGCTGAAGAGTGTAATTGTAAATGTGTATAAAGGGAAGGGTGATGCCCTGGAAAGAGGAAATTATAGAGGTATAAAGCTTTTAGATCAGATAATGAAGGTACCAGTAATGGGGAGAGTTTTAGAAGGTATGATTAGAGAGAGAGAGTGAATATTGATGAGATGCAGTTTAGGTTTATGCCAGGTAGGGGGACCACTGATGCCATATTCATTGTTCGACAGCTTCAGGAAAAATATATTGGTAGGAGAAGGGATCTTTATTTTGTTTTTGTTGATTTGGAGAAGACCTTTGACAGAGTTCCTAGATAGGTGGTGAAGTGGGCAATGAGAAAGCTTGGGTTGGAGGAGTGGCTGGTTAGGGTGGTTATGGCTATGTATGTGGGTGCTCACACCCAGGTAAGAGTGAATGGAGATTTGAGTGATGAGTTTTCCATGAACGTTGGTGTGCATCAGGGGTCAGTTTTGAGTCCCATGTTGTTTATCATGGTACTTGAAGCCCTCTCACGGGACTTCAGAAACGGACTCCCGTGGGAGATGTTGTATGCTGATGATTTGGTGTTGACTGCAGAGAACGAAAGGGAGGCGGAGGAAAGGTTTAGGAAGTGGAGAGATGGTATGGGGCACAAGGGCTTAAGGGTAAATGCAGATAAAACAAAAGTGATGATATCTAGGGTTGGTGGCAGTACTGTCAGAGATGAGGGAGAGTGGCCACGTGCAGTTTGCCACTAGGGCGTGGGAAGTAATTCCATCTTGTGCAGTGTTTGTGATAAATGGGTGCACAAGAGATATACAGTGCTCGTCAGAAGTATGGGGCGCCCTGCGTCCCTCCTGAGAAACAAACCTTTCAACATTGAAAAAACATATAAATAATGCATTTTATTTACCTTTAGTGCTTCGTAGGGTAGCCTTTACGTTTCTTCACGGACCTGAGACATCTTGGAAATGAAAGGACGAGGCTCCTGAGGTGCTGGAGGGGTATTTTGTCCCAGGAGTCACGAATGGCGGCTTCCAGCTTAGGCAGAGAGCTCACGTCCTTCCCTTGGAGACTCTTATTTACGAGGTACCAGAGGTTTTCAATCGGGTTGAGGTCTGGGCTATTTCCTGGCCAGTCTTTCATGAATGATACCTCGCAGTCACGAAGTCAATTGGTGACCGATTTGGCCTTGTGAGCAGGTGCACTGTCCTGCTGAAACACTCGTGCACCTGTTAGCTCGAAGGAGTCTGGTAAATGATCACACAGAAGCTCCAGGTAAACATCCTGATTCACTCTGAGGTTCTTGGGAAGTACAACAAGCTTCCCCAAACCCTTCCCTGAGAAACAACCCCATACTATGAGTGAATCAGGATGTTTAACTGTGCTTTCTACATACCGTGGGTCAAGTGGGTCACTACCTTTGCATGCTCCTCTGTTACAGGTAACACTAAATGTTGCCTCATCAGACCACAACACTGACAACCATTGCTCCTCACCCCAATTTAGATATTTATTAGCAAAGGCAAGCCTACGAATTCTCTGGCTGCTAGAGAGAAGAGGCTTTTTCACAGGCCTGTGACTTGTGTAACCAAGCTCATGCACCCTACGAGACACTGTTCTCACTGACACCTCACCAAACACTTCTGGGTTGCTCTCCTTAATTTTCCTTGCACTCACACAAGGATTAAACTCCACTGCACGTTTTAAAACATTAACAGACCTTGGGGAAGTTTTCCTAGGCCTACCAGACCTCGGTTTCTTTGTGGGAACTTCGCCACTGTTTTCCTCCCAAAACCGCGCACACCAACGACGCACTGTCGATCGTGCCACACCAACCAATTCACTAATTTCCTTTGTGTGGTGGCCTGCCTCCTTTAGAGCAATGATCTGGGATATGATTTCACTCGATAGTTCATGGGTAGGTGCCATAACAAAGTTTTGAAGGCCAAAACACTGCGGGACACTCGGTAAAAAATGGCGCAATTTGAGAGGGACACTCGGCGGAGTTCCTCTCTCTCAGGCAGCCCGTGGGCGACTGAGGCGGGAACCAACCAGCGCGTCAGAAGGCCTCAGGCTACCGTGATGTCATGCTCGGAGCTCAAACTTATGGCTCAATTCTTACCCCCAGAAATGGGTGATTCTTTTTGGGCCATAAGTATTGCGCGCCCGGCGGACAACGCTGAATACTTCTGACGAGCACTGTAGTGGTATCAGAGGTAGGCTGCGAGATAATGCTGATTTTATGTGTACAGCGTGTTGGGGAGAGCAGGTGGAGATTCAGACGTGAAAGGATTGAACTTGCTGGTGAATCTCTTGAGTGTGCGGAAGAGTTTTGTTATTTGGGAGACACGTTGTGTGCTGGAGGTGGGGCTGGAGCTAACTCTGTGGCTAGGGTGAGAAGTGGTTGGAAGAAGTTCAGGGAGCTCTTGCCTCTCCTAACATTGAGAGGACTCTTCCTACGTGCTAAGGGGTCTTTGTATGCAGCATGTGTTAGGAGTGTAATGCTATATGGTAGTGAGACCTGGGCAGTAAAGGAGGAGGATATTCACAGGCTCAGACATACAGAAATGACAACGATTAGGCGGATGTGTAGTGCATCCCTGCATGCAAGGTCTGGGGGGGCTGGGTTTACGATGGAAGAGTTGAAAGGTAGGATGGGACTGGGGTGTGTTTGTGTTGTGACGAGGAGAGGTAGATTGAGATGGTTTGGGCATGTGGAGAGGATGGGGGGGTGATAATTGGGTGAGGAAGGTGAGAAGTGTTAATATTGGGGGTGGGGTTATGAGGGGTAGACCGAGAGGCATGAGACGAGGTCATTGTGACCTCAGGGTTAAGGGACTGAACAGGGAGGCTGCAATGGATCGTGCAGCATGGAGAACCGCCATTAGGTGACCGAGGCCCACGCATGCAAGCATGTTCGAGCCTTTAAAAACGAAACAAACGAAACCTGGTCAAAACATGATAACTTTAATTATTTGCGGCTGGAGGAAAGCCGCCGCCATGTTGGTGATGACGTCAGCATTCATACTGCAGATGATGCTCCAATCCATTACACAATGCTATACCAGTAAGAGATAATAGTTGTACCTACATGGCCACTGTAGATCCAAACTACCCCCTTCAGGTATGTTGTGAAGGATTACTTTTCATGGTGTAAATGGCTGGTACCTGTTAGGTAAGTAAACTTTGGTGAAGTCGACAGAAACAGCTACACCATTCCAAGGCAGTGCTCGTACCTCATGAGGTGGAAAGTGTTAAATGTATGCTGTACAGTATCAGTTGTATGAGTTTATATTGGTATTATGCTCATGAATATTTAATATTTGACCTCTTCATTAGTAGTTTTCTGAAAAAAAAAAAAAAAGTTTCAGTGACCCTGAACTTGATTGTAAAGTACCTTCAGGGGAGTGTGACGAAATATCGAATCGGCGGTCATTTACCGAATCAGTCCTGAATTGGCACTTTTAATCGATAAGTGTTATAGATTTTACCACCATTTAGGTTCATACTCCTCTAATTATCCAAAATCCGGTCAATTTTTTGTATTTAATTTTACTTTTAAAAAAATCCGGATTCACAGCAAGAACGCGCTAAAATTAGTGGTAGTGTTTCTGCTTTAGCACAACAGCTTGCCTTGGCAGACTTCTGGTTTGTATAAATATTGATTTAACATACAAATGCAATTATTTGGACTTTAAATCAGTATCTGTGGAAAGATTAAGCCTGTCAGACGTGTTGGCGATCTAAAGTAGAAATACCTGCTAACCTTAGCATGTTTTCGCTATGACTCCCAATATTCTATGAACAGTTAAATTAAGCATAGTTTTTTTTGTTTTTTTAACCAAATTTCAGATAATCAGGTGTGTATGAACCTATATGAAGAATATAATATTTTCACAACAGTAAGGACTGCATTCCAGCCGCCCAGCGCTGGGAACTTCCAACGAGCAGCCAGCCACCACTGCTTTCGTTTATTCTTATTGGCTGGTATACAGAGGAATAATTTCCCTACTGTGCTTTTGTCAGTGCACTTACACATTGGAACGAAACATTAGCAATTACTTCTCTTGTCACTGGGCTTTCTCAGAGGTCATAAATAAGCACATTGTACGCTGGCTAAACGTAAACAAAGCAGACTATGCAGCCTCAGTGTGAGTAGGGAGGTCATGACCAATCAGAGGCCGTTTCGGAGTCACGTGATTTTTCAACTCGTTTATTCATTATTTTTTCATGTGTCTGCACATTTTTTTGGAAATGATGGTTGACAGTTATTTTCTGCTTGTTTTTTACCCATACAAGTATCTTCAAGAAAATTTTGACCGGAAACTCGTCTGTTAGGCGCAAAACTAGTGTGTGCGCTGTTTGTGTCTCTACTAATACCGTCTATATGTCTTTTGTTTCCGTTTTTCATTGGTTCCTTGTTTAACCATTTTTTTTTTTTTTTTCCAGGTACGTTGGTAAGGGGGATGGGATCACCATCAGTGTCTGGAATCGGCGCAAGATCCACAAGAAGGCGGGCAGTGGGTTCCTTGGTTGTGTCCGTATCGTTACCTCCGCCATCCACCGCCTCAAGGACACAGGATGTAAGAGAGAGAAACATCGACATTCTCGTCATTCACAACATTAATTTTTCATAGATTTTTTTTTTTTCACGTGTATCATTTGTACCACCACATTCACAGTATTCACTGCCATTGATGTATTATTATTATTATTATTATTAAGCATCACTATAGTGTCTGGCATTGGATGGATGGATGAACCATATATGTAGTTGGAGAAGAACAAGGGGGATTCAGGAGGGGAAAAGGGTGTGTAGATCAGATATTTGTTCTAAGATGTTTAGTGAAGTATCTAGAGAAGGGAAAGAAAGTGTATTCTGCCTTCATGGATTTGGAGAAAGCTTATGACAGAATAGATAGGCAAGGTATGTGGAAGGTATTAAGAATATATGGAGTGGAGGGGAAATTGTTGAGTGCTGTGAAGAGTATGTACAAAGGAGCTAGGGCTACGGTGCGAGTGGATGGTGAGCTGAGTGAGATCATTGATATCAATGTGGGACTGAAACAGGGTTGTGTGATGTCTCCATGGCTGTTAATATACATGGATGGGGTTGTAAAGAAGGTGCAAGGTAGGGCAGTGGATGTGGGGGTGGCTGTAATGAATGAGGGTGAGATTTGGAAGATTGTGGTGTTGCTGTTTGCTGGTGATACATTGTTGAGTGAAGATGAATGGGAGTTGCAAGGTTTGGTGAATGAATTTGGGACAGTGTGTAGGAGGAGGAAGCTGAAAGTTAATGTAAACAAGAGTAAAGTTATGGTGTTTGAGAGGAATGAAGTCACAGAATGTACAGTGAGGTTGTATGGTGAGGATATGGAGAGTGTGAGTGCATTCAAGTACTTGGGTAGTGTGATGAGTAAGGATGGAACTTTGGGGGATGAAGTGCGTGAAAGAGTACAGCAGGGAAGGAAGGTTGTTGGTTCACTGAAAGCAGTGATGAGAAATAGAGAGGTGAGTTTGGAAGTCAAGAAGTCACTGTATTGTGATCCCTACCCTGACGTATGGAAGCGAGGCGCGGACCTTGCAAGTGGGGAATAAGTCAAGAGTGAGAGCAGTGGAAATAATTTACTTGAGAGGAGCATGTGTAGTGACGTGGAGGGACAGGTTGACAAATGAAGTGAAGGAATGTTGTGGGGTGGATGTGGATGTGGTTGAGAAGATTAGGAGAAATACACTGAGGTAGATTGGACATGTGGAGAGAATGGAGAATGAAAGACTGACTAAGAGGGTGTATATACAGTAGGTGAGGTGGAGAGAGGGAGAGGGAGGGGTAGACCGAGGATGAGGTGGAGGGATGGAGTTGAGAGGTATATGAGGGAGGGAGGGGGTGAGTTGGGGGGAGGGTAGTCAAATGGTGGGTGACAGAGCGACTTGGAAGCGTTTTGTCTGCGGCCACCCTTTGCAGGATTAGGGCATCGGGCTATACTGTAGATAGATAGATAGACCATATATGGCAGAGTTATTGTTTTGGTAAGCATTATTGTTATTCTTTGCACTTTTTTTTTTTTTAGACCTTGACGATGATAAAGAGGAAAGTACCCTAGGGTAACCCAAATACTGTACTTGTGCAAAATATAAATAACCTTGACCTATTTTTGAAGGTCATATTCATTTTGGGTACAAAAATTGCATATTTGAAATTGAAATATCTCAGAAACTTATTGAGATAGAGCTATTTGGTTGACAGTTGTCTGGTAAAAATGTTTGCTGAGAATTTTATCTGAATATTTTGCCATTTAGCCAAGTGGAATGTACTGAATGGGTGTGTTTACAAACTTAGGAGTTGCCAGTGATTGCCGGGTAAGTTAATTAGGAACTCGATCAACTACTTCCCATTCTCACAGCCATATATTTTCTAAAATCCCTTCCATGACATTTAGTAATGAAGAGTACAAAGATATTGTAATAATTGGTTATTATACCAGTTTTTTATATACGATTTGCTAAGTGAAATTACTGTACTGTACTGCAGAACAGTTACTAGGGTGCATATAATAAGTGGTCTGTAAGTCTTGCTGCATCTTTAATTTGAAGTACTTGTCATTCAGTTATCAAAGAGAATAGTGTTTCATTTGCCAAATGCTGAAGAGAATGTACCGACGATGTGTTATAAAAAAGGCGCAATTAATGAATCCGAAATCATGCAAAGACGAAGCCACCAACCGAAATCCTGAGTACCAATGTTTCCAGGAAGATAACAGCAAAACTTTGTGCGGACGTGTATACAATCTTCATCTGATTCATAAATATTTTGCAACCAAATAACGTCATGTTAGTAGTATATATAGACATATATGTCTGAAAGTGTTATTTGATTAAAACTACAATAAAAGAAATGGCGGGGAATGTAAGTAATCGGTTTTAAGCTACGAAGAATATTTGGCCCAAAGTTTTGATGGTTAGCTTTGTTAGTTTAGTGATTCCCTTCAACTTTATCATAGTGAAGCTTCTTTTCCTCATTTTATTGGGTAGATATGTAATAAAATTGTACAGTAATTATGAACAAAGTGTTAAAGGAAACACATGCAAAACAGTACGGTAGTTTAGTTTACAGCTTTTTTATTTTTCAAGTTATCAGGTGAAGATTGGCAAATCTTGAGAGTTTGTGAACACTCCTTCTCAGATCTGCTCAGGGTATTCGTAACATTTTAGAGAAAACCATAAAAGCTGTAAAATTGTAAATGTACAGAAATATATCTGTGGTCCCTCTCATTATCTGAAAGGAATATGGTTACAGTTAAGCATACAATTAGCCCATTGTTGAGACAAATATAAAATGTCCCCATGCTTCATTTATTTCATCTACACCATTGTCTTCAGATCTTGCTGTGGGAAGTATTTTCCCCCAGAGTGGTTGCACTCCTTACTTTTTAAAATAATCGTCCCTGGGTAGAAGCAGAGGAAAACCTGGAAATCGTTAATAACTGTTCAAGTGGTTTTTATAACCCAGAGATTGCATTCTCTTTAATAATTCATATTATTAATAAATTAAATGCTACTGCATTTAACCCTTGTGGACAAGTATATTATAAATACATGTAATTGCTTTGGAAAGTTCCATTGGTCTAAACTGCGTCTGTGCGGTAGATAACAGGTCCTGAGGATGAAAAGCCTCACATAAAAAGCAGATGTAGGTTTAACATATTAACAGAGATAAAGGGAATATTTGGTTTGGCTGTAGTTTAATTAAAACTAATTAATTACTTAGATTTGTCCTGTATATATCATGATGTAATCTAACGTATTTAGCATTGTAATTAATAAATAGTTGGCACCTCTTCAAATCCTATGAGGGGAGAAGAAGCTCGCCATGTTATGACTCTACTTCTAGAACTCATTGAGTTAGCACGCTGTAAATACGCTCCTCGAGGACGCATTGCAGCCCAGGCAACCGACCTAAATGTCAGGCTCGTCGCCAGCTGTTGTCCGACTCCTTGTAGTTATGTAACCTTTGCGAATTGGCCAATTCTATGGGGAATTAGCTAGGAGATGGGAGATAGGAAAATAATAACTAGGTGAGTTGGAGTATCAGTTACACCTAATCCTCCTAAGAGACTTATGTGAATTTGGTTGTCTTAGATTAACACACGTCAGACAAAGGAATGTATAAGAATTTTCTGACACATTTTTTGGTGCCCTGAGTGAGGACACCGACTTGAATAAATAAATTTCTGACACTTGTTGATATTACACAAGAAGGTACCTTGGGTTACAAAATCAGCATTTGCATAACTACAAAGACAATCAGTACCATAAATAGCTATGGCGAAGCATCATTATTGTGGCTACACACTAAGTAAATTGGTAACCAATTATTATTATTATTATTATAGAGCCTTTATCATTCTTTTTCTGTGCCTGCCCTCCTGTCTTCCTATATCTCCTATCTTTCCTGTCACTTCTTATTGCTCTTCTTTCCTTTACAGGTGGCTTTACATTGAGTGACAAGCCAAATGGTTTCCTGTAAGCCAAGAAACAATTTACAACGCTGGGTGGTAACCATATAACCAACCCATACGTGCTCCCTACGTGTCAGCAAGTGGGTTGGAGGAGGGTTAGTGTCCCTCCCCGTAAAACCAATAACTCAAAGTCAAGTGGCCACCCCTTATGGGATTATGGTGTCTGGCAATAGATAGATAGATAGATAGTTATTATTATTATTGTTACTACTGTTATTTATTATTATTATTATTATTATGCAATAACACACATCCTTGTATCCATCAGTCATCTCTCCATGCTTGAAAGAAGACCCCGAAACTTCCTCCTGCACTCGCTTTCATTATACTGATGAGGAATTTTTTGCTTTTTATTCATCATCACGACAATTACAACTGTTAGATTGACAATGAGTTTGTTGATTACTACAGTAATTTGTATATCTTAGCACATTCAGCATCGATAACCTTTCATTTTTCTTGAAGCAGACTTTTTCCTCAGGCACCAGTGTGCATAAGTTATAGCTTCTTAATTTTCCTTAAATGTTTTTTGGTCAATTTGCATCATAGTTTGACCAGATGTTTGCCTTGCTACATTCCTTTATGGCTGTTGGCAATACCTAGAGATTCAACAATTTGTTGATCTTTGAATGGGCCCCTGACAGTGAGAGCAGTACCTCTGTAAAATTATGAAGTAACCCCAGGTACTGTTAATAGTCTTCGTCAGCACACGACCACACTGTACTGCCACTCGTTACAGTCACAGTACTTTCACAACATGCACCCCCACCATTAAACAGCATCTTGACACGCTTTCCCATTAAATGATAGCGTGAAGTAGGAGTGGGAGAACCATCAGCAGTCAGCATTGCCAACACCGCTACCCAGACGAGTATCCCGTGATCTGAAATTATGTTGGCATCTTGTGGGACAACTTTTGAAAAATAAAATAGCGACACCTGTACTTAATTCATTTTGATAATTATATATTTTAAAAATACGGTTTCTTATCGTATATCTTATTTGTACAGTACTTGCAAAGGGTATATCGGTTAGAAAATATCTGATAACACTTAAGTAAAATATGGAAAATGTTGGAATATATTGGCAGTATTGAAGTTTCTGTGGAATGAAGATTAACTATTCCATTTTTATAACATTGGTATAAGCATGAATCATTTCACATTTATTGTTTGTATGGTACTACCAGTCTTCAAATTTTTAACTTTATACATTCAAAGATTCACAGGTATACTTAGGCCTAAAGGGATCTGGAGATCCTATAGATATATTCAGATGTACCTCCATGATCAGTTAGGGATCAAAAGACAGATTTTTATGGGTAATGCATTTGAGCTAATTTTGAAGCATGTGTCGCAGTTTTCAAGGCCTATCCGTCACGGTTTTGGCAGCACTGTCAACAGTTTGCCCAGTGATGTGTATGGCCACACGTCATTCAGACCCTCAGAATCCAGGGTCCAGATCACAGGCCCAGTCATCAATATTTTTTCCCCTCTCTTTTTAGGTGTGCATCACATACACCTGTCACACAGTCACTTTAAAAAAGGGATGTCAAACTTTAGCCAACTGCTTGTCTAGACAATATACATACCACATCCAGCCATTTGGGGGAGGTGGTGGTTCAGTTGGTAGAGAGGTGGCCTGCAATCCTACTGGACGCAGGTTCAGATCCCTGCTGGGGCAGGGAACAGTTTAAGGACTTGCATTTCATAGAATCAGACTTTACTGATCTACCAGAAGACCCTCCGACATGTCGTAAAAATACCACCACTAATACCAATACACCAATCCTGTATAAGATAGCCCTGGCATGTATTCAGTATGGACAGTTGGTGTTAGTGGCAAAGTGGTGGCAAGTAGAAGTGTATTGGTATGTAGGAAGACTACTGGGCCTTGGGAGAAGGCTGGAAAAAATATATATATATATATATATCAGTCCCCAGTCAACTCTCCAGCCTCCTCAACTTTCGTTGTTCTTTCTATTACACCTTCATTGACTATATTCATTCACCTTCTTGACCTGCCACATCTCCTTCCACCTTCATTCTCTCCAATTGCCCATATCATATAAATGACCTAAGCACACACAGTGTTGCCATATTATCTCCACATCTTAGTGACATAATTTTTTATCCCATCCACCCTGTGACTCCACACACATTCCTCATCAGTATCATAGCCATTACTCACACATGACTTCACAATGATATAGTTTCCCAAGTCTCACACCCATATGTTAGTGTGGGCACTAATACACCTTTGTGCAGCTGTCTTGCACTTAAGTTTATGGGGCAGGCATTTCACTGGGGGGACATAAGGAGCATGCTCTGAAATGCTTAAAGTTGCCTTTATTTCCTGGTAATTTTTAAGTAACCATAAAACACAAACTGATGAGTACTGGTATAAATATGCAAAATTATTATGTAAGTAATTTATATGCTTATGATATCATGTTCAAATTTGTATTCACATAAACCTGATTGTGAGCATTGAATATGGATCAGAACAAACCAGAAACAGTTACTGGCAAATCATTGTGCCCACACACATTAAGGAGAATACTTTATAATGTGAGAATTTGAACAGTTTTATCCACAGTAATCCTTTAAAGGTACCAGTACACCATGAGAAGGATCTGCCTTGAAAAATCAGCTTTTGCCTTGAAAGTTAGACAGTTTCCTAGTTATGGAGGTGCCCTGAATGCCCAAGTGTTTCCAGTCTCCATACTGAGACGTTTTTGTATCAAGGCCTTCAGATCACCAACCTCTTTTCTTCCCTGATCCACTTTGCCCTCCACTTTCTTCGTGCATTTATATTTTGTGTTAGAGGCACAGTATTGCACTGAGGTGCTTCAACTCCTTCAGTAATTTGTCTCTCATCATTTACCAGCACATAACACTGAGACACCTTCTTTCTCAATAATCATCACTCTCTCATCTCTGTTTACAGTACTTTCAGACAATGCTCGTTGCTGACATTTGCACAATATTTCACTAGTCTGCAAAGATCTTGTTCATTATTAAGAAGCAACACAGTATTATCTACATAAATCTGTTTTGAGGTACAGGTTTTCCATCCATCACCATTAATTACTATTCTTACCCCTCTTTCTGCAGCTTGAGTTTTATTCTTAATCAAGGTGCCATGTTGTGAATAATCACAGGGACATCACTCAGCCTTTCTAACTCCACAGATATTAAGCCATTTGTTGACACCCACTAGTGCATACACATGTTTTACTAACATCGTAGGAACTCTGGACAGTCCTCAATAGTTTTACATCCATACCATACATATGCTAAAGCCTTCCTTAAAGTAACTCCATTCTCCTTGCCATTTGCTTTTTCCAGATCAATAAATGCATAAATACCCTACAGACCTCCTCATAAGCTTTCACTTTTATCTGTCCTTTTGCATATACTTATCCACACATCTATCATCTTAAAACCAAAGTGTTCATCACTCATCAGGCATTCCGATACTCAGAAGATGCTCAATTTAACGAACACCAACATAGCGGAAGCCCGAGATAACAGAAGAATTTTTCCCCCCTTTTTCCCCCCAGTTTAAGGGAAAATTTCCGTAAAATTGAGAGTAAGTCCGTACAGGAAATTTGGTTCCAAAAATCATCGGAAAAAGTTATGTAAATCAAGCGCGTCATCAAGCCTGTAGTGGACAGCTCCCCTGGCTGGCAATGTGGTGTTGCCACACATCCCTGCCAACCTACCTGGGTAGTAGCAACAGTGGAAAGTGGGTGAAGTTGTGTGGCCCATACGGCATTCACGTGATCACCCTACTGATAGCAATAGCTCTGCACGTGTGTGGCTTTGCCTTCATATCGTGGCCTTATTTGTGTGTGTGTGTGTGTGTTTTAGTGAACCAAAGCTTTAATGAACCATGCCTAAGATTCAGGAAAAGAAGGGAAAGGTGAGTCTCTCTCTAGCCAAGAAATTGGAAATAATCAAGAAGATGAAGTGTGGAGTAAGCCCAGGGACGGTGATGAAGGAGTATAGGGTAAACAAAACCCAAGTGTATGACCTACACAAACACTAGGACGAAATCAAGAAGTTGAAATTGCAACCAGATGTGGGTGCTAGTGTTAGTGAAAAATCTAAAATGTTGGAATAACGGTCACTGAAAATAACAAAGTTTGAAAAATTAGACAAAGCGGTGTACAGCTAGTACAAGCGAGAAAGACCCCAGGGCTTGCCCGTGCGTGGGCCTGAGATAAGGAGTGCTGCACTGAGGTTTGCTGAGAAACTCAGAATCAAGAACTTTGTGGCCAGTGATGGGTGGATATCAAGATTTTGTAGGCAACATGACATTACACACAGAAAAATTGTGGGTGAGAAGTGCAGGCTGACATTGAAAGTGCTCGGCCTTTCGTTGAGGAACTAAAGAAGATTAAAAAGGAGACAGGCCTTCAGGATTGGCAGA
Organism: Coenobita brevimanus; assembly: GCF_032717465.1. Lineage (NCBI taxonomy): Eukaryota > Metazoa > Arthropoda > Malacostraca > Decapoda > Coenobitidae > Coenobita > Coenobita brevimanus. Next base: position 56,249,255 of record NC_136976.1, read on the forward strand.
TTTATAATGCTGATGAAACTGGGCTTTTTTGGAAAGCCTTGCCTGGCACCAAAGCCAGTCCAGTGTGCCAGACCACAAGCAGAGCAGATCATGAGTGTCTGTGCTGTTGTGTGCAGATTCGATGCTTCGCACCAACTGAGGCCAGTGATGGTAGGCAGTGTGAAGCAACCACCTGCAATGAGGCCCATCATGAACAGTTTGCCTGTGGACTATGACAGCAACACCAAGGCTTGGTTCACAGGCAGGATAACCAAATCATGTTTTATGACTGCTTTGTGCCCACAGTCAAGGGGTACCAGATGAGGGAGCACAATTTGTGGCCAGGTGAAGTTAGGGCTTTGTTGCTGCTGGACCAGGGTACTCAGTCCATCCCTCAGAGGAAATGCTGACTACCCATGACGGGAAAATGAAGGCCATGTTCCTTCCTGCCAATACAACTTCCATCCTGCAGGCTATGAACCAGGGGATCATCAACACCTCCTAGCGGCATTACAGGAGGCTGTTGCTGGGCGACATTTTAGTGGTAAAGATGGAGCCAGAGGAAGGAGAGGACACCAGACGGCAGCACAGTGTTCAGGCATGGAAGAAATATTACATTCATGACACAATGCTGAACATCAGGAAGGCATGGGATCTTGTGGCCACCAGGACACACAGGGGTGGAATGCAATATTTAGCCAGAGGGAGCACATGCAGCAGCAACAGGAGTAGGCAGCAGATTTTGCGGGCTTCACTGCAGAGGTGCAGGGAGGCCTTTCACTGAGCAGGCAAGGCTAAAGTGGGCATGGAGGACATCCATGAATGGATGAATATGGATGCTGGTAACTCTGGCTACCATATCCAGTCTGAAGAGGAAGTGTGGTGGATGTGACTGTTGAGGAGGCACTGGCCTAGAAGGAAGTGCAGGAGTCTACTGGCAGAGTCAGACTATCCCAGCCAGTGATAGTGTTGACATTCATCTGGATTTCCTCATCAGCATCAATCATGAGGATCTCCAAGTGTTTTACCCTCACCTGAGGGAATGAGGACCAGAATTAGGAAGATCCAGAGGGAAATGTATGCCCCAAGCAGTCCAAGATCGACAGTTTCTTCAAGCCACCACTACCATGTCAACCTAATGAAAAGAAGGACAGTTGCATATCGGACATTTCCATGCCATCCACCTCTAGCCTGCCCTCAACTGAACTGTTGTCTCTCTGTTTGCAACATCTGCGCTAAGGACACCTACACCATCACCAACACCATCCCTGATGCTCCCCAGCCCCTCTATCACCCCAGTACCGCCTCTAGTGCTGATGGAGGGTGATTCTGATAGTGACTAAACCACCCCCAGGCCTGACACAGGTTTGTGGGGGCCAGTATGGCTACCTGTGTCAGGCATATTTCTGCAGCAAGTGCAGAACTTCTACTTTTGGAGGTAAGCCTTACTGTATTTTACTATACCTCTTTACTGTTCTCCAGTACTGTATTTGATACACTGCTATCCTTGCCTTATTCTTTATGTGTGCATATTTTATTACTAAGTAAGTACTGTATGTATCACTGTAAACATGTACACAGTTATGCATATAAATGTGGGTATTAATTATGGGTTCAGACTGCTGTATGTAGCATTGAGAGTTAGCATAGTTTGCTAGGTTTGGGTGCGCATTGTCAGGAACTCGGCCCGTCTATTGGCTTCAGGGATTTAGCGGAAAGTAACTCAAAATACTGGAAAAATTTCCTTTATATGGAGCCTTGGTTATGGAACTCAATTTTGCAGAAAATTCAAGAAAATTTAATAAGGGTTGGCTGAATTAGTGTGTTAAATCAAGCATCTACTGTATTTCGTGTCTTCTTAATTATTCTTCCAAGGATTTATCTTTCCCACAACACTCAGCAGACTGAGCCCATGACAGATTTTGCAATTACTTAATTCACCTTTAATTTTGTTCAGGGACACAATCATGACCTTCCTTTTCACTGGTGTAACTCTGTAACTCAACTCATCTTGGATCTCTGGCATATTTTCATCAGACATTTCATTCTGTGTATTCCACAGCATTTTATCATCTCTGCATCAGAGCTGGGCATTTCCACAGTCACTTCCATAAACTGCAAAGTCCGCAGTTGCGAAAGTGTGATTTTGTTTGCGAATTTGCATTTACAACAATTTCTACTAAAATTTGCAGTTTTGTGCTTGTGGAAGCACTTCCGCAAATGCAGATCTGCCCGCGAATATCTTCGTGGCCTATCCCAGCATGCGGCATCTTGGTGAGTCCCTGGCACCGCCTGCCAATCCCGCACTGTTGCCATATGTACAATAAATATTATATATATACAATAAATCCACCTTTGGTACAGTATACAGTAGCATTTTTCATTATCCTACATTTTATAACATAATTTGAACATTCCTTCAAAAAGAAATAGAGAGAGAGAGAGAAGCCTAAAGATCAGATTCATATCTTTTTGATATTCACTGACTTCATACCAAGCTGTCAGGAAAGGAATGAAATTGGTTATAAGCCAAGAGGGGGTAACATTCGTACTCGTGATTAAATAATATAGTTAACATCGTCATGGCAAGTCGTAATCTGCTTTACACAGGAGGGTTCCTCAATAGATTATCTTAATGATGTATTGTATGTGCTTTCTGGGAGGAGGGCAAGAAATTTTTCCCCCAATAAATAAAGAAAAATATTAACCCTAATTCAAGATCAGTGTATTTTCTAGATTCTTAGGTGTCATAATGTATGTTACTGATATAAACTACATCGATACTAGAAAGACTTGTTTATCATACAAGCCAATAAGATGATGAAAAGTGCAGAGATATGCTACGAAGCTTCCTAGTCCACCTACAATATGACTAGCCTAAATTTCAAATTGTTAGACTTATAGCATTGCCAGTGCCAGTATTTCAGTCTCAGCAAAAATCATTGGGAAGATACATAGCAGATTAAACAAAAAACAATTGAAAAGAAACTGAACACAATTTTACCATTTTTCTTACCAGACAACCATCTTTCTCCATCGTCGTTTTCACTTTGTTTTCATAGGCTCCAACATGCTTGCATGCATCAGCCTTGGTCACCTAATGGCTGCACTCCATGCTGCATGATCTCTGGCAGCTTCCCTATTTAGTCCCTTAACCCTAAGGTCACAGTCAGTGACCTCATTCCAGGTCTTTTTCGGTCTACCTCTCTTTACCCTACCCCCAACATTAATACTTCTCACTTTCTGCACCCTGTTATCATCCCCATCCTCTCCACATGCCCAAACCATCTCAGTCTACCTCTCCTCATCACATCACCAATACACTTCAGTCCCAACCTACCTCTCAACTCTTCCATCATAAATCTAGTTCCCCCAGGCCTTACACTGAAGGACGTGCTGCACATCCACCGGATCAGTGTCATTTCTGTACGTTTGAGCCTGCGAATATCCTCTTCTATTACTGTCCAGGTCTCACTACTATCCAGCATTACACTTGTAACACATGCCGCATACAAAGATCCCTTAGCACGGAGAGAGAGCCCACTCAATATTAGGAGCAGCAACAGCCTCCTGAACTTCTTCCAACCACTCCTCACTCTTGCCACAGAGCTGGCTCCTGCTCCATCTCCAGCACATAACATGTCTCCCAAATAACAAAACGCTTCCACACACTCAAGAGACCAGCAAGTTCAATCCTTGTATGCCTGGCAATATCCACATGCTTTCCCCAGCGCACCACACACGTGAAATCAGTATTATCTCGCAGTCTACCTCTAATACCACTACATCTCTTATGCACCCACTTATCACAAACACTGCACAAGATGGAATTACTTCCCACGCTCTTGCGGCAAATCGCACACGGCCACTCTCCCTCTTCTTTGACAGTGCCGCCCCCAGCCGCAGATACCATCACTTGTTTTCTCTGCATTTATTCTTAAGCCCCTATGTCCCATACCATCTCTCCACTTCTTAAATCTTTCCTCCGCCTCCCTTTCATTCACTGCAGCCAACATCAAATCATTAGCATACATCTCCCTAGGGAGTCCATTTCTGAAGTCATGTGAGAGGGCTTCAAGTACCATGATAAACAACAAGGGAGTCAGGACTCACCCCTGATGCGCACCAACATTCACGGAAACTCATCACTCTCTCTGCGGTTTCAGTATAGATAGGTAGATATACTGTACGAGTATGTTGGAGTTTTCTCAGTTGTTGGAGGAGTTTGACTATGACTAAGGAGTGAGGACTGAGGAGGTTAGAGCTGAGGAATAGAGGTGGACTGATGTGTCAGCTTGTGAAGTGTGAGCAGTGAAGTGTAATAATTTAATTCATTTATATACAGTAGTGAAGGATTAACCCTTGTTTTTTAGTAAAAACATTCAAATATACTAATAGTAATAATTGAAATACATATTTTAGTATTACTGTAACTTTAATTTCATATATCCCATTCATTACTTTTGACAATTTCCAAACTTCATAGTCGCCTATTGTTAGTCAGAATAAATAAAGATATACTTGTAGTGGATGAGTAACTAGAGATGATTTTTAACCCCCTGATTATGAAAAATATAATCCCATACTTAACATAATCTTTTAATGGTATCCAGAATAAAGTGAAACTGATTCTCTAGTACTGAAAGGGATAAAAATGGTTTGCTTTTGCATCTTTGCATTTGTGGAACTGCAAATTTCAATTATTTTGGAGATTTGCAGTTGCAGAAGGCAATTTTTTTAGTCTGCAGATTTGTGTTGCGGAATTGAATTTTCATTTGCAGTGCCCACCTCTGCTCTCCCATGTACAGTACATCAGCACTTGATGCCTTCCCATTCTTGAAACTCTACACAGCATTCTTCACTTCTGCCAGTAACTCTACCTATCTCAGGCATTATGTTCTTTCTCCGAGTACCACCAGAACTACTGTAATTGTATTTGCCACCACTTTGCTCTCACCGGTCCCATTCATCAGTTTATCATTTTTTTTTTTTTTTTTTCCGCATTAGGTATTACCATATTCTTTGACCCTCATCCCTCACATTTTTCCCCTCTCCCTTAGTCTGAAATTTTGGCATCCCATTTCAGAGTAGTCAGCCATTTTCAGAGTAGTTTGCGTTCATATTTCCTTGTAAGGCTTCATTTACATTTTTTTTTTTTTTTTAATCAATTTCTTCATGTTTTTTACGTTCAGTATGCACCATACTCCTTCCCTGTTTTATTAGAATTTCTTACATCCACGCTATTCACTTTTTTTTTTCTTTTTTTTTTTTCTTTTTACTGCACTTTCAGCCTTTGCAGCCCACCTTGCTGGACTTTTCTTATTAGTGACTGCTCTTAACTTGAAACACCACACACATTCCTGACCAAGTACTGCCAGTATGCACTTCAGAAATGTCCCAGATTCATTTTCTCCCAATTCATTGACACTAATCCCTCAACTACTTTTTGTTCTTTTTTGCCATTGCTTTGTCTCAGCATTTTCACTTTGTCTTTCATACTGTGAATACTTCTCTAACCCCATCTCCAGGCTCTTCCCAGTTTCACCTTGCATATCACAGTCATATAGTCAGATAAACCACTGGATTGTCTTATGTCTTTGTGTCATCACCACTCCCAGCATTTTTCTCTCTCCAAGCACATCTTTCTGTATCATATATAATATTTAGTTCTTATTTTTGTTTAAAATAAGAATTGCTGATGCATAACCTTTCCTGACACATGCCATTCAGTCACTCTTATCATCTCTTCCATTTAGGTCTTCCAATAAAAACTTTCACTCCTGGGCATCTCTCCTTTAGCTATCCACTTGGTACCAAAATGTGGCCTTTCTCTTTTCTGTCATTACAAGGTGTATATGCAACAATCAGCACCATTTTCACTATCTTCAGTCTAAACTTTATTTACATACACCTCCAGTTCATACATTTGCAATAAATCTTTCCTCTGCCAGTCATCACTATTCAACAAAGCAACTTCCTTTTTACTCCACCCACGTGTACTTACACTTGATCTTGCTTATTTCACACCATCCCAGTCATCCATTTCACTCCTTTCTAACTTAGTTTCAACATCATACTTAGCTCTTTTAACACATTATTTCCACAGTGTGGTAGGTGATGGCCATCAATCACTTACTTGATGGAATGCTGCCTACTTCTTCCTTCACCCTTACCATTCTTTTTCTGTATCTACCCTTCTCTCTTCCTGTTTTTTCAATTCTTTGTTTCTTCATTCCAAGTCAGGTGGCATTATACTGAGTGACAGGCCTAATAGTTTCCTTTAACCTGGGAAACGTATACAACGCAGGGTGGTAACCAAATAGTGGGATGATGTGGAGCCTGCTGTGGTGCCCGTTGACTAGGTGAAGAGACAAAGCAGCATCCAGTTGGGAACCAGTCTTCCAAACTCAGTGCCTTACTGTGACAAGGCACTGTCTGCAGCAGAAGAACATCAGTTCACTGCATGGAACAACCCTGCAGGGGCAGTTGCTTGCCTGCAGTTGATGGGTCTGCTCAGCCACACAGACTGGGGTTATTGAGCAACAGGAACAGTTTCCACAGGCTTAGATTCTACAGTCACACCTTTCACATTACGAAAAGCTCTATGAATCTTCCTAGACTTCATGGGCTGTGGACAGGCACAGGACTCAGATTTGATGTGTACCAGATCATTCTGAGGGATATTTAGAGGGTGGGGGGATCCTCAGTCCTCACCACCCACTACCTTTTGCCTTTTAGAATGCAGAAGTGATAGGAGCAACATCCTTTCTCCCCATCCCTAGGGATTGATTACAAGGTTAGCACCCAGTGTAGAAAATGGTTTCCTGGAGTGCAAGGAACCATTTGGCATGTCAGTCAGTGTAGTCACCGTGAGGTAACACCTGATCAAGTGACTGGATATTGGGTGCTCCCACCTACCACAGTACATTCTCTTTTATAAACTTTCAGCCTACCTGTTACATTTATCATTCATTTATAGGTATGTATACTTTTACAGCTGTGGCACCTAATGACATTCAGTCTACATCATCATCATCATTGCCTCCATAACCATACTCCACACCTTTTCAAGGTGTTTATCATTGAATATGTGAAAGAAGAAGTTTAAATTTCCACCTCAACATTCACCACCAGTACCACTACTATTAACTTTACCATCATTGCCCTGTGTTTGTTTTCAGAGTATTTATAACTACTTTTGACATATTCCCAACTGCCTCAGATTGAGTTATCATTTTAGTGTTTCTTGGAAAACATTACAGTACTTAAAATTATGAATTTAATTATCACAGCTTTGAAGAAGCAGTTCATTATATTCTGTATTCTACCTGATTCACTAGCAATACCAGTACAGCATTCACTTCATATTTATCATCTCATTTATAACTGTAATTTCATAGGCTGTGCTAGCCTGATAGACAGGTATGTGAATACATGTTTGTGTACTAAAAGAATGTATGTTTGTACAGACCAGCGGCTGGACCTGACACGGGCGGGGCATGATGATTGCGAGCCTGTACGTGGACAGATTGTGGTGTCACTTATGTCACGTGACGGTCGTGGCACTGGCTCACACAACGCTGTTGTTGACACACTCGGCAACCTCTCCTCACCTGACGACCTGCCAGAGGTACCAGCTATACACGCATTGTACCTCTTACTGCTCCCTTCACTTTACCATCCTGTACCAGTACATCACATTACATTACCTTGCCTTACTTCTCACATCAAACACCTTACTTCACACTGCCTCATGCCCCACCTCACACTGCCCATCAACTAACTAATGCTCCTTCTTCCCACCTTCTAACACCCCCACCAGCCCCTCTCCTACTTCCTCCACACCTCCTGAGCCTAACCCACCGATCCTTCCTGCACCATCCAGTCCCCCAACCTCTCCCATTCCACCTCAGTCTAATCCACCTCAACCCATATCTATTATCACAATGTTCTCCTACCCCTTTCCCTCTACCCACACGCCCACGTCCCCCCCAATGCAGCAGCACCCAACAGACATCTGACACACAAGATAAACATTCTTCAAATAAACATAGATGGCATAAACACCAAAAAACTAGAATTCACACAATTCATCAAAGAACAAAACATACACATTGCCATCTTACAAGAAACAAAACTACACAGAACACAAAAAACACCTACTTTTCAGAATTTCTCAACCATCAGACAAGACTGGGTAGACAATGGTGGCTGTGTGCTCATCACCCTGGTACACCAATCCATCAGTTTTTCAGATACTAGTGCACATACAGAGTCTTTTTTTCCTGCCACATGACACCACAACAGAAATACAGTCAATTAAAATATGCACTGGTAACAAATCACACATAATCACCAGTACATACATTCCACCCCAATCATCCCCCACAATACCATGCGGTTACTCTCCTGAGATACACCACGTCACCATCATACCCATCATTATCCTGGTTGGTGATTTTGGCCTGGCATGTCAACAACCCTGACACTGACAGAGGGCTGGTACTACAATCCAAACAGATATCTTTTCATCCTCAGCAATCTCCATCAACATACCGATATCCCACACCCCCAGACATCACCTTTTGCTCCTTAAACCTCGCCCACACAACATCCTGGAGAGTGGTCAAAACCTTTGGCTCTGACCACCTCCTAATTATCACTACCAAAGCCAGAATCACCCCAGCTGGCCACAGATATACATACACTAATTATAAGAGAGCCAACTTGGAGGCCTTCACAAATGAAACAGAACAACACTTTGAAACATTAAACAGTACACCCATCACAGACATCAACAACCACTGTGCACACTTTCAATACGAATGTTATAAAAACACACACACACACACACACACACACACACACACACACACACACACACACACACACACACACACACACACACACACACACACACACACACTCACACACACACACACACACACACACACACACACATCCCTAGAGGCAACAGAAAGAGACAACCCCAACTTCACACCAGAAATTCGAGGCCTCATCAGTCGACAGGACACACTACAACATTCCCCAACCCCATACACAAGACACAGTACAACAGATACAAGCACTCAACACTCAGATAAACAATAAAATATCAGAGCAGCAAATACAAAATTGGAATAATATCTCCAAACACTTGATCACAAAACAAACACCAGCAAACTCTACAAAACACTAAACAGCATCACACTGTCTGACAACAACACTACACAATCACACACTGCCATCACAACAACAGACACCATACCCTCAAACAAACAACAAGCAAACACTCCCATCAATCACTTTTCACATGTCAGGCATTTAAACCTCCATTGCAATGACTGACGTGTCATCCAATGCAAGAGACAGTTCCCCTCAGACCCAGACTTTGCACCCTTCACTTACAACTAGACGAAGCACATCATTAGCAACCTTAAGCACTCATCTGCCCGTGGCCCAGACAACATAAGCAACATACATATTAAACATCTTGGACCACAAGGCTTACAAGCACTCACCAACATATCAAACTACTGCTACTCACACAACATAATACCCAGCATCTGGAAGCATGGTACTGTCATCACTATTCCCAAACCCAACAAAGACCCCACATTACCTTCCTCACACTGCCCCATCACACTCCTCTGCACCTCCTCCAATGTCAGTGAACGACTGGTATTACAATTAGCAACACCTCACATCCCCCAAGCCCCATCATAACATGGTTTTAGGCCACTACACTCCACAAACACTCTTCATACAGACCTTACACAAAAAGTTTTCGATGAATGAATTCAGTTAGGCCACCACACAGAACACTCCTAGTCACACTAGACTTTAGCAGAGCTTTTGATGCCATCCCCCACCACAACCTCACGAACAAAATATTCAACACAAACATTTACAGTAACACAAAGAGATGGCTGACAAACTATTTAGCAAGCAGATGTGCACACGTAACATTTTCAGGTCAGTCTTCGAACATCAGAAACTTCTCAAACGGTGTCCCCCAAGGATCTGTTTTGTCCCCTACACTCTTTAACCTATACATGCATGACATACCCACACTCCACACACCCCAGATGCACATAGCTTCCCATGCAGACGACATAACACGCACATGTCCACACCAAAACGCAAACACAGCCGCACACATCCTCCAACCTTACCTCAACACACTACACAAATGGTTCACCACAAACAGACTCACAATAGCCCCAGCCAAATCCATAGTGACTCTTCTCACAAACTGGACAACAGAACATAGTCACACTCCACACCTCACAATAAACAACACTCCCATACCTCTTCCCCGAAAAAAAAAAGAAAAAAAAAAAAATCTTGGCATAACATACATCAATATCATTTAAACAACACATCACAAACATTAAGCTAACACCAAGACTCAACGCCCTAAGGTCTCTTGCCTTGACAACATTTTTGGACACATCAAAGAAACCACCACCACAGTATACAAATAGTATATATATATATATATATATATATATATATATATATATATATATATATATATGTTCATTGATGAATTAGGCAAGCCCTGCTTGGGCTTCTAACCTCACTGAAACACACTAGAACACTCTACAGACCATACAGAACAAGGTCTTAAAAATAGTCACTGGCTGCACAGCTACTACACCTACAAACCACCTATATCAAGAAACCAGAGTCCTCAGAGTCAAGGATCATCTTGACATGAGAGGCATACAAATTCTTGCTGAAGCCTCAACAAACACACACCATCCACCACACTACATGGCAGCACATCCACACACACCAAGGAACATCAAAACAACACCCAGGGCATGATATCATACACAAATACTGTCATCTCTCCCCTCTCGCCTGCCTCAAACAAGTTTCCAGACACATATCCATGCTCAAATCACTTGCCACTCCATTCAGTCACTCAGAGACAAAACACAGCTGTATGCATGGCCTTCTGATATCCATCCCTCCGAATCCAACCTCCCTCGTGAGGACAGGGTCCAATTGGCCAGGCTGAGATGTGGGCATCATCCAACCCTCTTGAGTTATCAGAAGTGGCTGAATGGTTCCATCGCTGATGCCTGTCTAGGATGCAACACTGCAGTCCATACTATCAAGCTCATTATGGAAGACTGCATTGCAGACAATCACCTGCACCAACAGCACAACATACCAGGGCTCTTGTTAACTGCCGATGGTTGCAAGCCATTTGGCTCCTAAGGTTTCAGATTTACGAGCCAAATAAATTTTTAGTAGCCAAAGTGACTACGAGCCAAAATATTTTACGAGCAGTTAACATATTTATTTATTTATTTATATATTGTCTATTTTTAAACATTTACAGTGGCAACAAGGAAAGACTTAATAATCAATCACAGCGTGCTTTTTTGTTCATTTAAGTGAGATGTACTTATTATAGAGTTTACTGGGTTTTGAAGTGGATATATTTTCCCCTCGCCACAAGGCGACTTGCATGTAAAATTTGTTCGCCGAAGGAAAAAAATACTCGCATTTGCGAGCTGTGGCTCGCCAAACAAGAGCCCTGCAACATACACTCCTTGAGAGCTCTCTGGGAAAGCCTGCTCTCGGCCGTGGCCATCCTTTGGGACTCGGGGCTGTTCGGCCAGACTGCCTAGGGAATTACCACTACTACTACTGTACTAATTTTCTCACACCACACCCCACCCCCTGGGGGTAGGGGGGTTTTCAAGAATACTCCCCCAGTATCCCTGTTTGTCATATGAGGCGACTAAAAGGGTTGGTGGAGGGTTAGTGCCCCTCCCTGGAAAATGGCTAACTAAAATGATGAACAAGATGCCTCAGACAAGGACTGACCAAAGATGACGACCAAGGACCTGACAAAGGACATGGTACAGATCGTGACGTGGAATGTAAGGGGTGCAAATGAGGTGAAAGAGAGAGAGATTGTCCAGGTGCTTGAGGGTGCAAAAGTGGATGTATGTGGAGTAACTGAAACTAAATGGAGAGGAGAAAGTGAGAGAATGGGAGTATGGATGGGGTATATGTGCAAGAGTAGGTGAGAAAGAAAGGGCAAAAGAAATAGTGTGTACTGTTGTGAGTAAAAGATGGAAGAAGAACGTAAGAGAGTATGGATCAGTTGGCTCATGGATTGTGTGGGTAAGATTGAAAGTTGGACTACAAATATGGGCGATTGTGTGCGTGTATGCACCAACGCAAGATTGTGCAAGCAGTGTGAGAGAAGAGTTCTGGACAAATGTGGAAGTGTGCATGGAAGAGTTTGGAAGGAATGAGAGAGTGTTTTTGATTGGTGATATGAATGGTACAGTAGGGAATGTGAAGGTGGATGGAATAGTTGGTGAGTGGGGTGTGCCTGCTGAGATAGATGAGAATGGCAGTGCGTTAGTGGACATTTGTGCCGGGAGGGGGTTGGTGATAGCCAATACCCTCTTCAGGCACAAAATGATCCACAGGTATACATGGCGAATGAGAAGGCTGGGTGGTGAACTGAATGAAAGGATGGCAATGATTGATTATGTGTGTGTGGATGAAAGGATGCGAAGATGTGTAATGGATGCAAGAGCTTATAGAGGTTGGGGGAGTGGACTTTCTGACCACTGCTTGGTGGTGGCCAGAATCAAGACCCAAGTAAGATGGAGAAATAGAAGAAGGGAAGGATGGGAGGAGGGAGTAGTTGCAAGGAGAGTGGAAAGGTTACAAGAGGGTGAGAAAAAGGCAGAACATAAGAGAGAAGTGGAGGAACGATTGGGTAGATATGAATTGGAGCAGATGGGGTATGTGGAAGGTGTGTGCAAGATATTCACAGAAGAAATATGTGCAGCATGTGATGTGGTGTGTTGGGTGAAGAGAAGACAGAAGGGGTTGCAAGGAACAGCATGGTGGAATGAAGAGGTGAGACAGGCTGTGGCACAAAAGAAAAAAGCATACAATGAATGGATGAGAAAAAGGGCCGTGGAAGAAGTTGAGAGGTGGAAGAAAGAGTTATATGTAGAAAGGAAGAGAGAGGTGAAAAGATTAGTAAGAAGAGAGTAGATGAGGAATTTGGAAGGAATTTGAGTGTGAAGTGGAGGGACTGTAAGAAAATGTTCTGTAAAGAGGTGAAGAGAGTAAGACAGGGTGGAAGTGAAGTTTGTACGGGAGTGAAAGATAAAAATGGTAGATTGCTAGTGGAGAAGAGAGAAAAAGTGAGCAGATGGAGAGAACACTTTAAGGAATTGTTGAACATAGAGAATGGAAGTAATGCGAGTATAAGTGGCTGGGGAATGGCTGGGAGAAGGAGGGAGGTGAGAAGACAGGAAGAAATCGGTAGAATAGAAGTTGTGGAAGCAGTGAAGAAAGTCAAATTGTGGAAAGCCCCAGGAATTGATGGAGTGTGTGGTGAAATGCCGAAGCATGGGGGAGAGATATTAGTGGAATGGATGTGGAAGATGTGCAGATTGGCCTGGGAGGAAGGTAGAGTCCCGGAGGATTGGAAGTCGGGTATAATTATTCCCTTGTACAAAGGAAAAAGGGAAAAAGAAGTGTGTGGTAATCATAGGGGCATTTGTTTTCTTAGTGTAATAGGAAAAATGTAAGGTAGAATACATATGGACAGAGTTGGGGAAATAACAGAGGAATTAGTTGGAGAAGAAGAGGGAGGCTTTAGAAAGGGAAGAGGTTGTGTAGATCAGATATTCATTCTTAGATCTTTAGTGAAAAGGTTTCTAGGGAAGGGAAGGAAGTTGTATGCGGCCTTCATGGATTTGGAGAAAGCATATGACAGGGTGGATACACAAGGATTGTGGAAAGTATTAAGAATATATGAAGTAGATGGGAAGTTGTTGAATGCTGTGAAAAGTATGTATGATGGTGCTAAGGCTGCAGTGCATGTGGATGGTGAACTGAGTTGATTTTTCTCTTTGAAGGGTGGGTTGAAACAGAGATGTGTCATGTCTCCATGGTTGTTCAGTCTTTACATGGGTGGGGTAATAAAAGAGATAAAAGGTAGGGCAGTGGATGTTGGAGTGGCCCTAGTGAGAGAGGGTAGTGTTTGGAAATTCCCAGTACTGTTGTTTGCAGATGATACTGTTTTGTTAAGTGAAGATGAAGGGGAGCTGCAGGGCTTGGTGGCTGAGTTTGGGAGAGTGTGTAAGAAACTGAATCTAAAGGTGAATGTAGGGAAGAGTAAAGTGATGGTCTTTGAGAGAGGTGAAGTCAGTGAATGTACAGTGAGGTTGGATGGTGAGGAAATGGAAAATGTGAGTACATTTAAGTACTTGGGTAGTGTGATGAGTAAGGATGGAAGTTTGGAGGGTGAAGTGCTTGAAAGGGTACAACAAAGAAGAAAGGTTGCTAGTTCCTTGAAAGCAGTGATGAGAAACAGGGAAGTGAGCATGGAAGTGGAAAAGTTACTACATGACAGTATTGTGATACCAACTCTAACGTATGGAAGTGAAGCTTGGAAGTTGTTGGAAGGACACAAGTCAAGAGTGAGAGCAGTGGAAATGAGTTATTTAAGAGGAGCCTGTGGAGTCACATGGAGAGACAGGCTGACAAATGAGGATATAAAGGAGTGTTGTAGTGTGGATGTGGATGTGATAGGAAACTTTAGGAGGAACACTCTGAGGTGGTTTGGCCATGTGGAGAGGATGGAGAGTGAGAGACTGATGAGGAGAGTGTATGTGAGTGAGGTGGAGGAGGCAAGAGGGATGGGGAGGCTGAGGATGAGATGGAGGGATGGCGTGGAGAGGTGTATGAGAGAGGGGGGTGTGAGTTGGGAGCAGGGCAGTGAAATTGCGGGGGACAGGGCGACGTGGAGGCGATTTGTTTGTGGCCATCCTGTGCGGGATTGAGGCATCTGGCAATAGATAGATTGATAGTTTGTCGTGTAGAACTCAGATAATGGAAGAAGTGCAATTATCATTGAAAACATACATTACTAGAGAGAGAGAGAGAGAGAGAGAGGGCTGGGGAGAGAATGAGAGAGAGAAGGGGGGGTGGATGAGAGAAAATGTGAGAAAAGGAGGAGGTGAGGGGAGAGTTGATCACCAGCTTGTGGAATGGCAGAACTTTTTATTGTGATGTACAGTGTTGTAGAATGTCATGGCTGAAGTTGTTTTATTTTTTTATGTGATGTGACAAAGTGCTTAATACGCAAGCCTTGGAAATGGGAAGCTCGCTGGATATTAGTGAAATAAGATGCATAATCTTAGCTGACTGGAATAGATGGGTTACTTGAAATTTTGGGACTGGGCAGCAGCATCTGCCAATCTAATACTGCTACTCTCTGACAATATGGTTATTGGCTATGGTCCTTCTCGGTTTCATGGGTAGGAATTCAACCAACAGTCCAATTCTGTATCATCCCATCAGGAGGTGCTTAAGGACCCAGGGACAGGCCTAAAGTCCATACATTAAAAGTAAGGGATTCTTCCCTGAGCAGCAGGAAGTGAGCAATATACCCTAACCACTCTATGATTAGAATCCTCCTGGGCCACATCCAGTTGAATGATCCATAAGGTGAGCAGGCATCCACTTTTCTTGGTTTTATGGTTACCACCCAGTGTTATAAATGGTTTCCTGCAAATCAAGAAACCATTTGACTTGTCTCGCTGTTTAGAGTCACTTGTGGGAAGCACAGCAATGAACAACTGTACAGTGATTATCCCAATATCATCATCATCATCATCATCATCCGGACCCCCTTTCCCATCCAAGGGCAGGGTGAGGAGTAGCAGCGTCCTGACAGCATCCCCATGTAGCTCTGATAAACCAGTGATAATCAGAGTACAGACGGCATATGGAATACATACTAGGTGGGGGTGCTTAATATCCACTCACTCAGTGTAGTGCTGCTCTTGGGTGTCTGCCCTTTCCTCTCCTCCCTCCATTCCTTCCTTCCTCCTCTGTCTTTCTTTACTTCATTCTTTCCACGTTCTTCTGCCTGCGGGTGACTTTACACTTCCTCTTTTGTCTTTCTGTCCGTTCTTTCCTCTTCCTTCTGCCTGTGGGTAACTCAACACTGAGTGACAAGCTGAATGGTTTCCTGTACACCAGGTAACCATTACTACACTGGGTGATAACCACATAACCAAATTGTAGCGCCTGGTAGTTTAGTGGGTAATTACAGCGCTCCAATCAAATTGAGCCGGTGAAGGTTTGTATTCAAGGGATGGTTGGGATTATTGCTCATGTAATGCCACTCGGATGAGTGAGGCTGGTCACTTTCATCCTAATTGGCAGGACCAACTTGCCTAACCCCAGGCTCCTATGCTCCTCATGGGGCAACGTAGGATTGGGTGATGGATGGATTGTTGGATAAACTTTCCCAGCCTTACGTTGACATTCATTGTCCTAAGAGTTATCTTTATCCATCAGATTCCACACAGTTTCACAGTACTGGTTTTCCAGATAACTCAAGAATTCCATTCTGTCAAGACTAGTTCTGTACTTCTTTTTGAGAACCTTGACCATATCTCTGGTTCTGGGACTTGTTAGAGCCTGAGCAAGACCTAAGGCCTAGACACAGGAGAAGGCTTAGTAACTGTTTTGGTAGTCCTCCAGTTTACTGACCATGTGTCTTCCTGCCACACTGCTGTAGCTTGGTGAAATGGAAGAATTATACTCACGTTTAGAGAAATTGTATTTCCCCAATACAGCAACTATACTATGGGACTGTTACAGTCACTGTGGAGCCATTTTGCAGTTGTAAGGAAATATGATTGTAATACAGAATTGTTGCATTATTTTGTCCACAATTTCATCCGCCATTGAGGTACAAGTGATGGTAGAGCAACCCCAGTCTGTCTGACTGAGCAGACCCATCAACCTCAGGCAAGCAGTTACCCCAAAAGGGCTGTCCCATGCCGTGAACAGCTGTTCCCATGTGGTGGACAGTGCCTCGTCCTAGTGAGGTGTGGGGAAAAGTGTGGAATTTTGGTTCCTGGATGGACACAGAATTTACATCTCTCCTCCAGGTTAACAGGGGTGCCACAGTATGCTCAATATCACCTCATTATTTGGTTGTATGGTTACCACCCAATGTTGCAAATGATTTCCTGGGTTATAGGAAACTATGAAGCTTGTTTCTCAGTTTAGTCACCCTGGGAAGAAGTAGGCAGCACTACATCAAGTGAGTGGATGATGGTTGTCACCACCTAACACTTTCAGATGCAAGTAAAGGGGAGAGGGGAGGGAAGAGTATATATTTGTGAGGAAACTTAATATAAACTATGGGATATACTGTACATGTGTCATATGTTATGCAGAATCAGGTTTGTGTTTAATGTATGGTTTGTCAAGTCCATATTGGTCGAGTGGTCAAAATGCTTAGCCATGTACAGTATGTGTGATTTTAGACTCTTAGAGGTGACTGGAGGTCTGTTGATTATGTAGTACAAGTTAGGGAGCTATGGTGGGCTTGTCATCTTGTCATCTACGTCTTAATTGTACTGAATTTCTATGGTCTTGCCTCAGTTTCTCCACCTCACCGGAGTGTTATGGATGACTGTTACCTTGTGGTTTATTGCAGGGATGGGAAGAGCGGCGGACCACTACTGGACGCCTCTATTATGTCAATCACCACGACCGCACCACCACCTGGGAACGCCCAACTCTGCCAGCACACCACACGTATGCTCTCATGTTTTCTGTCTGGTATAGCTTCATGCACTCTGACCTGTGCTAGAAAACATAAGAAGTTACTCACTGACCAATTAATGTAGCTTTTCTTTTTATCCTCATGTAGTACTGTGCTGTATTTATTTTCTACCTCATTTTTTCCAGATACTGTAGAAGACAGTGTGATATCACTTTTTTTCCTCACTCCTAGCGTGAATATCACATGAAAAACATTTGAATTTTATGGTTCAGTAACTGAAGAAATTTTGTGTATATAAAGGTAATAATTATAGCAAGCATTATTTGGTCATGATGGGCATTTGTTTTGTGTATTTAAATCTAATAATTATAGCAAGCATTGTTTGATCATGATGGGCAAATGCTAGTTTCATGTCTAGAGAGTAAGATAATACTACTGTTATCATGGATGAACACCGTACAGAGACACTGTTGGGTTGCCTCTTAGTTGCTGTAGCTTAATGGAAGTTCAGGTGCAGCTGTACATTTTCCTTTTGTGCTGTGGTGAAAATTGTGGCTATCATAATCGTGCTACAGCTTAATTTTTCCTTATTTTAGTAGAAGTGAATTTCCTTTTAGTGCATTAATTTCTTTGGTTGCTTATATCTTTACAGTGTGCTTTTTGCTGCTAAATTGCTGTACTAACTTCACGTTGTGATACAGTTTTGTATACATATACTGGTGTGTGTGCATGTATGTCCTTATTTTAGTAGAAGTGAATTTCCTTTTCCAATCCTACGTTGCTCCATGAGGAGCATAGGAGCCCGGGGCTATGCAAGTTGGTCCTGACATGATGAGAGTGACCAGCCTCACTTATCCCTGAATGGCATTATGTGAGCAGTAAACCCCAACCACCCCTTGGATATGAACCTTCACCATCTCAGTCCAGTTGGAGCGCCATAATTACCCACTAAACCACCAGGTGCCAAAATTTAGTTATATTGTTACCGCCCAGTGTAGTAAATTGTTTCCTGGTGTACAGGAAACCATTTGGCTTGCCATTCAGTGTAGTCACCCACAAGCAGAAGGAAGAGGGAAGAATGAAGGAAAGAAAGACAGAAGAGGAAGAGTAAAATCACCCAGAGGCACAAGGACGAGGAAAGAATGAAGGAAAGAAAAACAGACGAGGACGAAAGAAAAGAAGGACGGAGGAAAGGAAAGGGTAGACACCTGAGAGCAGCACTACATCAAGTGAGTGGATGATGAGCGCCCACACCTACCACACACACACACACACACACACACATATATATATATATATATATATATATATATATATATATATATATATATATATATACACATATATATCATCATCATCATCATCAGCCGTTTGAGTATCCACTGCAGGACCGGCCTATCCTGACCGAAGTCGGGACGATACAGCCAATATATCTCTACCAAGTGGCTTAAGCTGTCTGGTAGAGATTGTATGTACGGTGAGAAGTGCTTGTAGTGTTGTATATATATATATATATATATATATATATATATATATATATATATATACACACACATATATATATATATATATATATATATATATATATATATATATATATATATGTACATATACTGTATATATATATATATATATATATATATATATATATATATATATATATATACATATATATATATATATATATATATATATATATATATATATATATATATATATATATATATATATATATATATATATATATATATATATATATATATATATATATATATATATACATATATATATATATATATATATATATATATATATATATATATATATATATATATATATATATATATATATATATATATATATATATTTATATATATACCTGAAGTGATCTCAACACGTGCACGAAGTGCGAGGAAATGAGTGAGAAGCACAAAGAAACGAGTGCAAAGCACGAGAAAGCAAGCGCACAGAGTGAGAGCCCTCCGCAGGAGCAAGTGTGAGAGTGCCTGAAGTGCCCACGAGCACTTGTGTGTATATATATATATATACCTGTATATATATATATATCTCATCTCATTTCACCTCATCAGCCGTTTGAGTGTCCACTGCAGGACTGGCCTATCCTAACTGAAGTGGGCAATACAGCCAATGTATCTCTATGTATCACACACATCCAAAGCCACTGCAACACAACAATTACACTTACAAGCACTTCTCACCCTACATACAATCTCTACCAGACAGCCTAAGCCACTTGATGGGGATATATTGGCTGTATTGTCCCGACTTCGGTCGGGATAGGCTGGTCCTGCAGTGGATACTCAAACGGCTGATGATGATGATGATGATATATATTAATATACACACACACACACACACAGTAAACCCTTGATGTTCACAGGGGTTAGGGAACAGAGACCCCTGTGAGAATGGAAAATCCCTGAATATCAAATAAGTTACCTCACCCACATGGAAAATATGCCTACACGATAAAGAAAACAGTTTCTGATGCTTTAATGATAATGGTAAATGATAATGCATGAACATAATGCAAAATACAATAAATTGTACAATAAAGGGTTTTAAAAATATATACAGTAGCATACAGTACAGTAATGTCAATCTGTTCTTGTTAATTCTCATCAGTGTACATTCTCCTCAGTTCAGCTTTCCATCACAAGGTTCAGTATTTCTCACACAAAAAGTTACCACTCCACTTAAAATTGCACACTGCATTATTTGTTGCACACTTGCACTGTTATTTGGTGATATATATATATATATATACATATATATATATATATATATATATATATATATATATATATATATATATATATATTTTTACATTGCACATGAGAGGTGGCTATGGAACAATGGGGATTCGAGAGGTAATGACAGCTGTGGGACAAGTGGGTGAGTGGATGAGACGAGTGAGATGTGGTTTTCAAAGGGATGGCGCAAAGCAGGCTAGATATGTAGATACCTCAGATTCGGGTTCTGCGCATGTAAACACCGGACAGCCATCTTGGCTGAAATGTCAGTCTGTCAACTTGCGTGGGCAGTACCACTTCATATCTTATCATATATAAAGGCTCCAAAAATGATTGCACATGTCAACCTTGGTCACCTAATGGCAGCACAGGATTGTTGTATGTGGCCACCATAATTATCATAATAAGTAGGTGGGGGCGCTCACCATCCACTCACTCGATGTAGTGCTGCTGTCGGGTGTCTGCCCTTTCCTCTCCTTCATCCTTCTTTCCTTCCATCCTCTTCTGTCTTCCTTTACTTCATTTTTTCCCTGTCCTTCTGCTTATGGGTAACTTTACACTTCCTCTTCTGTCTTTCTTTCCTTCATTCTTTCCTCTTCCTTTTGCCTGTGGGTGACTCTACACTGAGTGACAAGCCAAATGGTTTCCTGTACACCAGGAAACCATTTACTATGCTGGGTGGTAACCATATAGCCAAATAATGGCACCTGGTGTTTTAGTGAGTAATTATTGCACTCCAATCGGATTGAGCCGGTGAAGGTTTATATCCAAGGGGTGGGTGGGGTTGATTGCCCATGTAATGCCACTGAGGGATGAGTGAGGCTGGTCACTCTCATCTTAAATGTCAGGACCAACTGCTTAGCCCCGGACTCCTACGCTCCTCATGGGGCAGTGTAGGATTGGATGATGGATGGATGGATGGATAGGAAATTTCATGACTTAACCCAAAATTGAGTATATCTATTTTTATGTTGATTGATTGTATACTCAACCATTACATGCTGGTGTGTGTGTGTGTGTGTGTGTGTATATATATATATATACATTGTTTCACTTTTGAAGGCTCCAAAACGCATGCATGCGTTGGCCCTGGTCACCTAATGGCGGCTCTCCATGCTGCACGATCTGTTGCAGCCTCCCTGTCCAGTCCCTTAACCCTGAGGTCACACTTAATAACTTCGTCCCGTGTCTTTCTCGGTCAGCCCCTCCTAACCCCACCCCCAATATTAACACTTACCTTCCTCACCCAGTTATCATCCCTCATCCTCTCCACATGTCCAAACCATCTCAATCTACCTCTCCTCATCACAACACCAATACACTCCAGTCCCATCCTACCTCTCAACTCTTCCATCGTGAACCCAGCCCCCCCAGACCTTGCACGCAGGGATGCACTACACATCCACCTAATCATTGTCATTTCTGTATGTCTGAGCCGGCGAATATCCTCCTCCTTCACTGTCCAGGTCTCACTACCATACAGCATTACACTCCTAACGCATGCTGCATACAAAGACCCCTTAGCACGTAGGGAGAGTCCTCTCAGTGTCAGGAGAGGCAAGAGCCCCCTGAACTTCTTCCAACCATTGCTCACCCTAGCCACAGAGCTAGCTCCAGCCCCACCTCCAGTCTCCTAAGTAACAAAACTCTTCCACACACTCAACAGACTCACCAGCAAGTTCAAATCTTTCATGTCTGACATTCTCCACCTGCTCTCCCCGACACGCCTTACACATAAAATCAGCATTATCTCGCAGTCTACCCCTGATACCACTACATCTTTTATGCACCTATTTATCACAGACACTACACAAGATGGAATTACTTCCTACGCCCTTGTGGCAAACGGCACATGGCCACACTCCCTTGTCTTTGACAGTACCGCCACCAACCCTAGATATCATCACTTTTGTTTTATCTGCATTTACCCTTAAGCCCTTATGCCCCATACCATCTCTCCACTTCCTAAACCTTTCCTCGCCTCCTTTTCGTTCTCTGCAATCGACACCAAATCATCAGCATACAACAACTCCCACGGGAGTCTGTTTCTAAAGTCACTTGAAAGGGCTTCAGGTACCATGATAAACAACATGGGACTCAAAACTGACCCCTGATGCACACCAACATTCATGGAAAACTCATCAATCAAATCTCCATTCACTCTTACCTGGGTCTGAGCACTCACATATATAGCCATAACCACCCTAACCAGCCACTCCTCCAAACCCAGCTTTCTCATTGCCCACTTCACCACTTCTCTAGGGACTGTCAAAGGCCTTTTCCAAATCAACAAAAACAAAATAAAGATCCCTTCTCCTACCAATATATTTCTCCTGAAGCTGTCGAACAATGAATATGGCATCAGTGGTCCCCCTACCTGACATAAACCCAAACTGCATCTCATCAATATTCACTCTTTCTCTAACTTCTCTAATCATACCTTCAAAAACTCTCTCCATTACCTTCATTATCTGATCTAAAAGCTTTATACCTCTATTATTTCCTCATTCTAGGGCATCACCCTTCCCTTTATACACATTTACAATTACACTCTTCAACCAATCACCTGGGACAACACATTCATAAATAATCCTATTTATCAGGTCAGTGACTAACTTCACCCGTATATCGCCTGAGGCCTTCAACATTTCGCCAGTCAACCCAGACACACCTACTGCCTTCCCCACCTTCATCTTGCCTATTGCCTCACTTACAGTAGCAGCATGAATCAAAGGCCAAGGGCCAGACACTGGATCTGCTGGCTCCAAACCTTCTCTGTCCCAGTCAAACTCCTCATTCAACAACCGGTTATAATGCTCTCTCCATGGATCTTTAATATCCTCACTGTTCACCATTACCCTTCCTTTATCATTCTTCACACTTCTGACCTATAATATCCCGATTATCCCTCTTCACCTGACCTGCCACCCTAAATATCATATTTTTCCTTTCCCCATGATTTAGGTTATCAAGTAAAAGTCCCTGTGACTCAGATTTTGCCCTGTATACCTCTCTTCTAGCCCTACGCTTGGCAGCCAAATATTCCTCTTTGCTACTTCCCTTCTTCCATTCCCGGAAAAGCTTTCTTTTCTTCTTAACTGCAGCTTCTACACCCTCATCCCACCACCAAGTAACTTTATGTCTTGGTGGTCCTCTTGTCCAACCGCATGTTACATCAGTACCTCTCAAGAGATTGTTCTTGAGGGCTCTGCACTGTTCATTAACACCTCTGTCTACGGCTCCCTGTTCAGCCACCACTCTCCTCATCTCGCTATAGAAGGCATTCCTTACTACTTGGTTTTTCAGCTTCCATATTTTCCTCCATGTACATATGTCCACTTTTTCATCACTCGTTCTTTAAGCATCACATCACAAATCAGTAGTTTGTGCTGCTGCACACACTCCTCACTTCCTATAACACTAACATCCCTCACTAACCTCCTATCGGCCCTCCTAACCAGAAAATAATCTATCTGACTGCTATTTCCCCCAGACTCATATGTAATTAACTTAATGTCTCTTTTCCTAAAATATGTGTTGCACACAATCATGTCCGTTGCCTCCCCAAACTCGAGTATCCTTTCCCCTTCTGCATTCCTTATACCATATGCACATCCCCCATCCACTCCTTCATAACCTTGTGCTGCTTCACCTACATGACCATTTAAGTCCCCTCCCAAAACCACTATCTCATCATCCCGCATACCACCCACTACATGTACAGTAATCCCGCATTTTTTGCGGATTTTTTGTCTACGGTTTTGCCCTCTCGCGGATTTTCTTAGCATTAATAAGTTCAACAAAAATATCCTTGAATATACAGAAAAAAAAAAAAAATTGAAATTCCCGCAGCTTCCAATTGTAGCGCGGTAAACTCACGCCACCCTCTGTCCCATTCCCGTGGCCCCTCTGCCAGTGTTACCATATCTAGCATAATTTTATTCATTTAGCATAATTTTGATCAAATTTTCGAGTCTGGAATATTTTTTAGCATATTAGAAGTTTTAGAATCATTCTAGCATAATTTAGAATGGAATAGAATATTTTTAGAATAATTTTATAAAAGCTACAAATCAGAGAGAGAGAGAGAGAGAGAGAGAGAGAGAAGACTAAGGCAAGAAGATGTTTGAATAATTGGTTACTTTCAGTTTGGGCTTGGTTGGGTTGGATTAGGTTAGGTTGGATTAGGTTAGGTTAGGTTTTAGGTTAGGTTCGGTTTGGTTCGGTTAGGTTAGGATAAGTTTGAGCTTTGTACTTTACCCATGAAACCCAGGTTTTCCCGATGGATTTTGGTATGATTCATTCGATTTTCTGCTTCATTTCAGTCGGAAATGACCATTTTCTGTGTTTTCCCCCCTCCCTAAAACCCCCGATTCCCCAAAGATCCCTCATTATTTCTGGGGGATGGGGGGGGTCATATCTCAAAATCTGGTTATTTCCGACGGAAATGATGCTCAAAATCGAACGAATCACATCAAAATCCATCAGAAAAACGTAAGTTTCGTGGGAAAAAGCAGTATGGGTAGATACCGATATTTATCCTCTTACTGTATGTAGGTTCATTTTAATATTTTCATAGTAAACAATACATAATTAATATGTTGCACGAATATGTATAGAATTTTATCATTTAGCTTCAAGTTAGCATAATTCATTTTTTACTTGGAACAACTATGCTCAGTCTAGCATAATTTTTTCATTGCCCTAGCATAATTTCGTTGTTTGGATATGGCAACACTGCTCTCCGTCCCGCATTCTTCAGTCCACGCCTGACTGCCATAAGTGGCTGTTGTGGTTGTAACCGCACTATGATATGAGCCTCTTGCCTCCCACTTGCTTTCCACATGGCCCCAGGACGTAAGCCAGCCTCACCAAAGGCTAATAATACAATTAGTAAGAACTCCAAAGTGACAAAACGATCAAGTTATGACCTTAGCAGAGAAAATTGTGTTACTGGACAAGCTAAGAAACGACCGTGCGAGTGTTTGCTATCACCAGTTAATGCATCTTTTTATTTTGTACTGTTTTGTTAATAAATGTGTAGATAATTGTGTATTACAGTACGGTGTTTACGTTTTTCCTTCATAATGGAGTATGTGCTTTCAATCTTGTAAGAAGGTATTTCGGGATGAGTATGGAGGTTTCGGGACAATTCGCAGTCACAACAAACACAAAACAATTCGCCTTCATTAATGAAGATAGCTATGGGTGACGCTAGAATATAATTCAAAGGCGACTACAGCGAGGAAGAAACAAGTTAATTATTGACTAAAGGTGCAACTAATAAATAATATCCAGAACCTACGCTACTGAACATAGACTTTGCTGGATCCCCCTGAAATATAGTTATTAAAGTATTGATTAATTAATAAGTATATTTATAAAAGTATTGATTAGTATATTTATAGAATGGCGGGGAATCGTCCAGGGTGCGAATTGTTCTGAAGGGGAATCGTCCATGTTTTGACGGGGAATTGTCTGACGGCGAATTGTCTCGCAATCAGTATGGACATGGACTGTGTGATGGGCAGCATGGTGGACAAAAGTGCAAGTTTTCAATTGTTAATAGAGTATTCGCGGAATTGACTTTTCGCGGGGGTTACAAGAACGTAACTACCGCGAAATATGCGGGATTACTGTATTAAATAATCCCAAAATCTATCTTTCTCTGCTTCATCCAATCCTGCCTGTGGAGCATATGACGATATAATCGCAGCTATCCTTCTGTCGAACAGAATTTTCACTACCAATATCCTATTGCTTACTCTCATAACATTCATAACATATTTCACCCATTTCTCCGCAACCATCACACCAACACCTCCATATCCGTCTGTCCCCCCTTGCTGAAACAACGTATAGCAACAGTCCTTCCCAACAATCTTTCTGGCTGATCCACCCCTGTACCGGACTTCCTGCAAACACACCACATCCACCCACCTCCTACTGAATGCCTCAACGACTTCTCCCGCTCTTCCTCTCAAATTTCCCACATTCCATGAACCCACCCTCATCCCCCTGGGTGATTTACTGTCCTCAGGCTTGCTTTGAAACTTTATCTTGTGTTTTGTCATATTCATTATTAATAAAGGGGGATAGACATACCACAGGCCCCACTTACTGCATAGTCCCAGGTCCAGGCAATGTATCTGGGACCCCTAGCCCACCAGCTTACCAGTGGCTGTGGTAGTGGCCTCGGAGCACCCTACCAGGACAGCTGCTTGGACACCCTCCAAGCGCGCCTTGGCAATGCAACTATCCCGCCATTATACACCCACTGATAGGGCAGCCTCTTGGGTCGCTACTCCTAGGTTCGGGCCCCTCTCTATTGGGCGGAAGTGGCAGCCTGGGAACCACAATGCCCTGTACCTTTTAGCACAGGCCTGACCCCCATCTCGCCCTGGATCCACGATCTATGCCGGCAGAACCCCCGTCACGCCTCCCCCCAGAAGTCCGCCAATAGGTAGCGGGGGCAAAGTTTTCTGGACGCATGCCCTTGCTGGCGCCAACCCCTGTAACATAGTTGGATACGTTGTGTGAAATGTAAGGTGCATGTGATGTAGTGGATAGGATAGTTAGAGGAAATGTGTGGGAGAGTATGCTGGTCTACTCTCCATGTTACTGTCACACTGAAAAGGTCAGCAAAGGGGGATGGTTAGATAGCTAGTGAAACAGGAGCTCCAGCTCTTCCTATCACCAGCATTCCCATTCCCCTCGGGAGTACCACCCTGTTCGGCCTGTGCTACGGCCTCCTCCTAACACACGCAGGTAAAATTCCCAAAATTGCCTGTTTTCAAGGCATCATATCTTACCTAATATTAGACCTAGAACATCCAGTAAACAACCAGAAGACTCATCGATCCCTCTTCTTTCCACTGCAAAAACCCCCTGAAGGCCAGGCATTGGCATTGAGGAATGAGGAGATGATGAATGGGGGTAGCTTTTGTTGGCATGCACTGGCTGTGTCCCAAGGCATGCTCTCGCCCTTTGCTCTGGCGCCCTGGCTAGCTGATCATTTCCCTGTCGCCGTCACTTCCTCAGGAGTACTGTGCACAGTGGTGTGTGGGGCAGAAGAATCTGTCTGCCTGTCTATTGCCAGATGCCTTAATCCCTTGTACGGGGTGGCCACAAACAAGTCGCCTCCATGTCACCCTGTCCCCTGCCAATTCACTGGCCTTCTCCCAATTCACACCTCCCTCGCTCATATACCTCTCCACTCCATCCCTCCATCTCATCCTTGGCCTTCCCCTCCCCCTCTCTCCCTCCACCTCACTCACATACAATCTGCTCGTCAGTCTCTCACTCTCCATCCTCTCCACATGGCCAAACCACCTCAATATGTTTCTCCTAATGCTTCCTATCACATCTACATCCACACCACAACACTCCTTCACATCCTTATTTGTCGATCTGTCTTTCCATGTGACTCCACAGGCTCCTCTCAAATAACTCATTTCCACTGCTCTCACTCTTGACTTGTATCCCTCCAGCAACGTCCAAGCTTCACTTCTATATGTCAGAGTTGGTATCACAATACTGTCATGTAATAAATTTTTCACTCCCTTGCTTACTTCCCTGTTTCTTATTACTGCCTTCAAGGAACCAGCAACTTCTCTTTCTTGTTGTACCCTTTCAAGCACTTCAACCTCCAAACTTCCATCCTTACTCATCACACTACCCAAGTACTTAAACATACTCACAATTTCCATTTCCAAAGAGAAGAATCAAGTTTATAAATTTTACTGTAGCTGCACATACAACATACAGTAAAGCACTTACCAACCTACAACACTTAACCTGTGGCAGAACTCTTGTTATAACTTCACTAATACCTGATTTTCTTTGAAGTAGCTTCATTTGTCATACAGCCTACTTCTCTGATTCTGTTCATTAATACAAATATAGGAATTACTCCCTGACATTTCTGTTTTCTTGACCATTCTTTTCAATAGCCTTACTTTTATTTCACCTGTCATTATTTCATGTGACAGAGGCACTTTTTCTATTTACACACATTGTTATATACTGTACTGTACACTACATGTATTTACAAAGCCCCACACACCTGTGCTTAGGTTACAAACCAGTGACAATTGAAAAGCACGCATGGCAGAAGCAATGCAGGGTGGAGCGGTGATAGAAGATAGCACGTAGGCTCCACGTGACTTGTGCGGCAAATACAGTACTGTATTTCCCTCTTGATTTTTGCTCTCTCACCTTCCTCGTCACCCTCAGACTCTTCAAATTACTTGCCTGACTCATTGGAAGGATAGGGAGATGCAGAGTAGGCTGCAGGGTCATTAAGGTCACTCTCGAGGGGTGGCATGAGGCACAAGGAAGACGGGGGAACGATATCAGACAAGGTGGAATTACAGCTCATTGTTCAACTCACAACCACCCCAGTGCCTAGAAGAGTGTGGTTGTGTAAAAAAATACTGGTGGGAACCGGCAGGAAAGTGCTTTCAGATCGGTGTGACACCCAGGGTTCTCCTGGGACCATACATACTTCGCATTGATCAGACACCTGAGACCTATAGGTTAATCCCCTTCAAAGTATGCCCCTTGAGAATCAACACACCTAGCCCAGCAGTCCTTCCATTGGTGGAAACATTTTGTAAAGTCAGTTTTGGTGATTGCCAACAAGATCTGTGTCACATTTGTCTTTTCTTATTTGTGTCCCCAAATCTGGAACCTATCAGCAGCAGCATCAGTCTAGGAAATAACCAAAAGTCTCAGGGCACCATGTCAGGAGAGTAGGGACCCTGCTGAGCCAGCATGTTGAGTCTCAAGGGGCATACTTTGAAGGGGATTAAAGTCTGAACTCAGTAAGTTTGTTTATTTTTTTTCCCAGCTATAGGCTGTATACTTTTCGGTCAGATCTCGTGTGTATGTGTGTGTGTGTGTATTTACCTGGTTGTGATATACAGGAAATGAGCTACACTCGTGGGGTCCCATCTCTGTTTCTCGTAAGTCAGATTTTGCTTGAAACTTGTTAAAGTTTTTAAACTGGACAATCTCTCTGTCCAGGCTAGTCCACAGGTCTGTGCATCTATACTGAAAACTGTATTCCTTGATATCCTTCAGGCAACTTGGGCGATTGTGTGTGTGTATGCTCCGACAGAGGACCGAGTGGCAAGAGTGAAAGATGAGTTTTGGGCAAGAGTAGAAGCTTGTATGGACAAATTTGAGAGGAGCGAGAGAGTGCTTTTGATTGGAGACATGAATGGCAAAGTTGGGAATGTACGGGTAGATGGAGTGGTTGGTCAGTGGGGTGTGCCAGCTGACGTAGATGGGAGTGGTAGTGCTTTGGTGGACATCTGTGCTGGTAAGGGGTTGGCAATAGCCAACACCTACATTTGACATAAGATGATCCGCCAGTATACATGGAGAATAATGAGGAGGATGGATGGTGAACTTGTTGAACGAAAGGCAATGATAGACTACGTGTGTGTGGATGAGCGAATGAGAAGACAAGTGTTGGATGCAAGAGTGTGGAGAGGGTGGGGGAATGGAGTCTCGGACCATCACTTAGTGATGGCCAAGATAAAGCTGCAATGAAAATGGTTGAGGAGATAAAGGGGAAGACAGGAAGAAACAGCTCTTGTGAGAAGAGTGGAGAATTTGCAAGATAGTGAGAAAATGGCAGAGTATAAGAGCATAGTTGAAGAAAGATTGGGAAGGTATGAGCTAGAGCAGATGGAAGGGGTGGAAGACGTATGTAAGATATTTACGGAAGAGATAGGTGCAGCATGTGAGGTGGTTTGTGGAGTGAGGAGGAGATGCAAGGGTGTGCAAGGGACAGCGTGGTGGAATGATGAGGTGAAACGAGCTGTGGAACAAAAGAAGAAGGCATATAGTGAATGGTTAGCGAGTAGAGGTAGGGGAGAAGATGAGAGAGACGAGAGAGGTATATGTGTGTAGGTGACTGGTGAAGAAGAGTAAGAAGAAAGTGGATGAAGAGTTTGGGAGGAATCTGAGTGTGAAATGGAGGGAGAGTAAGAAATTGCTTTGAAAGGAGGTAAAGAAAGTAAGGCAGAGTGAAAGGGGAAATAGTAGGGGAGTGAAAGATAGGAATAATAGATTGTTGGTGGAGAAGAGAGAGAAATTGAGGTGATGGAAAGAGCACTTTGAGGATTTGTTGAATGTAGAGAGTGAGAGCAGTGCGAGTTTAAGTGGTTGGGGAATGGCTGAGAGAAGAAGAGATGAGAGGAGGGAGGAAGAGATCAGTAGGACCGAAGTAGTGGAAGCAATGAAGAAGATCCAGTTGGGAAAGGCCCCAGGAGTTGATGGGGTGTGTGGTGAAATGCTGAGATATGGGGGTGAGATTGTTGTGGAGTGGATATGGAAGTTGTGTAGATTGGCTTGGGAAGAGGGAAGGGTTCCAGAGGACTGGAAATCAGGTATAATTGTTCCTTTATTTAAAGGAAAGGGGGGAGAGAGAAGTATGTGGTAACCATAGGGGTATTTGCCTTCTTAGTGTGACTGGTAAAATATATGGTAGAATACTCATTGATAGGGTTAGGCATAGGACAGAGGAGCTAGTTGGAGAAGAACAAGGGGGATTTAGGAAGGGAAAAGGGTGTGTAGATCAGATATTTGTTCTAAGATGTTTAGTGGAGAAGTATCTAGAGAAGGGAAAGAAAGTGTATGCTGCCTTCTTGGACTTGGAGAAAGCTTATGACAGAATAGATAGGCAAGGTATGTAGAAGGTATTAAGAATATATGGA
The DNA here is from genome assembly GCF_032717465.1 of Coenobita brevimanus. Taxonomy (NCBI): domain Eukaryota; kingdom Metazoa; phylum Arthropoda; class Malacostraca; order Decapoda; family Coenobitidae; genus Coenobita; species Coenobita brevimanus. The sequence continues at coordinate 56,280,325 of NC_136976.1, forward strand.
GTGGATGGGAAATTGTTGAATGCTGTGAAGAGTATGTACGAAGGAGCTAGGGCTACGGTGCAAGTGGATGGTGAGCTGAGTGAGTTCTTTGATCTCAGTGTGGGACTGAAGCTGGGTTGTGTGATGTCTCCATGGCTGTTTTAATATATACATGGGTAGGGTTGTAAAGGAGGTGCAGGGTAGGGCAGTGGATGTGGGGGTAGCTCTAATGAATGAGGGTGAGATTTGGAAGATTCCGGTGTTGCTGTTTGCTGATGATACAGTATTGTTGAGTGAAGATGAATGGGAGTTGCAAGTTTTGGTGAATGAATTTGGGACAGTGTGTAGGAGGAGGAAGCTGAAAGTTAATGTAAACAAAAGTAAAGTTATGGTGTTTGAGAGGAATGAAGTCACAGAATGTACAGTGAGGTTGGATGGTGAGGGTATGGAGAGTGTGGATGCATTCAAGTACTTGGGTAGTGTGATGAGTAAGGATGGAACTTTGGGGGATGAAGTGCGTGAAAGGGTACAGCAAGGAAGGAAGGTTGTTGGTTCACTGAAAGCAGTGATGAGAAATAGGGTGGTGAGTATGGAAGTTAAGAAGTCACTGCATGATAGTACTGTATTGTGATCCCTACCCTGACGTTTGGAAGCGAGGCATGGACCTTGCAAGAGGGGAACAAGTCAAGAGTGAGAGCAGTGGAAATGAGTTACTTGAGAGGAGCATGTGGAGTGACATGGAGGGACAGGTTGACGAATGAAGAAGTGAAGGAACGTTGTGGGGTGGATGTGGATGTGGTTGAGAAGATTAGGAGAAATACACTGAGGTGGTTTGGACATGTGGAGAGAATGGAGAATGAAAGACTGACTAAGAGGGTGTATGTAGGTGAGGTAGAGGGAGGGGTAGACCGAGGATGAGGTGGAGGGATGGAGTTGAGAGGTATATGAGGGAGGGGGGGTGAGTTGGGGGGAGGGTAGTCAAATGGTGGGTGACAGAGCGACTTGGAGGCGTTTTGTCTGCGGCCACCGTTTGCTGGATTAGGGCATCGGGCTACAGATAGATAGATAGATAGAACTTGGCTTTTTCAGTTTCATTCCTTGTGCTCTTGTTACTCTCCCATCTCATACAAACAGATATTCTCTGTTAATTTTATTTACTCCCATCATGGCCCTGAACACTGCAATCATGTCGCCTCTCTCTCCCCTTTCTTCTAAGGAAGGCAGATCCAACTTTTCCAGCCTCTTTCTGCAAAACAGATTTGCCAGACTAGGGACCATCTTGGTTGCTGTTCTTTTTATTCCCTCGATCTTGTTTATATCTTTCTTTTTGTGTGGGGACCACGCTACTTCTGCATATTCCAACCTGGGGTGGATCATGGCTGTTATCAATTTTTTCATCATCTCCTCATCCATGTAATGAAATGCTACTCTTATGTCAGTCAAGAGAGTATACGTCTCTCTGTCTTGTTAATGTGTTTTTCAGGTGGCAAACTATCCTGGACAAGCACTCCCAAATCTTTCTCTTCTCTCACCTTTGTGATTGGTTCATTACCCATCAAATAATTTATTTATGGCCTCTTGGTACTTTTACCCATTTCCAATATTTTACTTCTTTTTTTTCATTGAATTTCATTTCCCACTTTTGGCACCAATCATGAATCCTATCCAGGTCCTCCTGCAGTATTTTACAGTTTTCCTCAACTTCTATTCTCCTCAAGATCTTTGCATCATCCGCACACAGACTTGCATCACTGTTCATTCCATCTACCATATCATTTACGTAAATTGGGAATATTACTGGCGCTAACCCCAGGCATCACCTTTTGCTCCCCAAACCTTGCCCCCACAGCATCCTGGAGAGTGGTCAGAACCCTTGGCTCTGACTACCTCCCAGTCATCATCACTACCAAAACCAGAATCACCCTAGCTGGCCACAGACACACACACACTAAATATAAGAGAGCCAATTGGGAGGCGTTCACAACTGAAACAGAACAACACTTTGAAACATTAAACAGTGCATCCATCACAAACATCAAAATCGCTGTGCACACTTTCAGTACAATTATACAAAACGCAGACAAAAGACACATCCCTAGAGGCAAGAGAGAGAGAGACAACCCCAGCTTCACACCAGAAATTCGAGGCCGCATCAGTCAACGGGACACACTACGACACTCCCCAACACCCCATACACAAGACATAGTACAACAAATACAAGAACTCAACACTCAAATGAACAACAAAATATTAGAACAATAAACTGGAATAATTATCTACCAGCACTTGACCATAAAACAAACACCAGCAAACTCTACAAAACACTAGACAGCATCACACTTTCCAACAGCAGCACTACACAGTCACACCCTGCCATCACAACAACAGACACCATACCTTCAAACAAACAACAACCAAACGCTCTCATCAATCACTTTTCACTTGTCATCCATCTGAACTCCCATCATTACGACCAACGTATCATCCAATGTAAGAGACAGTTCCCCACAGACCCAGACTTCGCACCTTTCACTTACAACCAGACAAATACATCATTAGCTACCGTAAGCACTCATCTGCCCGTGGACCAGACAACATAAGCAACATACACCCATACACCTTAAACACCTTGGACCACAAGGCATACAAGCACTCACCAACATATCAAACTCCAGCTACTCACACAACATAATACCCAGCATCTGGAAGCATGGCATTTATCATCACTATACCCAAACCCAACAAAGACCCCACGTTACCTTCCTCACATTGCCCCATCACACTCCTCTGCACTCCCTCCAAAGTCACTGAACTTCTGGTACTACAACTAGTTACATCTCACATCCCCCTAGCCCCATCACAACATGGTTTTAGGCCACTACTGTACACTCCACAAACACTCTTCTTACAGACCTTAAACAGAGAGTTTTTGATGGCTTGAATTCAGTTAGGCCACCACACAGAACACTTCTAGTCATCCTAGACATTAACAAAGCTTTTGATGCCATCCCCCGCCACAACCTCACAAACAAAATATTCAACACAAATATGCACAATAACACAAAAAAATGGCTGGTGAACTACTAAGCAGGCAGATGTGCACTTGTAACATTTTCTGGTCAGTCTTCGAACATCAGAAACTTCACAAGTAGCGTCCCCCAAGGATCTGGTTTGTCCCCTACACTCTTTAACGACATACCCACACCCCACACACCACAGATGCACATAGCTTCCTATGCAGACAACATAACACATGTACACACCAAAACGCAAACACAGCTGCACACATCCTTCAACCTTACCTCGACACATTACATGAATGGTTCACCACAAACAGGCTCAAAATAGCCCCAGCCAAATCTACATGACCCTTCTCACAAACTGGACAGCAGAACACAGTCACATTCCACACCTCACCATAAACAACACTCCCCTACCACACATGCACACAACCAAAATCCTTGGTGTAATATACAATACATCAGTGTCATTTAAACAACACATCACAAATATTAAAGAAAAATTAGCACCAAGTCCCAGTGCCTTGAGGTCACCTGCCCATACAACATTTGGACAACAAAGAAACCACAGCCACAATATATACATTTAGTGATGAATTATGCAAGCCCTGCTTGTTCTCCTAATCTCACTAAAACACACTACAACACTCTACAGACCATACAGAACAAGCCCCTAAAAATAATCACAGGCTGCACAGCTACTACACCCACAGACCACCTACATCAAGAAACCAAAATCCTCAAAGTCAAGGATCATCTAGACATGAGAGGCCCCCAAATTCTTGCTGCAGCATCCACAGACCCACAACATCCACTACACTACATGGCAGCCTATCCATACACACCAGGGAACATCAAAACAACACTCAGCACACGATATCATACACAAATACTATCATCTCTCCTCCCTTGCCTGCCTCAGACCAGCTTCCAGAAGCATGTCCATACTTAAATCACTCTCCGCTCCATTCAGTCACTTAAAGACAACACACAGCTACATGCACGGCCTCCTGATATCCATCTTTCTGAATCTTATCTCCCTCGTGAGGACAGGGCCCACCTGGCCAGGCTGAGATGTGGACGTCATCCAGCCCTCTTAAGTTATCAGAAGAGGTTGGATGACTTCGTCGCTGATGCCTGTCCAGGATGTAACACAGCACCCCATGCTATTAAGCACATGATGAAAGATTGAAATGCACACAACCACTTACACCAACAGTACAACATACACTCCTTGAGAGCTCTGTGGGAAAGCCCTGTCTCGGCTGTGGCCTTCCTTAAGGACTCAGGGCTGTTCGGCCAGACTGCCTAGGGAACAACTACTACTACTACTACAACTACTACTGCTACACCGAGCCATGTGGGACTCCACTTGTTACTTCCGTCCTCCAGACATCCTTTCCTTTCTTACTGTCCTCATTTGTCTGTCTCTCAAGAAGTCTCTCATCCACTCCAGGAGGTTTCAGTTCAGTCCTCCTATGTGCTCCACTTTCCACATTAGTTGCTTGAGGGGTACCTTGTCGAAGGCTTTCTCTAAATCTAATTACACACAATCCATCCAACCGTCTGTCCCCTGTAGCACGTCAGTTGCTCGAGTAAAAGCTCAGCAACTTGGAAACACATGACCTCTGACTTCTGAATCCAAACTGACTTTCAGCCAAAATGGTCGTCTCCTCCAGATATTATATCCATCTGTCTTTTAGGATTCTCTTACACAATTTTGCAACCATGCTGGTCGGGGACACTGGTCTATAATGAAGGGGTTCTTCCTTGTTTCTTCCCTTATACATTGATACCACAGTGGCCCTCTTCCATTCCCAGGGCATTTCCCCTTCTTCCAGAGAACACACAATTAAACTGTGAATCTTATCAGCCTGTGTGTGTGTGTGTGTGTGTGTGTGTGTGTGTGTGTGTGTGTGTATTTACCTATTTGTAGTATACAGGAATTGAGCAATGCTCATGTTGTCCTGTCTCCATATCCACATTTATCAAGTCTACCTTTACACACATGAATGTTTTTCTCATGCACCACCTCTTTGTCTAAGTCGTTCCAAATATTTAAGTATTTACCTAATATACCTAATTGTGATATACACGGAATGTACTATGCTCGTGGGTTTTCGTCTTCGTTTCTCAATAAGTCGAATTTAACTTTAAACTCGTTTAAGGTTTTAGACTGGACGATCTCTTTGTCCAGGCTATTCCATAAGTCTATACTTCTGTAAGGAAAGCTATATTTCTTGATATCCTTCAAGCAGCTTGAGTTTTTCAATTTCATTCCATGTCCTCTTGTTGCTCTCTCATCCCATACAAACAGATCTTCTTTGTCAATTTTATCTACTCCCACCATGGTCCTGAACACCGCAATCATGTCTCCCCTCTTTCTCCTTTCCTCTAACGAAGGCAAATCCAGTTTTTCCAGCCTCTCTCTGTATGACAGGTCTATCAGACCGGGGACCATCTTGGTTGCCGTTCTTTGTATTCTCTCAATCTTGTTTATATCTTTCTTTTTGTGTGGGGACCACACTACCGCTGCATATTCTAACCTGGGGCGGATCATGGCCACTATCAATTTTTTCATCATTTCCTCATCCATATAATGAAATGCTACTCTTATGTTAGTCAAGAGTTTATAAATCTCTCCAACTATCTTGTTAATGTGCTTTTCTGGTGACAAACTATCTTGGACCGGCACTCCCAAATCTTTCTCTTCTCTCCTTTTTGTGATTAATTCATTACCCAAAAAATAATTCAGTGATGGTCTCCTGGTACTTTTACCCATTTCCAATATTTTACATTTCTTTACATTAAATTTCATTTCCCACGACCGGCTCCAATTGTGTATCCTATCCAAATCCTCCTGCAGTGTATGTGTGTGTGTGTGTGTGTGTACATATACTTTACACACACAATATGACGTAGTACATGATAGTTTGGTATGCATTAATGAATAGAAAAATGAAGTAAAAGTTATACCTAGGTTTAGGGTAACAGTTGTGATATTCACTTATATGATAATTTTGGCTTCTGTATATGACAATCTCATGTGTATGTGGTGCCTGCTGTGGAAGGTGACAGTCAGATGTCAGAGCCAGGATGGCCCACCTAGTGTTTGCATTTGCTGTGATCATCTCCCTTTCATTCAATTTCATGCATGCAAGGCCATTGAGACGTCATCTCTATCGCCAAATAAAAGTACAAGTATGCAGCAAATAGTGCAGTGTGCAGTATTAAGTGGAGTGATAACTTTTTTGTGTAAAATACTGAAACTTATGATTTGGAAATCACGTCAGGCAAGGATGCTGCACCAAATGGAAAAGTTGGTGCTACTGAGGGTGCTAAGGGGAGCCCTCTAAGGATAGGGTTGTTTGAGATTTTAGGTTATGTGGTCTTTGACCCTCAGTGTATCCCCAGTGAACCCATGTTAAATCAACATCGATATACAATAAATCTTATGTAATAGGTTTTCACTTGACGTTCCCTCACCGCATACTGAGTCGTGGCTGTGTGTGTGTGTGTGTGTGTGTGTGTGTGTATAGATAGATAGATGTCAAGAGAATACAGACTCTCAAATCCATATTACTTGTGTCCAAAGGCTGTGTGGAAAATGGAAATTTTGGAATGTAGAATCATAATGGGAAACTCTTGTAATAAATAATCTACAGTACAGTTAACAGTAAGTACAGTGGAGTACCTTGTATTAATAAGTTGTTGCCTGTTGTTAAACATCTCCGCAAAATATATTTTGTCTTTAAAGGATTGTGAGGACACCGTATATCAACAGCCACATCTCACATGAAAACTATTTTGGACAGTGGATGTTTTTGGAAATCATATTTCCAGATTTGAGAGTCTTTGCTGTATCAAGTATTATTATTTTTGTGCTGTATCATTGTTTATTAATTGTTGTTCATGTAAGTCCAACAGATCCTTTAAGAAATACATTACCATATAAAGAGGTAAATGTCTATACACAATAGTCACTGTTATTACTTTCCCCTGTTTTGCTACAGAATTTATAACAGCTTTGCTAAAACTCATTAATGCAATATGCATTCCATATTGTAACAGCATGGAGTTGAAATTTAAGTACTAGAACTGGCTAGCATTGTGTATTAGTAGCTAGTGCACAGTAGTAAACGGATTAATGAAGAATGAATACTTCTCTCAGCATGAAAGATTGGTGCATATATCAATTTTTATGTTGGTTATGATATTACCATATTTAATAATCCCAGAAGAAATGTTTTGTACATATCTCACATTATTGTGGTGGACATTATGGATTGTTTGTAGCCTTGCATGACAAAACCCAGTACTGATAAAGAAATGATATTTCTGATATGTCCAATAACAGCATGCTCTCCAAATGACAGTAATACTCTGTCTGCTGATATGACTGGGGGAAAAAAAGTCCATAAAAAAATAGGTTTGGTGTTAAGACAATGCGGCAGGTATGCCAGTGGCTGAGCTAGTGCCAGAATTTAACAACAGAAAAGCATAATCTACACTTGATGAGTCTTAAACATTTCCAGTGCACACTTGTTGGTACTCTCACATGACACACAATGCTGGCTAAACCTCCAGTAAAATAAGTAGCTACTCTACCTCTTTTGTATTGTGTTTCTGCATCTGTACTGTAATTCACTAGTTTTATTTGGCTGTTAGATTTATAAAAGCTCCCGATAGTGACATTAAAAATATGCTACTATTGTTTGCCTTGTTAATCAGAAAACTAAAATATAAGTTATAATTAAAGAGATGATTATGAATCATTCTGATGTTATGGTTCTTTGCTCTATACAGTACATAGGCTAACCAGTAATAAGGATTTATGGTAGTAGATTTGTTGTGGACTACATTACAGGTTTCTGAAGAATTTTTATCACATGGCCATTCTCACATTTACTATTCTTTAGAGGGGAAAGGTTGAGATATTTTGGCAGCTGATCTCCAGTTACACTAAAGGGTGCTACCACTGAAATTCTGAATCATAGGTGAAGGATAATGAGTTTATTATGGCATAGTTTGAGCTGTTGCAATAACTGTTAGGGTGGCAGTGGAACAAATGCCAGCAGCTGTATTTCCACCCTGATAGTTGTCTTCTTGTTCAGTCCCTGCACTGCCTCATTTCCAGTCTGGTTTTTATATTTTCTGTTTTTCCCTTTTTTGTGCGTGATTTATCTGTAGCTACTTGCTTTATTTGCATCTCCTTTGTTTATGCTTTGCATTTCTTTTGTACTTTTTCTTATTTTCAGTTACAGTATGGTACATGGACATATGAATAGAAAATAATTTGGTGTGTCTGTCTGTGTGTAGCGTGTCATCTGAGCTTTACTGTAGTTGTCATCATAACAGCCATGAGAGTTCTTGTGTGCCTTGGGAAGCGGTGATCTGCCTACACTGAGAACCACAGCACAGTATGTGATTATAGTGCAGATTTCATTGACTGGCAATGATGTATTAGTAATGGCTCTTTTACAGTAATTCAGAACCTCGCAGACTTGCAGTTACTGCTTCTTATCCATTGAGATTGTATGGTGTCCTTTAATAGGCTCCAGCCATGAGAGTAGCCTGTGATGTCTCAGCAAGATGAGAACAAAAAAATTATTGGTAATCCTCTTTCACTACTCATGCTGTTGAAGTCATTAAAGGAATTATATTGCAAGTATCAGGAATAACGATGATGATGATGACCACCACCAATACTGTCATTTTTTTTATTTTTTAGATTCTTTTTAGAAATGCAGAAACATAAATACAGTAATCATGTTTTCTGAAAGAATAGGTGATAAGAGCATTGGTGTTTATAAAGAATGGTCATAAGTGTTGTACAATACACATACTGGCTGAACTTATGAGTGTACAGTTATGAAGGAAAGTTGTATAATTGAGGGGGATGTGAGCTGGAGAGATTAGGGCCTAGTAGCAGAGGTCAGGGTGACATGGAGACCATTCGCATTTAGCCACCCCTTCTGGAATTAAGGTGTCTAGCAATAGATAGATACTGTAGATAGGTAGATGACTGTTTGCCATATATATCCATCCATTGTCACCTTAAAGTGGGGAGTTCCAAAGCAAGCTGTCTGAAAGGAAATTCCAGGTAGTCATTCACATTTAGGCATCATTGGGGGTATGAAGCTGCTTGCAACAAAAGTGATGGGTGGTGTCGCTGCTATATTCATCAGTCCATACAAAAGGACTTGATTTCAGATCATGCCCATTCCACCTAGTAACCTCTTGTAACTCAGGGAGATGGTGTAGGTAGTTTTCTTTCTTCCCTTACTTAAGGGGTAACAACCAAATGTGATTTGCTTTAAAGATATTTTACATTATTTTGCTAGATACTATACTGTACATACCAGTAAACTGTATTTTCAGCCTATTGAAATCAGTAGTCTTATTGGTGAGATGCTTACAGTTAATAAATATTCATGTAAAAGGGTTATTCCATGAAAATGTCAACCTTTAGTGTCAGTCTCAGAATTGATCAAAAATGTAAATGTTATATACAGTTTTAAAGATTAAACATTGAATTTTATGAATATGCACAAAAAATTTTCTAAACTATACTGAGAGTGAGGCATTAAAAACTGTTTTAACATGTCACTGAAGAAATTTCATGCTGAAATTAATGATTTTCTTATCATCATTGACCTCAGTACGTATTTGTTTGGAATGCTGTCATTGGTTCTTATTGAAATAGCATCTGTTTGAGTTGTAATTGTCACAGCAGTTGTTTACATATACTTTGCAGTCAGACTGTGGCACGGCCTTGCAGTGGAAGTACTTCAGGAGTAACGTGTGTGACGTTTTTTTAACATTTTTCCCATACACAGCATATGAATTCGAGAAAACGAACATAACTTTATTTCATAAATAGACATCCTAGTACCTTACTAATGTACCCCGTGATATCTTGTAAGAGACACTGGTAAACCATGTGAGTTCTCACACATGTTACATGCATGGCGTGAGGAATGTTACTGGAAAAAGATGTAATGTTTCTCATGCACAGCATTGAATAAGAAATCACTCAGTTACACTGAATTCAGGGAGAGATGCTTGGGTAATGTGGGAGGGCTGGATGGGTTGATGTCATGGATGGCATTGTTGGGTGAGCAAGGTGGGTGACATTCGTGGGTGGGAAGTGTGGGTGACCGTGGTTGGTGGGCAAGATGGGTCGACAGACTGTGTGGATTGCCAGGGTGTGTGATGACACATTGGGCTGCCTGGGTGGCTGAGAAGATTGTGTGGCCGGGGTGCTCTGCATGGGTAACTGGGTTAGTTGGTTGGCTGGGTGGGTGAATGGGTTCAGGGAGGGTAGATGTGTTGGGTGGCATTGTTAGATCAGCTTGGTGGGTGGCATTCATGGGTGGGCAGGGTGAATGGTCGAGATCAGTGTGCTTGGTGGATCGCACAGGTGGCTGGGAAGGGTGAATGTTGGATGGGTTGTGTGAGCAGGTGGATATGTGGATGGGTAGATATGTGGCTCCCCACATGACAAGGGAGGAGTGAGACTTTTAGGGCTAGTTGTCATATAACTTGTCACTGTTAATTAGATTTTAGTAAATGTTTAGAAGTCAAATAAATATTTGGAATAAAATTGTATACAGTGGGGTCATTTGATTGAAATCTGCCAAAGCCTCAATATACATACAGTAACTATTTCTCGCTGAGCTGAAGGTGGACATATACTTGTAATAATACATGTAATAGTAGACTAAATTAATTACATCCAGCAAGACGTGAGTGAGAGCAAAGCTTCAGATCTCCAATCCATCTGCCTTACAAATTTGTGGTTTTATGGGGTAAGGAGGGGGAGTTGTGGTGGACTTGTGCAGTTAACCTGCCCTCTGGTGGCAGACTACCCTGTCCCCATATTAATGTTCATTGCTGTACTGGTTCATTATACAACCAAGAAGTTATGTAAACATTATGAACTGCAGTCATTGAGTCAGTGCTTGATGAGGGTATGATCAAAGTTAATTACCTTAGAAAGAGGGACATCAACAGAGTGGGTCATACTCAGTTTCTTTTCCCTGACAGTCCAGACAGAGATGAGATAGCAGAGGACATGGTTGTCCAGGTTTTGCCAACTCCTCAAGGATCAAGAGTGGTACATACATTCAAAGGGGTACTTTTTCCTCCTGTATCATTTAGTCTATATTGATGTCATGTTGTTGATGTCACTTGAATATATTGATGTCATTTAAACAGAAATTGTCTTCTGGTTAGTTCATTCATTTATTCATCATCTAATCCAGTGGTGCCTCATGAGGCACACAGGAGACAGGGGTTATGCAAGTTGGTCCTGACATGTAAGATGAGAGTGACCAGCCACGCTCATCCCTAGGTGTCATTGCATGAGCAGTAACCCCAACCATCCCTTGGATATAACCCTGCACCGGCTTAATCCTATTGGAGCACCTTGGTTGCCCACTAAACCAGCAGACGCGATAATTTGGTTATATGGTTACCACCCAGCATAGTAAATGGTTTCCTGGTGTACAGGAAACCATTTGGCTTGTCACTCAGTGTAGAGTCACCCATAGACAGAAGGAAGAGGAAAGAATGAAGGAAATAAAGAGAGAAGAGAAAGGATGGAAAGGAAGAGGAAGAGAGGAAAGGGCAGTCACCCAAGAGCAGTACTACGAGTGGGTGGATGGTGAGTGCCCCCACCAACCACTGTCTGGTTAGTTTTTTATGTAAATTCACATCAGTCCACATTCTGTTTACGTTTGTGATACAATCACTGTAACTGTAAGAAGAGTTGATTGTATAATCATATTTCAATAAAAATCGCACAAGTAACATTTCTCACTTTTTCAATAACGTGTCTCACGGTCACATTTTCCTTAACAGCCCAACAGTTATTAGCAGTAATCAAATTTGCTGGGTATGGTTATGATCCTTATCTGTTGGCATATTATTGATATGAATATTCCTTAATTGAACCAGTCAATTCACAGACTTAATGAAATTATGCCAACTACAAGAGGGGGTAGCATCATAGTAACGTTCCTCACGCAACTTTTGAAAATCTATATAACATCCAAATTCAAAGTTATAAACAATCCAACTTTGGTATGATGTAGGGTGAAGTGTTGCGCAGATAGCTTGCAGGAACCATTTCTTTATATTGTATCGCTACTTATGTGGATATGACAGAGTACTTGTAGTTCAATAACATGTCTCCAAATGTAACATTCCTCACGATGGAATAACCCTAAAGTATTGTTAGATATTTTTATTTTCTAAATATGCCACACCATCTCTGAATTTAATGTTTGTCATAAAAGTACACCACCCCATCTTTGTACTTTTTTTTTTTTTTTTTTTTTTTTTTTTCCAGTGGGAATAAGGGTTGGACTTAATTTAAAATACAGTACGGTAGTGTCGCTTGATTATAGTACCCAGATGTGATGGTGAAGGATTATTGTGGAAGAGCCAAGTAACCAGCAGTGCACCACGAGGAACCTTGTTTAAGACCCTGTTATGTGTAGCAAACTATTAAGATACAATTTTTAGTTAAGGACAGGTTGACTTACAGATGTGTAGTACAAATGAAAGTAATATATCCTTAAGAATTAATGCAGTACTGTACTTCCATCAGATTTAATACTGTAGCTTATGTATAGAAAAGCAAAACTTGGAGTCTTTGAAAAAAAAAAAAAAAAGTGGCATGAGTACAGTACCGTGTCAGTTTTCAGCCACAGACTTTGCTTCAAAGGTTGCCACAGCATTTGACTTTAGAGCCTTATTATGTGTTAGAGAGAGATGTCAGCTGCCACAAGTAATGAGAGAAGATTCCCTTGCTAGTGAGGAAAAGGTTAGCATAAAAGGCAGAAGTGACTGGTCCCTCTGATTGACTTGTTACAGAGTGGAGCGCAGACGGCCTGACAAGACGTACGTGTGTCCATGTGCCATCTATGTCTTCCTCTCGTCTGTCTTCTCCTGTGTTGCTCCCAAGACCTCCAGTTCCTTGTCCTGCCCTCCAGATTGTCCTTCTTCCTCCTCCTCAACCTCTTCCTCCTCTTGCTGTGCTCCCAACTCTGTCCAAGAATCTAATCAAGCATGCCTTTCCACTCCTTCCTGCTCCAGCACCTCCCCTGCAACCTGCTCAAGGGTTTCTAGTCATGCACAACCCTCCACCTCCTCCTCCTTCTCAACTCCCACTTGCTCTGCCAGCTTCCACAAGTCTTGCTCTCCTCATTTTTCTAACTCACACGTACACTCACCTGCACCGGCCTCCAGTAAAGTAGGGTATAGTGAGGGCCACTCCCCCCCACCCCGTGTTGGAGCTACTCCCTCCCCTCGGCGCTGCAAGAGCTCACGCCACAGTGCCACGTATTGCAGGCCGGCTGATACAAGTGCCCTGGGCTCTCCAAGCAGACATTCCACCTCCTCCATCACACTGCCAGCAATTATCAATCCTCCTCCTTCAACTGGCACCACGTCACCCATTGGTGGAAACATTGTGCTCAGCAATCCCAATACCAGCTCAGATGGACCACAGGAGGGAACACCAGTCAGAAGGTATATATATAGTGAGATATTCATGCTTGTTTTTGCTAGAGATTATTATTATTATTTTAATTAATTTTGTGCTATGGAGCCATTTAAGAAACAGCTCAAGACATTACCTGAAAACTTATGATCATGTTGATGGTACTGTGATGGATGATTATAGGATTTAATAGGTATTTACCTATTTGTATTTAACTATTTGTAGTATACAGGAATTGAGCTAAGCTCATGTTGTCCTGTCTCCATATCTACATTTATCCAATCTAGTTTTAACCCTTTCCCGCACGGTAAGTTTCAGTAAGTTTTCTGGTGCAGGAATTTTCACTATGAAGCCACCCGGCCGGGGAGCGCGCGTGCGGCAAATTTGAGCGAATGAAACACATTCTTGCCTTATTTTCGCCACCCAAAAATCCATGTATTCCCATGAAACCTATCTCCAGGTATGCATGGATGTTTGTTCTATCTGATAAACATGACCAAAACACAGGAAAACACCAGCAAAAAAAGTTATTAGCCCTGGAAGCATGGTGGAGTAAACTTTTTTCACTTCCCAACATCGCCGTTTGAAGGTTTTCCATCATACAGGAAAATGATCTAATAAGTTTTTATAGAGAATTTCATCAGCTTTCTAACGAAACCAATCCGGTTGAGATACGATGTATACCTTTCGAGAAAATGGCCAAAAACTGAGAGCCATTTTTGGAAAAATTTCACTGACCTCTGAGAGCAAAGTTTTCCCAGGCACCTTATGTTTTTATTACATAGTAATATGCCCCAATTATCCAGCTTTCCCACTGTGACGGGAAAACCCCATACGCCTCATAGTTCTCGAGTAAATCGAAAAAAAGTACTAGGCACTCCGTGCGTGATTGACTTTCATGATGCGCGCAAGGCGTACACAATGTTCCCGTCTACGTAACAACGAATTCTTATCAGAAATATTACATATTTATGTATTGTACATATGTAGAATTTCCTGCTCTTCATCATGGTTCAAACGTGAAATCGATACGTCCAATAGTTTCCGAGTAATTGGCAGAGAAACAGAGAGTATTACTACGAGCATTTTTCAATGGTAACAGCCGGGAAGAGACACTCATTTCCACCGCCTTTTCTCGCACAAAACGTAACATAATGCTTACATTTTGGTATTGATCATACGTAGAATTTAGTGGTATAGATCATGGTTGTTACAGAAAATCGATGTCTAATAGTTTTCGAGTAATTGGCCGACAAAGTGAGGTTAGTACTCCGAGCGCTTGTCACTGATAACAAATGCGAGGAAAAAGAAAAAAACCCTCGCCTTTTACCCCCCAAAACGCTACCAAAGGCTTACATTCGGGTATTGATTATACGTAGAATTTAGTGGTATTGATGATGGTTGTAACAAAAAATCGGTCTAATAGTTTTCGAGTAATTGGCCGACAAAGTGAGGTTATTACAAATAACAAATGCGAGGAAAAACATTTCCCTCGGCTTTTACCCCCCAAAACGCTACCAAAGGCTTACATTCTGGTATTGATTACACGTAGAATTTAGTGGTATTGATGATGGTTGTAACAGAAAATCGATAAGTCTAATAGTTTTCGAGTAATTGGCCGACAAAGTGAGGTTATTACTCCGAGCGAATGTCACTGATAACAAACATGAGGGAAAAAAACATTTCCCTCGCCGTTTATCCCCCAAAACGCTACCAAAGGCTTACATTTTGGTATCGATCATACGTAGAATTTAGTGGTATTGATGATGGTTGTAACAGAAAATCGATAAGTCTAATAGTTTTCGAGTAACTGGCCGACAAAATGATTTTAGTACTCCGAGCGCTTGTCATGTCACACAACAACCGCTAGGAACAAAAACATTTCTCTCGCCTTTTACCCCCCAAAACGCTACCAAAGGCTTACATTCTGGTATTGATCTTACATAGAATTTAGTGGTATTGATGATGGTTGTAACAGGAAATCGATAAGTCTAATAGTTTTCGAGTAATTGGCCGACAAAGTGAGGTTACTCTTCCGATCGCTACCAACTTTTACACACACTGTTTTTTCCTCGCACACCTGCCTGAAGACTATGCTACTAACTTTTTTTTCCCCCTATCTGTACAGACTGTTACATCTTCCATGGATGTTTTTCTATTGTTATAACCTACTACACATAAACATAACTCTTCTATAGTTACTGCTGTGGAGATTTACTTTCATATGTGTAATCTGTAGGAGAAAATGGTTATTTGTCTGAAAGTGTGAGAGGTAATGGTAATAGATTATTACATATATCAACAAAATTTGCAGAACTCACTTCCTCCAGGGGTGTTGATCCAGTTAGACCAGGAATTTGAAGATGAGGAGTTATGTAGTGTGTGTGTGTGAGTCAGCTTCTCCCTGAGAGTATGAGGCAACGCTATTTTTAGCACACACCACACTCGTTCACGGAAACTCGCAGCTTGTTTGACGTATATTTCATACAATTCCATACGCATTTACACTATCAGAATCACAATAATTCCAGCCCTAAAACACCGGTAATTCTCCCCTCCCAACTTCAGGTTTGCCCCTTCACAACACTCTGTTTCATGCCACACGTAGCGCTTGCTAGCTCCATAATTTCACCAAGCTATCCACAGTATGTTTCACACAATATATATTTATGCCTTGGCTTCATTTATATACGTATTTCCACTCACGCCATACGGCCTACGGGGGGGCGGAGTGGCGAAACCCCGCTACACTGACCATGCGTCTGGCTCCAAGGCCCAACGATTGCTAACGGCCAGAATTGCTTTTCAATACATATATGTATGTTCCATCGACAATATCACGTCACTATATGTTCACATACAATGTATTATCTCACTGAGTCAATAGGGCCTTTGCCTTGGGCAAGAGGGGGAGAATTATGGACGATTTAAATGGAACCATGAGCTGTCAAACACCACCGCCCGACTGCTCAACAAACACTGAGGTTGGAGGGAGCGGGCTGAGGTAGATAAGGCAAAGCAGCGTTGCCAATGACTTACCTCAAGAAAGCCTTGGCTACCCTATGACGCGCCCAAAAATCACGCAAATCGGCCTATAAGTTTTTTTCAGACGAATATTTTTGTGCCTAAACCACGCGATTCGCGTGACTGTCCAAGACAGAGTGCAGGGCGACGTCACGCGAATCGCGTGACTGTGCCTGGGAGGGTTAAACACATGAATGTTCTTTGCCTGCATCACCTCCTTGTCTAAGTCATTCCAAATACTTATGCTTCTGTTCAGGAAACTGAACTTTTTAAGATTATTAAGACATCTACTTTTCCTCAACTTGAAGTCATGACCTCTTGTTCTTCCATCATCCAACACAAAAAGATCTTCTCTATCCACCCTTTCCAATTCTTTTACTTTTCTAAACATCGTGATCAAGTCACCTCTTTCTCTTCTCTTACGCAGCGTTGGTAACTTTAGTTTTTCCAGTCTCTCCTCGTAGGTGAGTTCCCTTAAACATGGTATCATCCTTGTTGCCATCCGTTGAACCCTCTCTAGTTTATCAATATGCTTCTTCAAATGAGGTGACCATACCACAGCTGCATACTCTAGCCTTGGTCTTATCATGGTCACTATCAACTCCCTCAACATTTCCTCATCCATATAATTAAAAGCCACTCTCATATTGGTCAGTAATCCATAAGTTTCTCCAATGATATTGTTTATATGTTTTTCTGGTGACAAGTCATCCTGAATAGTCACTCCCAAGTGTTTCTCATCTGTTCTCTTACAAATTATCTCATTGCCCATTTTATATGTCCAGTGCGGTCTTTTTTTCACTCATTCCCATTTCTAATCCATGCAACTTCTTGTCATTAAAATCCATTTTCCAAATCTGGCTCCAGCTGTGGAGTTTGTCCAAGTCCTCTTGCAGTTTTTTACAACTATCAGTATCTTTACTTTGTTTCATGATTTTAGCATCATCTGCGAACATACTCATGTAACTATTTAAACCCTTTGGTAAATCATTTACATAAATCAGAAACATTACTGAGGTAAGACAGAGCCCTGGGGTACTCCACTAGTCACGTTTCTCCACTGTGAAACCTTATCTCTTATAACTGTTCTCATCTGCCTTCCTATCAAATACTCTTCCATCCACTTTAGTAGTTTACCATGCACCCCTCCAAAGGTCTTCAACTTCCACAGCAGTCTCCTATAGGGCACCCTGTCAAATGCTTTCTTTAGGTCAAGATAGACGCAATCTGCCCATCCCTCTCTCTCTTGGATGACATCTATTACCCTACTGTAGAAACTTTATAGGTTAGTAACACATGATCATCCTTCCATAAAACCAAATTGTCTTGGTGTTATCACTTCATTTTCTTCTAAATACTTTATCCATCTTTTTCTAATAATTTTCCCACAGATTTTACAAACAATACTAGTAAGTGATACAGGTCTATAATTGAGTGAATCTTCCATATCTCCTCCCTTGATGATTGGCACAATACTTGCTCTTTTCCAATTTTTAGGTAACTGTCCATTTTCCAGCGAAGTTTTAATGATGACATAAACAGGCCACACTAACTGGTCTGCACATTCCTTCAGGATCCATCCGGACACACCATCTGGTCCCATCGCTTTTCTTACATTCAAATCCCTCATCAGCTGCAGCACCTCATTCACATCCACTGTTATTACATTCAAATCCCTCATCAGCTGCAGCACCTCATTCACATCCACTGTTATTTCTACCATTTCCGTCACCCTGGGTTCTATTTCAGGTTCCCTAAATTCCTCTTCCAGCACATAGACTGACTGCAGTTTGTTGTTCATTATTTCACACAATTCTTCTTCTCTTTCATAGGTTTCATCTCCATCCCTCAATCATATTATACTGTCCTTAACTTTCATTGTACCATTCACAAACCTATGAAATAATTTCGGCTCCTTTTTACATTTATTTACAATATCTTTTTCATATTTCCTTTCTTCTTCTCTCTGCACACTTACATATTCAATTCTTACCTGCTTGTACTCCTTCCAAGCCCTTTCACTATACCTTCTTCTCACTTTATTCCATGCTCTTTTTCTTGCCTCATGAGCCACTCTGCATCTGTTGTTAAACCATTCTTTCTTCCTTTCCATAGCTGCGGAAAATTTTGGGACATATTTACTAACCCCCGTGTTATATACTTCAATCCAAAACTCATATTTCTCGTCAACATTTGTGATTGTATTCATTTGACTCCAGTCTACATTTTGGAAGAAGTTCCTCAGGGAAGGAAAGTCTGCCTTCCCGTAATTGCATCTATTCTTCCTGTGTTTTTCATCCATTTCTCCTTCCCTTACTCCCACCACTTCCATCTCAATAACCAGATGATCACTTTTACCAAAGGGGCATTGGTAGGTATGTTCCTCACATCATTTGGGTCCTTTGTGAATACTAAGTCAAGCCTTGATGCTTCGTCGTCATCCCTAATTCTTGTATTTTCTTTAATTACTTGGGTTAACATGTTTTCCATCACCAATTCCATTAATTTATTTCCCCATGATTCGTCATTGCTCCCAGCATCCATACTTTCCCAGTCCACTTCTCTACAATTAAAATCTCCCATTGTTATTATTCTATTTCTTCGTTCAAGTATCATCTTGAGTTTAATAATGGATTCTCTTATTAACTGTTCATAATCTTCCTTTGTCCATGCCCCAGTTTTGGGAGGCATATAAAATACTATTACATCTCTTTTTTCTCCATAATTGCCTTCTGTTTCAACTCCCAAAAGTTCAGCCATGGTATTTTCAATTTCTATATTTTTTGCTTTTAGGTCATTGCGGGTTAAAATCATTATACCTCCCCCAAACTTGCTTTCTCTATCTTTCCTCCAAATATTATAACTGTTCCATCCAAATAATTTAGTATCAACATCTCGGGGCATTTTAGTCTCCACTAAGCAAACAATTTCAGGTTTCGTTTCATTTATATGGTCTCCAGTTTCCCCTTTCTTGGATATTAACGCATCCACATTACTAAACGTGATACTTAGATTTACAGCACTGGTTTTATCTTTACTCATTCGTCTCTTATTCGCTGCCATATCCATACCCCTTGTTGCCCTCACTTCTGGTTCCTCACATACCACTTCCTTACTTTCATATCCATCACTCTCCAAAAAAAAGTTTTACATTCTTCCTCTGTCCTCCTGTCATTTTTTTCCTTCACTTGTT
Source organism: Coenobita brevimanus (assembly GCF_032717465.1). NCBI lineage: Eukaryota > Metazoa > Arthropoda > Malacostraca > Decapoda > Coenobitidae > Coenobita > Coenobita brevimanus. The sequence continues at coordinate 56,300,051 of NC_136976.1, forward strand.
CCTTCAGAAATTTTAAACCTTCTCTTTCTTCTTCATTCAGATCTTTTCTTACTATAACATTTTCCATCCCTGCCTCTTTACTTAGTTTCCATATCACTTTAAGTATCTCGTTTACTACACTTTCTGATGATAATTTAACTCTCATTAGTCTTACTTCTCCATTCTTATATGGCCCTATCCTCCTTACTTCCTCAATTTCTTTTTCCCACTTGTTTCTTTCGGGATCGATCTTGCCCAATATTTTTCTCACTTGACTCATGTCTTGGTAATGGCAACGTGCATTGTAAGAGGAGCGAATGATGAGGTGAAAGAGAGAGAGATTGTCCAGGTGCTTGAGGGTGCAAAAGTGGATGTATGTGGAATGGCTGAAACAAAATGGAGAGGAGAAAGTGAGAGAATGGGAGTATGGATGGGGTATATGTGCAGGAGTAGGTGAGAATGAGAGGGCAAAGGAAGGAGTATGTATAGTTGTGAGTAAAAGATGGAAGAAGAGCATAAGACAGTATGGATCAGTTGGGTCAAGGATTGTGTGGGTAAAGTTGAAAGTTGGAATACAAATGTGGGCGATTGTGTGTGTGTATGCGCCAACGCAAGATCGTGCTAGCAAAGTAAGAGAAGAGTTCTGGACAAATGTGGAAGTGTGCATGGAAAAGTTTGGAAGGAATGAGAGAGTGTTTGTGATCGGTGATATGAATGGTAAAGTAGGGAATGTGAAGGTGGATGGAATAGTTGGTGAGTGGGGTGTGCCTGCTGCGATAGATGAGAATGGCAGTGCGTTAGTGGACATTTGTGCTGGGAGGGGGTTGGTGATAGCCAATACCCTCTTCAGGCATAAAATGATCCACAGGTATACATGGCGAGTGATGAGAAGGGTGGGTGGTGAACTGAATGAAAGGAAGGCAATGATTGATTATGTGTGGATGAAAGGATGCGAAGATGTGTAATGGATGCAAGAGCTTGTAGAGGTTGAGGGAGTGGACTTTCTGTCCACTACTTGGTGGTGGCCAGAATTAGGATACAAGTAAGATGGAGGAATAGAAGAAGGGAAAGACGAGAGGAAGGAGTAGTTGCAAGGAGAGTGGAAAGGTTACAAGAGGATGAGAAAAAGGCACAGTAGAAGAGAGAAGTGGGGGAATGATTGGGCAAATATGAATTGGAGCAGATGGGGGACGTGGAAGGTGTGTGCAAGATATTTACAGAAGAAATATGTGCAGCATGTGATGTGGTGTGTGGGAGGAAGAGAAGACGGAGGGGGGTGCAAGGAACAGCGTGGTGGACTGAAGAGGTGAGACAGGCTGTGGCACAAAAGAAGAAAGCATACAATGAATGGATGAGAAATAGGGGCATGGAAGAGGTTGAGAGGTGGAAGAGAGAGTTATATGTAGAAAGAAAGAGAGAGGTGAAAAGATTAGTAAGAGAGAGTAAGAAAAGAGTGGATGAGGAATTTGGAAGGAATTTGAGTGTAAAGTGGAGGGACTGTAAGATGTTCTGGAAAGAGGTGAAGAGAGTAAGACAGGGTGGAATTGAGGTTAGCAGGAGAGTGAAAGATAAAAATGGTAGATTACTAGTGGAGAAGGGAGAAAAAGTGAGCAGATGGAGAGAACACTTAAGGAATTGTTGAACATACAGGATGGAAGTAATGCGAGTGTAAGTGGCTGGGGAATGGCTGGGAGGAGGAGGGAGGTGAGAAGACAGGAAGAAATCAGTAGGATAGAAGTTGTGGAAGCAATGAAGAAAGTTAAATTGGGGAAAGCCCCAGGAATTGATGGAGTGCGTGGTGAAATGCTGAAGCATGGGGGAGAGATAGTGGTAGAATGGATGTGGAAGATGTGCAGATTGGCCTGGGAGGAAGGTAGAGTCCCGGAGGATTGGAAGTCAGGTATAATTATTCCCTTGTACAAAGGAAAAAGGGAAAAAGAAGTGTGTGGTAATCATAGGGGCATTTGTCTTCTTAGTATAATAGGAAAAGTGTATGGTTGGTTACTTATTGACAGAGTTAGAGAAAGAACAGAGGAATTAGTTGGAGAAGAACAGGGAGGCTTTAGGAAGAGAAGAGGTTGTGTAGATCAGATATTCATTCTTAGATCTTTAGTGGAAAAGGTTTTAGAGAAGGGAAAGAAGTTGTATGCGGCTTCCATGGATTTGGAGAAAGCATATGACAGGGTGGATGGACAAGGATTGTGGAAAGTATTAAGAATATATGGAGTAGATGGAAAGTTGTTGAATGCTGTGAAGAGTATGTATGATGGTGCTAAGGCTGCAGTGCACGTGGATGGTGAACTAAGTGAATTTTTCTCTTTGAAAGTTGGGTTGAAACAGGGATGTGTCATGTCTCCATGGTTGTTCAACCTGTTCATGGATGGGGTAATACAAGAGGTACAAGGCAGGGTAGTGGATGTTGGAGTGGCCCTTGTGAGGGAGGATAGTGTTTGGAAACTCCTTGTACTGTTGTTTGCAGATGATACTGTGTTGTTGAGTGAAGACGAAGGGGAGCTGCAAGGCTTGGTGGATGAGTTTGGGAGAGTGTGCTAGAAACGGAATCTAAAGGTGAATGTAGGGAAGGGTAAAGTGATGGTCTTTGAGAGAGGTGAAGTCAGTGAATGTACAGCAAGGTTGGATGGTGAGGAATTGGAAAATGTGAGTACGTTTAAGTACTTGGGTGATGTGATGAGTAAGGATGGAGGTTTGGAGGGTGAAGTGCTTGAAAGGGTACAGCAGGGAAGAAAGGTTGCTGGTTCTTTGAAAGCAGTGATAAGAAACAGGGAAGTGAGCATGGAAGTGAAAAAGTTACTACATGACAGTATTGTGGTACCAACTCCAACGTATGGAAGTGAAGCTTGGACATTGTTGGAAGGACACAAGTCAAGAGTGAGAGCAATGGAAATGAGTTATTTAAGAGGAGCCTGTGGAGTCACATGGAGATACAGGCTGACGAATGAGGATATAAAGGAGCGTTGTGGTGTGGATGTGGATGTGGATGTGATAGGAAGTGTTATGAGGAACACACTGAGGTGGTTTGGCCATGTGGAGAGGATGGAGGGTGAAAGACTGACGAAGAGAGTGTATGTGAGTGAGGTGGAGGGGGGGAGAGGGAGGGGGAGGCCGAGGATGAAATGGAGGGATGGGGTGGAGAGGTATATGAGAGAGGGGGGTGTGACTTGGGAGCAGGGCAGTGAAATGGCGGGGGACAGGACGACACGGAGGCGATTTGTTTGTGGCCACTCCAAACGGGATTGAGGCATCTGGCAATAGATAGGTAGATAGATAGACTCATGTCTCTCTTGAGCCTCACAGATCTAACATTTTCTTCCTCCTCCCTATTTCCAAATATTACCACACATCTGCTCCTTCCATCCTTCTTTCCTTCCATCCTCTTCTGTCTTTCTTTCCTTCATTCTTTCCTTGTCCTTCTGCCTACGGGTGACTTTACACTCCCTCTTCTGTCTTTCTTTTCTTCATTCTTTCCTTTTCCTTCTGCCTTTGGGTGACTCTACACTTAGTGACAAGCCAAATGGTTTCCTGTACACCAGGAAACCATATACTATGCTGGGTGGTAACCAAATAGCTAAATTTTGGCACCTGGTGGTTTAGTGGGTAATTATTGCGCTCCAGTCGGATTGAGCCTGTGAAGGTTTATATTGAAGGGGTGGTTGGGGTTGATTGCCCATGTAATGCCACTCAGGGATTGAGTGAGGCTGGTCACTCTCATCTTAAATGTCGAGACCAACTGCCTAGCTCCGGGCTCCTACGCTCCTCATGGGGCACTGTAGGATTAAATGATGGATGGATGGATCTGCTCCTTTCTGCAGTTTCACTCACTATTTTCTATTTTTTCTTCAATATTTTTGCAACATTTTCTTCCACTTTTTTGTTGTTCATTTCCCTTTCTTCCTGAATGATTTCCCTTAAGCTAACCACTTCTTTCTGTTCTTTTTCCACATGTGCCCACTTTGCCTTTTGCTCTTCTAACACACTACTCACCTTTTCCGTTTTGTTACTGCTGTCTTCTAGTCTTCTCTTAATTCGATATTTTCTCGTTTCAAATTCTCGATCTCCTGGCTCGCCATCTCATTGGCCTGTATCAGACTCTGTATAGTGTTTTCTGTATTTTCCGGCATGTTTCTTGATACCAGATCCTCCACTCTCTTTTCTAATTCACTAACCCTCATGATCAATGTTTTAACCAGATCCATTACATTTGTTTCCTTGTCAAAACCTGGAAATTGGGTCCCTCGATGTTTACACTGTCAGCCATTTTGAAGGTTGGTTACTGTACTGAACAGCTGTCACCGAAATTCCTATAAACATTCATGTAACCTCATGGACGATAGCTCTGTACATTTTTAATGGTCTCTATTAATTTACAATACTTTACACTTTAGATAAGACTAAAGGAGACAGGACAAACATAATTCCTGAAAACTACTTAAGGTTTGCAGCAGTGGTTGAGAGGCAGCTGAGACACGTCCGATCACTCTGACCGCTCCTGTGTGTGTGCCGCTCTTTTGGTGCAATGCATCCATACTTAATACTAACATTATGCTTCCTCTTAGGGAATCCCTGTATTGGGGTTGGTTGTTGTCCAGCTGGTGTGCTCCACAGACTAGAAAATAAACCAAGTGCCAAAACCAGCTGGTTGCTGGATATTGTTGGCGAGACAAGAAATTTGAGCTATAAAATAAGATTTGTAACAATTTAAGAGTTTCAACTTGGACTCTGGCACTTTGTACAGTCACTCGTAAAAATTATCAGAGAGTGACTGTACTTGTGACTGAATATTTCCTGCCTGAGAGTGATGATTATGCCGCTTTTGTGATTTCACTTGAACCTTGCAATTGGAACCTACCTGACTTTCCATTCTTGCAGCTGTTTGGTTGTTATTATGAGAACTCTGGTATCTGATTGGTTGTTGTTATGCAGAGAACTTGGGTGATAAATACCCCTTCATGTTTCCATGTGTTCTTTATACTGTACTCTGTAGCCGTAATCAGTATTAACAGGTGAGTAGTACTGTAATCACAAATGATGACCCAGTCTAGGAAAGTAATTAGTAGCATGAGAAACAGTACAGTACAGTACAGTGCAGCCTCGTTGTGCGATAGGGTTGTATTAAGTGGAAACCCATTCCATAACAAAGTATTGCATAACGAGGTCGATAATATACGAGGTCAGTGGGATTAGGAAAGGTGACCTCTGTCACGGGGTTTTTATATTATCAAAGTATTTTTAAAAATATATGTTTAAATGTTATTTAAATTGATATTAATATTCAGTAATATTAAAGAGCAGGGACAATGATTGTCTTGCTAAATCGAGGAACGATTCTCTAAGAACGAGAATTTATAAACTTTCTCAACAGTACACAGCAGAGACTAATTACTCACAAATGCTGAATTAGTACTGTTAGCCTCTGGAGAAAGTTACTTCACCCCTGACAATAAATAACTAATACTAATAATAATAATCAGGTTCTTGCTGATGCTTTAACTCCTAGGTGGCACAACGGATTTTAAGTTAATACAGCAAGACTGGTCTAAGTACCAGTTATGAATAGTAAAACGTCTATGCAAGCTAGGAGCTATGTGGGAAATAAGCTTAATTCGGAGAAATGAAACAAGAGTTTACTTTACATTAAGCTCAAGAAAAGAACTGTTAAATTTATTGATTACAAAAAATAAATTTAACGTTACAATTCAAATCAAATTAATGAGACGCACTCACTCACTCACGCAATAGCTAAATACTTATGCCTAGGAAAAAAACACCTTAACTAAACTCTTAAAACTAGGATTATACAAAAAGGAAATACCGGTCGATGAATGCTATGTATCACCCGGGGGGTGGGAGGACTGGATTAACTGTGAAGTGGAGTTTGGGTACTAGCTGACCTCTCACACTGCTGGCACAGGACTTCTCTCCGTCACAGCAAACACTAGACTGACCAAGTCGTGGGAAAGAAAAGCGGAGCACTAGGCCGCATTTTCTAACGGTCGAGTGAGCAGGGGCGAACAATAAAAAAACAATAGTATCGCTCAGTACAGCACTTAGTGACGTGCATTAAATCGGTCGCTTTTGAAAACGGTGACGAATGCTTTGAAAAGTATACTCCGAAATGGAGAGAGAAACGGTTAACTGAGCGATACACAGTGAGTTTTCCACTAATAGTTCGTGGCTTCTCACAAAAGGGAAATGTCGCGAATTGATTCGTGACAACCTCAACCTTGAAGCCTGTAATAGCCTAAAAAGCCTCTACCACCCACCTAAAGTTTGTCCTATGCTCTTATGAGTCGTCACCAAGAGTTTCCTGCCTCCCAGGATGGGGGACAATTGGAGGGCCTGGATGACTACTTCACAAAAAAGATATGGTATCACTTACTAGTGCACACTGCACAATTTATTAAGTACTTGTGCTGTTATTTGGCAATAATAGTGGTGCTTCAGTGGCCTTTCATGCACAAAATAAAGTGAAAGACAGCAATTACAGTGAGTTTAAATGCTGGGAGGGCATCTTTGCTCAAGTTAGCTGTGTAGAGGCCTAAAAATGGGATGATGGTTATGTAAGGTTGGCACAGTTTCCAAGTATCGGTGTTTGACACCCAAAAGTATGACTTCACTTAATATTGTACACTGCACTATTTGTTAAGCACTTACCCTGTGTTTTGCAAAAACAATAGTGTTCCAGTGGCCTTTCATGCAAGAGTAGAGGTCCAAAAATGGGATGATGGTTACATAAGGTTAACATGATTTCCAAGTCACAAGTTTCGGAATTCACAAACAAAAAAGTATCACTTCACTTGATGTTATACACAGTTATTTGGTAATGACAGGTGTTTCAGTGACCTTTCATGTTACTGTAGAGATCCAAAAAGGGGGATGATGGTTACCTAAGGTTGGCACAATTTCCAAGTTACAAGTTTCAGTATTTCACACACAAAAAATATCACCTCACCTAATATTGCACACTGCACTGTTTGTTAAGCGCATGCACTGGTATCTGGCGATAATGATGATGTTTCAGTGGCTGTTCATGCACAAACTAGAATGAAAGGTAATGATCACACCAAATGTAAACACTGGGCAGCCATTTTGGCTTGTGTGGGTCACTGCGGCTGCACAAGATTCTCGGAGGTAGTCATTAACCCTCCTCATCCCGACCGCTTTTCCACCACTGACTCCCCCCAATCCCGACCTTCCCCCCCCCCCCCTCAAACCTCCGCTTTTGCTGAGAAACATCGAAAATTCATGGAGAAATCGCTCACCTAAGGTTTAAAATACTCGATCCAGTTAGCAGTACCTCCTTACCTGACTGGGTTTTCTAACAGGCTGGCACCAAAGAAAACGAGTTCTATGGGAGGGTAACTATTTCACACCACTCATAAACGGTATTTATTTATTCACTTGGTATGAATTTATATGCAATACGAGAGTATATTGGTTTTCAAACAGTAATATAGGCATTATAAACATTGTTTCACTCACTAACTCATCACCATACCTGACCTTTTTTTGTCGCATTACCTGATTATTATTTCTGACTGTTTCTTCCTCTAATGCTATGTAAACTTTGTCCTCCACATTGTCATTGATTAGGGAATCACTCTGGACCTGAATTTCGTACCATGGCATGACATGGCTTTACTGGCCAGGTCACTGATAACAGGTGAATTGCTGAGACAATGGCATGCAGGGGGGGGGGAGGTCATGCTGGATAAGGCATTGTCCCTGCCTGGCATCTTGTAGAGGAAGGTGTCCCGTGTATACGTACCAAAAATCACTCTCGAAAATTGAAAATTGTGCAGATTAGGGACCTTGCGATTGATTCGCATTTATGTACGTCGACGGGATTGGCAGTGACAAAACGTGTGGACGTTAATTCATGTCGACAGGACGCCGCGGGTTAAAAATTTTAATATCATTGTAGTGAAATCGCGATTAATTGTTCAGTTTTGTACTGAGCCAAGGTATAACTTTTTAATTATAGTTGTAGTGATTTATCACATAACGGGGTGTCATATAATGAGGCTGCACTGGAACATAACTGATATCAGGAAGAGACACAGGCAAATTTTAAATTCAACACTGACAATCTCACACATCCACAGATTCCAGGGTTTATGAAATCATCATGCCGGTGAAGATGCCTAAGTTTCCACACCATTTATCATTCATGATATTCCCTGGTACATTATCTTTATGTTCAATACATCTTCCTGTTAGCAAGAGAAACTACAGTAACTTAACATCCAGCATGCCAGTAGTGTTGTGCAACCATCATAAATACAGGATGGTTTGACTATTTTAATCATCACTTTAAAAAACTGTCATATTCAGTAGTAATAAAACTCCATTTTCCATTGTCATTTAACTTCTACCAATTATGCAATAAATTTAATTTGCTAACTGAAATAGGTAGGTTCTGAAACAGCCCTCTAGGAATGTAAGCATTAGAGGGAATGATGGATTTTGGTATTGCTGCTTCAAATAGACTCTTAACCCGCCCCGTCCCGACGACGTATGGGTACGTTGCAACGATTTGCATTTGCCAGTCCCGGCGACGTACCAGTACGTCGTGCAATTGCAAGGTCGCTAATTTGCACAATTTTCAATTTTCGCACGTGATTTTTCGTATGTATACACGGGACACCTTCCTCTATTCCTGTACAAAATACCAAGCAGGGACAATGCCTTACACTGCATAACCTCCCCCCTCCCCCCCTCACGACATTGTCTTGGCAAAGGACCTGTTACCAGTGACCTGGCTAGTAAAGTTATTCAGGGCCAGAGTGATTCCCCAATCGATGACAATGTGGAGGACAATGTTTACATAGCATTAGAAGAAGAAACAGCCAGAAATAATGATCAGGTAGTGTGGCAAAAATAGGTCAGGTATGGTGATTAGTTAGTGAGTGAAACAATGCTTATAATGCCTTTATTACTGCTTGAAAACCAATATACTGTCATACTACATATACATTCGTACCAAGTAAATAAATAAATATCGTTTATGAGTGGATAAAATAGTTACCCTCCCATAGAACTCGTTTTCTTTGGTGCCAGCATGTTAGAAAAACCCACTCAGGTAAGGAGGAACTCCTACCTGGATTGGGCACTTTAAACCTCAGGTGAGCGATTTCTCTATGAATTTTCGATGTTTCTCACCAAAAGCGAAGGTTTTAGCCAAAAAAAAAAAATTCGAAAATACCTCGGGACTGGGGGATGTCGGAGGTGCGGAAAACCTCGGGACGTGACGGGTTAAAATACAAAAATATCAATACAGAAATGGCTCACGTAAATATTGAGGAGGTTAGCTGATTAACCCCTTCACTGTGGCTGAGGTGGCAAAAGTGAGGTCCCTGTTGCAGCAATCCATCCAAAAGTTTCCCATTTTCTATTCAATAATTTTCACATTAATGCACAAGATAAAAATAAATAAATAAATAAAAATACGCGCACAAGAAAGCTAAACCCTTCGACTTACCTATGAGCACTTCAGTGAATGTCTGGATGCTCCTCTGTTGTCATAGAGAGGAGTGGAAGGAATGTCATTTTTGGTGTTTTTGTACGTCGCTGTAGCTGTCCATTGTCCTCAATGACCCTCACCGTCACCCACCACCCTTCACTTTACCACCACGCACCACTGTACGCGTCACTTAGGTTTGCAATGTGGTGTACGTGTCACTTAGCACTTCAGTATCATTATTTTACAGACATTATAAAATGAAAGTGTTACAGTATATTGGTCAGTGAAAATCTATCTATCTGTTGCCAGAGGCGTTAATCCCATAAGGGGTGGGCACAAACAAATCACCTCCATGTCGCTGTCTCTCACCATTTCACTGCCCTGCTCCCAGCTCACAGCCACCTCTCTCATATACCTTTCCACTCCATCACTTTATCTCATCCTTGGCCTCCCCCTTCCTCTCCCCCTTTCCACCTCACTCACATACACCCTCCTCGTCAGTCTCTCATTCTCCATCCTCTCCACATGGCCAAACCACCTCAGTGTGTTTCTCCCAACGCTTCCTATCACATCCACATCATAACACTCCTTCACATCCTCATTTGTCAGTCTATCTTTCCATGTGACTCCACATGCTCCTCTCAGATAACTCATTTCCACTGCTCTCTTGACTTCTGTTCCTCCAACAAGTTCCAAGCTTCACTTCTGTATGTTAAAGTTGGTATCACAATACTGTCATGTAGTAGCTTTTTCAGTATAATGCCAAACTCAACTATTTATATAGCTTACACCAGACACTTTCTTTTTCCAAGTATTTTATTCACTTACACATGTTTTTAGTTTCTTTCACTTATTTACATTTTATTAGTCTATTCTAGAAGTTGACGAGTGTGTGAAAGTAATGGTAGCAGTCTCCCAAACATAGCCAACCTGACACTTTTGGCACCATGTTGTCACTTTCCTTCATACTTCTTCACACCTGTTACTGTTCATGAAGACATAGTAGGAAGGTAAAATGATGAACTAGCAACCCCAAGCATGAGTGGATGAATACACAAAGCTCTCAGGGCAGAATGCAGGGTGCAGCTTTTGAAATAAAATTGCGGATTTTAAAAGGAATGCCGCACTATGTCGATAGGTCCACTCAGAAGGAACGTAGCAGTTAAGGCGTTAAACGAAGTCCATTGTTCATCATATACCAACCAATAGACAACAAAGAAATATCTTAGTTAAATCTTGAAGTCATAACTGAGTGAAAAATTGGCAGGAAAAGCGGACTTAATCATTCCTTTACTGCCCTACCTTCCACCATCAGTGAGTATTTATAAGTATAACCGTCCACTGTTAGTTAATATGCTGTTCAAATTTGGAGAGAGAGAGAGAGAGAAAGAGTGAGAGAAAAATACTTAAGGTCATTGGTGGCATTAGAACAAAATGATGATTTCCTCGCATCAGTTAGTTAAACAACACTACTGGCACTGTAATTTTGTGGCTGATACAACTGGAAGTTAGGTTTCTTTTGCAAACAGGATGATGTGTTACACATAAAGATACAAGGGAATATCATGACTGATGAATGATGTGGAAATTCAAGCATCTTCATTGGCAAGATCACGTTATAAACCCAGGAATCTGTGAATGACTGGGTTTGTGTGTTGAATTTAAAATTTGCCTGTGTCCCTTTCTGCTATGTGTTATATAACTGTTTCACATGCTACTTATTACTTTCCCAGATTGGGTCATCATTTGTGGTTAATAATCACCTCTTAATATTACGTCCAGCTACATAGTTCAAAGATAAAATGGAAATATGATGAGCTGTTTATTACTGGAGTTTTCATAATAACAGCTAATCAGCAGGAAGACTGAAAACTCAGGTAGGCTGCAAGAGCAAGGTTCAAGTGAATTCACTACATTGTATTGTAAATGTGTACAAGGGGAAGGATGATGCTCTGGAAAGAGGAAATTATAGAGGCATAAAGCTTTTAGACCGGGTAATGAAGGTAATGGAGAGAGTTCTAGAAGGTATGATTAGAGATAGACTGAGTATTGATGAGATGCAGTTTGGGTTTATGCCAGGTAAAGGGACCACAGGTGCCATATTTGTTGTTCGAGAGCTTCAGGAAAAATATATAGGAAAGAACAGGGAACTATATTTTGTTTTTGTCGATTTGAAGAAAGCCTTTTACAGAGTCCCCAGAGAGCTGGTGAAGTGGGCAATGAGAAAGCTTTGGATCGAGGAGTGGCTGGTTAGGGTTGTTATGGCGATGTGTGTGGGTATTTACACCCAGGTAAGGGTGAATGGAGATTTGAGTGATGAGTTTTCCATGAATGCTGGTGTGCACCGGGGGTCAGTTTTGAGCCCCTTGTTGATTATTATGGTACTTGAAGCCCTCTCTTTTGACTTCAGAAATGGACTTCCGTGGGAGATGTATGTGGATGATGTGGTGTTGATTGCAGAGAATGAAAGGGAGGTGGAGGAAAGATTTAGGAAATGGAGATGTGGTATGGGACACAAAGGCTTAAGAGTAACTGCGGAGAAAAGGAAAGGAAAGCATTCGGGAGCCGAATGCAAATCACCCACCAGAATATGCTGTTGGCCAAGTCCAAGTTTTTGGCCATATCTTGGTACCGTGAATGTTTCATGTTAATAGCTCAATTCATTCATGAGATAGAATGGTGCTAAAGGCAGGCGATAAAAACTAGTTGACCTTTGGCAGCCATGTTGATGACCTTGACCTTGACCCAGAGTGCTTATTTTTTAACTCGTCCAAGATTTTGGCCATATCTTTATACCTTGAAGGTTTCATGTTGATAGCTCAAGCCATTCATGAGATATAATGGTGCTACAGGCAGGTGATAAAAACTAGTTGACCTTTGGCAGCCATTTTAGTGATCTTGATCTTACTTCAGTGCCCATATTTGAACTTGTCCAAGATTTTGGCCATATCTTGTTGCCCTGATGGTTTCATGTTGATAGCTCAAGCTGTTCATGAGATATAATGGTGCTAAAGGTGGGCGATAAAAACTAGTTGACCTTTGCCAGCCACTTTGGTGACCTGGACCACAACCCCGAGTGCCCTTTTCCAAATTCAGCCAAGATTTTGATCATATCATGATACCCTGAAGGTTTCATTTCGATAGCTCAAACCATTGATGAGATATGGTGGGAACACACACACACACACACACACACACACACACACACACAGGTGGGCAGAAACATTATCGCTCCACCTTGTAAAGGCAGGCGATAACAAAAGTGTTGGTATCTAGTGCTGGTGGCAGTACTGTCAAAGAAGAGGGAGAGTGGCCATGTGCGATGTGCCACAAGGGCATATGGAGTAATTCTATCTTGTGCAGTGTTTGTGATAAGTGGGTGCATAAGAGATGTAGTGGTATTAGAGGTAGACCGCAAAATAACACTGATTTCATGTGTGTGGTGTGTCAGGGACAGCAGGTGGAGAGTGCCAGGTGAGAAAGGATTGAACTTGGTGAGTCCCTTGAATGTGTGGAAGAGTTTTGTTATTTGGGAGACATGTTATGTGCTGGAGGTGGGGGAGGAGCTAGCTCCGTGGCTAGAGTGAGAAGTGGGGAAGAAGCTCCAGGAGCTGTTGCTTCTCCTGACACTGAGAGGGCTCTCCCTCAATGCTAAGGGATCTTTATATGCAAAATGTGTTAGGAGTGTAATGCTGTATGGTAGTGAGACCTGGGCAGTAAAGGAAGAGGATATTTGCAGGCTCAAACATACAGAAATGGCAATGATTAGGTGGATGTCTAGTGTGTCCCTGAGTGTGAGGCCTGGGGGGGCTAGATTTGCTGTGGAAGAGTGGAGAGGTAGGATGGGACTGGAGTGTATTGGTGTTGTGATGAGGAGAGGTAGATGGAGGTGGTTTGGGCATGTGGAGAGGATGGGGGATGATAACTGGGTGCAGAAAGTGAAATGTGTGAATACAAGGGGTAGGGTTGCGAGTGGTACTCCAAAAAAGACCTGAGATGAGGTCATAGAGTGTGACCTCAGGGATAAAGGACTGACCAGGGAAGCTGCCAGAGATCAAGCCGCATGGAAAGCTGCCGTCAGGTGACCAAGGCCGATGCATGCAAACACGGTGGAGCCTTCATGAATGAAACGAAACAAAATGTAGTTTCCAGGCTTTTAGCCACATTTCACTCTCATGGTAGAACCTCACAGGGTAGATGGTAGCAGTATTACTTACAGATTGATAGTGTTGTTATTTCAAGGTTTTAAGCATTAGCCAATTCTTATAAGAACTGGTGCTCAAATATGGCTGTCTACAAGTAAACCAACACTGAACTACAAACCAATGATTTTCCTGGAAACCAGGAAACCAGTTACTGTGCAGGTTGGTAGCCATATAACCCTGTCTTCCCTGTGGGCACAAGCAAAAGGAATGGGGTTTTGCCCGGAGTTAGTGTCCCCCAGATGCCCAATTAAGCTCATTGCCAAAAATTCGGGGAACCTTGGAGTGTCTATTACCTGCCCAGAGCCTGGGAAAAATCAGCAGGTTTGTATGGCAATATGGAATGCGGGATATGTGAATGAAGATGGTACGAGGGTGAATGTGTTTGTGTAAGGTATGCTATGATAGCATTTTGTGAAATGAAGATGAAAGGGTTAGATGATGATGTGTGGGAGGGTGTGAAATGAATGCATGTGGAAGATGCAAGAAGGTTGTGCTGTTATTAGTGATGAGTGACAGAGGAATGATAATGGAAGGCAACTGAAGGAGGTAATTCTGAAAAGGAATTGATGCACGTGTAATTCTTATTGTAAATACAAAGATCCAAACAAATATACACACAGGGAGCAGGGAGAGTGCTGAAAGAAGCCTGACTGCATGTTGAGAGAAAGACGCATTGAAGTGTTGTTGATGCAAGGTTGGTGAAAGAACCACGCAGAGGTCTAGATGATAATATGATTGTGTTGTGTAAAATTAAGCTGAAAGAAGTTAGGTGCATAAAGAGAGAGAGGAGCAGTCAGAGCAAAAAACTGAAATTGAAGCTAATAAAGAAGGGGCAGATGAATGTGGAGGAGTTGAAGCCAGTGAATTGGGAATAAGTAGATCTGGACAGCTTGCAGAATGCATGTTGGGGATGTATAGTTAGGAATACCAAATTGGTGTGTGGTGTCATGGGGTTTACAACTAAAAGGAAAAACAAATCTTGGTGGGATGAAGAGGTTGAAAGAGCAGTAGAGGAAAAGAAAAAGAAGTGGCTAGAGTGAATGCAGGAAAAGTATTCAAATGAAAGAAGAGAATGCATTAAGGGTATTTAAAAAAAAAAAAAAAAAAAAAAAAAAAAAAAAAAAATGGTAAAGAGGAAAAAGAAGGCAGTAAACAATGATCGTGGAAGAAAAATTTTTGCATGTTACTCTAAAAATAGACAACGTTTCTAGATAAGAGGTGCAAAATTGTAGAAGTGAAGGTGGAAAGAAGTTTGAAAGTTTGTAGGTTGAAAGTGGAAGAATACTTTCTAATGAAAATGAAGTAAGGAGCAGAGGAAAAGAATATTTGAAAGGCTGATGAAGAAAGTGGAAGAATACTTTCTAATGGATATGAAGTAAGGAGCAGAGGAAAAGAATATTTGAAAGGCTGATGAATGGGAGTAGTGAGAGCAGAGTGGTTGTAAACGTGATTGGCTTTGATGATGCAGAGAAGGATTGTAGTGCCAGGAAATGTGATAGCTGAAGTGAAGAATCTAGCTGAAGTGTAGGAAGGCAGGAGGTGTTGAGGTGTATTCAGAGATGATTATTTGGAGTGGAGAGAGTCGAATGACATATTTAGTAGAGACATTTATGAAAGCTTGGATGACCGAAAATATCACAAGTGGAAAAAGGCTGTGACTGTACCTCTGTGCAAGAATATAGGTGAGCGAAGTTTCATTTCGTTTCATTTGTAAAGACTCCAACATGCTTGCATGATTCGGCCTTCGTTGCCTAATGGTGGCTTAGCGTGCTCGATCTCTGACAACCTCCCTATTCAGTCCCTTATCCAGTGTCACACTCAGTAACCTCATCCCAGGTCGTTTTTGGTCTGCCTCTCATAACCCCACCCCTAATGTTCACATTTGTCATTTTCAACACCCATTTATCATCCCCCATCCACTTTACATGCCCAAACCATCTCAATCTGCCTCTTCTCATCACACCACCAATATACTCCAATCCCATCCTTCCTCTTAACTCTTCCATCGTAAACCTAGCCCCCCAGGCCTCTCATTGCAGAACGCACTGCACATCCACCAAATAACTGTCAATTCCATACATCTGAGCATGTGAATATCCTCTTCCTTTACTGCACAGGTCTCACTACCATATGGCATTACACTCCTAACACATGCCACTTACAAAAATCTCTTAGCATGGAGAGAGAGAGTGTCCTTTTTAATGTCAGGCAACAACTCCCTGAACTTCTTCCAACCACTCCTTACTTTAGCCATAGGGCTAGCTCCAGCCCCACCTCCAGCCCATAACATGTCTCCCAAGCAACAAAACTCTTCCACACACTCAAGAGACTTACTAGCAAGATCTATCCTGTCATGCCTGCCAATCTCCACATGCTCTCCCTGACACACTGCTCACATCAAATCAGCATTATCTTGCGGTCTGCCTTTAATATCACTTCATTTCATATACACCCACTTATCACAATCACTGCACAATATGGAATTACTTCCCATGCCCTTGTAGCCAACTGCACATGGCCACTTTCCCTCCTCCTTCACAATACTGCCAACAACCCTAGACACCATCACCTTTGTTTTATCTGCATTTACTCTCATGACCCTGTGCCCTATACCGTGTCTGCACTTTCTGTCTTCTGCTTCCCTTTCATTCTCTGCAGTCAACACAAAATCATCAGCATGCAACATCTGTGGGAGTCTCTGAAGTTATGTGAGAGGACTTCAAGCTTGAAGTGGCCCAAGACTGCCCTGATGCACACCAACATTCACAGAAAACTCATCACTCAAATCTCCATTCAGTCTTACCTGGCTTCGAGCACCCATATGCTTAACCATAACCACTCTAACCAGCCACTTCTCAATCTCAAGCTTTTCACTACCCACTTCCACTTCCCAAGGGACTCTGTCAAAGGCCTTCTCAAAAAAAAAAAAAAAAAAGAGTAGAGATTCCTTTTCTTTCCTATATATTTTTCCTGAAGGTGTTGAACAATGAATATGGCATCAGTGGTCCCTTTACCTGGCATAAACCCAAACTGCATCTCATCAATATTCACTCTTTCTCTGATCATACTTTCTAGAACTCTCTCCATTACCTTTAATGTCTGGTCCAGTAGTTTTATGCCTCTATAATATCCTCTTTCCAGGGTACCACCCTTCCCCTTGTATACATTTACAATCACACTCTTCAGCCAATCATCTGGGACAACACTCATATATACTTGTATTTCTCAAATCAGTATCCAACCCCATTCCTATATCTCTTGAGGCCTTCAGCATTTCAGCAGTCATCTCAGACACATCTGCCACCTTGCTCACCTACATCCTGCCTATTGCCCTGCTCACAGTCTCAGTATCAATCAAACACTAGATCCACTGACTCTAAACCTTCCATGTTCCAGTCAGATGCCTTGTTCAGCAACCAGTTATAATGCTTTCTCCAGACATCATTAATATCCTCACTGTTCACTGCTACCTTTCCTTCATCATTCTTTACACACTGGTCACCTGTGATTTCCCTCTTTTTCCCTCCTCATCTGATCACCTTTAAAATCACATTCTTCCATTCATCACTATTTAGGTTTTCCAACAAATGTCTCTAAGACTAAGATTTTGCCTGGTATATTATGAGATATATCGCTTGGGTGTTTAGGAAAAGTGCTGTATGTAGGAGATTATCATAAAGTAAGGGATGTGAAAGTTGTACCAGTAGAGTGGAAAAAGGCTGTGATTGTACTCCTGTACAAGAATAAAGGCAGGCACAGTGAATGCAAAAATTGTCATGGCATAATTTTCTTGAGTGGTCTGTGGAAGGAATCATATCATATCGTTTGTGAAGGCTCCAACATGCTTGCATGCATTGGCCTGGGTCATCTAATGGCGGCCCCCCACACTGTTTGATCTCTGGCAGCCTCCCTATTCAATCCCTTATCCCTGAGGTCACACTCTATGACCTCATCCCAGGTCTTTTCCAGTCTGCCTTTCACAACCATGCCCCTGATAGTCATACTTCTCACTTTCTGCACCCATTTGCCAGGTTCCATCCACTCCATTTATATTTATACAGTATAATCCCAATCATCTGGTTACCAGGCAACCGGAATTATCAGACAAACGGGAAAATTCGCGGACTGGCAAGTATATAAATAATGTGTGTGTGCCACTTTCATTGGTCACCCCAGCGCAGGTTAATTATGTGAGACTGGGTGAAGTCGGGGGATGTGAAGTGATGGCATTTCCAGTCAAGGTCGTTTCCTAGTTAATCCCCTTGCCAGCCCACGACCCCCCCTTCCCCCTCCTCTAGTTTTAGTCACCCCACATACATCCAAAAATCACCAGTCAGGTTTCTGCTGTCAGTCAGTAAACAAGCACTCTCGCTGTTTTGCTATCCCATGTTGTCATGTCCTGATTAGTGATTTGTACTCTGATGCCTAAAATGCAAACAAATCTTAACACATTGTGGTCACGATGAAATGAAAGCTGTACAAATGCAAATCTTGAAAATGGTGATCATTGTAAGACACAGATAACAGAATTTAACGTAGGAAATTCAACGAGTTATGATATGAAATCCCAGGGACCCAAGCTGTTTGTGTGTGGGGGGGGGGGTGAAGCAAAATGAATAATTCCACTGAAAAAAGTTATATTTTTCATTGGCTGAAAATGTGTGGTACCAGTGCAGTTTTCTACCTAACCGACTGACTCTAACCACTCGCAAGCTTTCAGCATCTTACGTAATGTACCTTGGCATCTCCATTCTGTTAAATATTATTCATTTTATTCATAAAAACATTGAAAAATAAACTATAAAATTAAATCATGAACATTTGTTGGTGAACTGATGATTTGGGAAGAAGTGTTCTGCAGTAGAGTTATCACAAGTTCACAATTAGTTTTGTGTGTGTGCCCTCACTGACCACCGTCACTCCACCCATCACTTGCTACTCAGTTGTTTTACAGATAATGCAGTAAATATGTAGGGATTTCAAGTACCTGTACAGTAATTTCACCAAAAAAAAAAAAAAAATGGTTCTTTTCTATTAGCTAGAGTTTATCTATTCTGCCATTGCAAATATATATTCGAAATTATGTCATCTTAGAACGCATTTGCATTGTCATCAAATGTGTTCTAAGATGTCATCTTCAAACGCATTTGTATTGGCATCAAATGCATTTTAAGATGATGTCATCTTAAAATGCATTTGCATTGGCATTGGCATCAAATGTGTTCCAAAATTGTCATCTTAGAACGCATCTGCATTGTCATCAAATGCGTTCTAAGATGATGTCAACTTAAATCGTATTTGCATTGGCATCAAATGTGTTTTAAGATTGTCATCTTAGAACCTCTTTGCAGTCATTAAATGTGTTCTAAGATGATATCACCTTAGAACGTATTTGCATTGTCATCAGATGTTTTAAGTTGATGTTATATTGGAATGCATTTGCATCGGCATTGTCGTCAGATGTGTCCTAAGATGATGTCAGCTTAGAACACATTTGGATTGGCAGAGTAGAAAAACTAGTTGATCGGAATGACGCATTTATTTTAGGCTATTTGACAAAATTACTTGTTAATGGTAGGTGTTGGCGACCATCATCCACTCACTTGATGTAGTGCTGCTTACTTCTTCCTTAGCCTTGATCATTCTTTTTCTGTGTCTGTCCTCCTCTCTTCCTATTTTTTCCATCTTACCTGTCTCTTCTTATTGTTTTTCATTCCTTTACAGGTGGCTTTACGTTGAGTGACAAGCCAAATTGTTTCCTGTAAGCCTGGAAACCATTTACAACGCTGGGTGGTAACCATATAACCAAACCATACGTGCTCCCTACGTGTCAACAAGTGGGTTGGTGGAGGGTTAGTGCCCCTCCCCGTAAAACAAATAACTCAAAGTCAAATGGCCACCCCTTACGGGATTATGGCGTCTGGCAATAGATACTGTCCTTGCAAATCCTTCATATCTACTGTATTATCTGCAAAACAGCTGAGTGGTGACTGGTGAGTGAGGGATGGTGACGGTCGTCAAGTGAGGAATAAATGGGTAGGCCACGGCACGTATACACAACTGTAAGCAAGCTAGTCGTGAAAACTGTACTTTAAAACACTTCTTTCCAAATCATCTGTTCACCAGTAAATGCTCAAGATTTCTTACTTTAGTTAATTTTTCTGTGTGATGAATGAAATACTGTAATCTATCTATCTATTGCCAGACGCCTCAATCCCGTTTGGGGTGGCCACAAACAAATCGCCTCCAAGTCGCCCTGTGCCCCGCCATTTCACTGCCCTGCTCCCAACTCACACACCCCTCTCTCAAATACCTCTCCACCCCGTCCCTCCATCTCATCCTCGGCCTCCCCCTCCCTCTCCCCCCCTCCACCTCACTCACATACACTCTCTTCGTCAGTCTTTCACCCTCCATCCTCTCCAGATGGCCAAACCACCTCAGTGTGTTCCTCATAACACTTCCTATCACATCCACATCCACACCACAATGCTTCTTTATATCCTCATTCGTCAGCCTGTCTCTCCATGTGACTCCACAGGCTCCTCTTAAATAACTCATTTCCACTGCTCTCACTCTTGACTTGTGTCCTTCCAACAACGTCCAAGCTTCACTTCCATACGTTAGAGTTGGTATCACAATACTGTCATGTAGTAACTTTTTCACTTCTATGCTCACTTCCCTGTTTCTTATCACTGCTTTCAAAGAACCAGCAACCTTTCTTCCCTGCTGTACCCTTTCAAGCACTTCACCCTCCAAACCTCCATCCTTACTCTTCACACTACCCAAGTACTTAAACGTACTCACATTTTCCAATTCCTCACCATCCAACCTCGCTGTACATTCACTGACTTCACCTCTCTCAAAGACCATCACTTTACTCTTCCCTACATTCACCTTTAGATTCCGTTTCTTACACACACTCCCAAACTCATCCACCAAGCCTTGCAGCTCCCCTTCGTCTTCACTCAACAACACAGTATCATCTGCAAACAACAGTACAAGGAGTTTCCAAACACTATCCTCTCTCACCAGGGCCACTCCAACATCCACTACCCTGCCTTGTACCTCTTGTATTACCCCATCCATGTACAGATTGAACAACCATGGAGACATGACACATCCCTGTTTCAACCCAACTTTCAAAGAGAAAAATTCACTTAGTTCACCATCCACACGCACTGCCGCCTTCGCACCATCGTACATACTCTTCACAGCATTCAACAACTTCCCATCTACTCCATATATTCTTAACACTTTCCACAATCCTTGTCTATCCACCCTGTCATATGCTTTCTCCAAATCCATGAAAGCCGCATACAACTTCTTTCCCTTCTCTAGAAACTTTTCCATTAAAGATCTAAGAATGAATACCTGATCTGCACAACCTTTTCCCTTCCTAAAGCCTCCCTGTTCTTCTCCAACTAATTTCTCTGTTCTTTCTCTAACTCTGTCAATAAGTATCCTACCATACACTTTTCCTATTATACTAAGAAGTCAAATGCCCCTATGATTACCACACACTTCTTTTTCCCCTTTTCCTTTGTACAAGGGAATAATTATACCTGACTTCCAATCCTCCGGGACTCTACCTTCCTCCCAGGCCAATCTGCACATTTTCCACATCCAATCTGCTACTATCTCTCCCCCATGCTTCAGCATTTCACCACACACTCCATCAATTCCTGGGGCTTTCCCCAATTTAACTCTCTTCATTGCTTCCTCAACTTCTATCCTACTGATTTCTTCCTGTCTTCTCACCTCCCTCCTTCTCCCAGCCATTCCCCAGCCACTTATACTCACATTACTACCATCCTGTATGTTCAACAATTCCTTAAAGTGTTCTCTCCATCTGCTCACTTTTTCTCCCTTCTCCACTAGCAATCTACCATTTTTATCTTTCACTCCCCTGCTAACTTCACTTCCTCCCTGTCTTACTCTTTTCACCTCTTTCCAGAACATTTTCTTACAGTCCCTCCACTTTACACTCAAATTCCTTCCAAATTCCTCATCCACTCTATTCTTACTCTCTCTTACTAATCTTTTCACCTCTCTCTTTCTTTCTACATATAACTCTCTCTTCCGCCTCTCAACGTCTTCCACGCCCCTATTTCTCATCCATTCATTGTATGCTTTCTTCTTTTGTGCCACAGCCTGTCTCACCTCTTCAGTCCACCACGCTGTTCCTTGCACCCCCCCTCCGTTTTCTCTTCCTTCCACACCACATCACATGCTGCACATATTTCTTCTGTAAATATCCTACACACACCTTCCACGTCTCCCATCTGCTCCAATTCATATTTGCCCAATTGTTCCTCCACTTCTCTCTTATACTCTGCCTTTTTCTCATCCTCTTGTAACCTTTCCACTCTCCTTGCAACTACTGCTTTCTCTCGTCTTTCCCTTCTTCTATTCCTCCATCTTACTTGAATCCTAATTCTGGCCACCACCAAGTAGTGGTCAGAAAGTCCACTCCCCCAACGTCTATAAGCTCTTGCATCCATTACACATCTTCGCATCCTTTCATCCACACACACATAATCAATCTTTGCCTTCCTTTCATTCAGTTCACCACCCACCCTTCTCATCACTCGCCATGTATACCTGTGGATCATTTTATGCCTGAAGAGGATATTGGCTATCACCAACCCTCTCCCAGCACAAATGTCCACTAATGCACTCCCATTCTCATCTATCTCAGCAGGCTCACCCCACTCACCAACTATTCCATCCACCTTCACATTCCCAACTTTACCATTCATATCACCGATCAAAGACACTCTCTCATTCCTTCCAAACTTTTCCATGCACACTTCTACATTTGTCCAGAACTCTTCTCTCACTCTTCTAGCACAATCTTGCGTTGGCGCATACACACACACAATCGCCCACATTTGTATTCCAATTTTCAACTTTACCCACACAATCCTTGACCCAACTGATCCATACTGTCTTATGCTCTTCTTCCATCTTTTACTCACAACTATACATACTCCTTCCTTTGCCCTCTCATTCTCACCTACTCCTGCACATATACCCCATCCATACTCCCATTCTCTCACTTTCTCCTCTCCATTTTGTTTCAGTTATTCCACATACATCCACTTTTGCACCCTCAAGCACCTGGACAATCTCTCTCTCTTTCACCTCATCATTCACTCCCCTTACATTCCACGTTCCGATAACCATGTCCTTTGTCCGGTCCTTGGTCGTCATCGTTTGGTCAGTCCTTGTCCGAGGCTTATTGTTTGTTTGTTCTAGTTAGTTGTTTTCCGAGGAGGGGCACTAACCCTGTAATGAATAATATTTAAAACAGACTTACTGTGTGCACTTTGCACTACCGCAAGAAACTGCAACCATGTGTATTGCAAAGTCAGGTGTGTTTTAGGTTATTTCAATGGAACAATGTCAGTGTGGCCCTGGATACAAGTGGTATTGTATAAACTGCAATGGTTTAGTCTATGTATCAGTATATAATATCAGATACCTAGGAAAAATCGGTTACTGGGAAGTTAAATTCCCCAAGCTTCTCGATTAACTGGGATTTTACTGTATATATATATATATATATATATATATATATATATATATATATACATAATCACCATGCACTCACTCGATGTAGGTCTGCTCTCGGGTGTCTGCCTTTTTCTCTCCTCAGTCCATCTTTTCTTCATCCTCTTGTGTCTTTCTTTCCTTCAGTCTTTCCTTGTCCTTCTGCCTTTGGGTGACATTACACTCACTCTTCCATCTTTCTTTCCTTCATTCTTTCCTCTTCCTTCTGCCTGTGGGTGACTCTGCACTGAGTGACAAGCCAAATGGTTTCGTGTACACCAGGAAACCATTTACTACACTGGGTGGTAACCTTATAATCAAATTTTGGTGCCTGGTGCTTTAGTGGTTAATTATTGCATTCCAGTCGGATTGAGCTGGCGAAGGTTTATATCCAAGGGGTAGTTGGGGTTTATTGCTCATGTAATGCCACTCAGGGATGAGTGAGGCTGGTCACTCTGATCTTAAATGTCAGGACCAACTGCCTAGTCCCGGGCTCCTACGCTCCTGATGGGGCAACGTAGGATTGGATGATGGTTGTGTATATATATATATATATATATATATATATATATATATATATATACATATTTATGTCCATCCATCCATCGTCCAATCCTACATTGCCCCATGAGGAGCGTAGGAGCCCGGGGCTAGGCAGTTGGTCTCGACATTTAAGATGAGAGTGAAACATATACATATACATATGTGTGTGTGTGTATATATATATATATATATATATATATATATGTATACAGTACCCTCATGTCCAACACGCATTTGTCCAGCACGATTCGCGTCCAGCACGGAGAGCAAGAAATTAGTACGATTTAATATGATTTAAGTACTGTAAAACGGGTGCGTAAGCATAACACTGACGGAGCTCCGAGAAGTGGGCGAAATCCGCAGAGTTCGCCTCTAGCACGATCACCCCTGGTCCAACACGGTCATACTGGACGTTCCCGTGATGCTGACAGCCAATCAAAAGTTCTGATCAAGTAGCCTCCCCCACCCGCTATCATGACGAGGAAAACGCTTCTGCTCTCACGTGATGTTTTGTTTAAATTTCTCCCGCCACAGCGCCACTGAGTTGCATAATTCGCATTGGACGGTGCTTTTTTCTCGCTGCATTTTCTGCCCTTGCTACTGCATTTTACCCTGCTCACGATGCCTAGGAAGCCTTCTGAGAACCCCAAGAAGCGGTGGCACCTCCCTCAGGCCACCAAGCTAGAATTCATCGAGAGGCAGAAGAAAGGGGAGAGGAATTTCAAAGGATTTATGAGGGAGGTTGAGGAGGAGCAGCAGCCATTACCTGCTAGTGACGCCAGCAGCCATCCTTCGGTGACCCAATAGGACTATCTACAGTCTCGGATATCACCTTCCATTCCGAGCAAGCCCACCAACATTATCCTAAAAGGTTGGTTATCATTCATAGTACAGTATCATTTATTATAATTACAGTAGTACCAATATATGTATAGGTATATGGTAGGTTTTTAGGGTGACTTTTCCTAGGGTTGCTGACATAATTCATTTTTCCCCGTAAGCTCTGTTGTTTGTCCAACACGTTTTTGGTCCAACACGGGACCCATGCATGACAATATTACCGTGTTGGACGCGAGGGTACTGTATATATATATATATATATATATATTTAAATACACAACACACACACTGAAACCTCGATTTAAGGGACTAAATGGGAAATCAGCTTGTCCCTTACTTGAAAATGTCCATTGTTTTACCACATATAAAGACATTCTTATTATGATATGCAATTATTGTTTCACTTATTGATATGATTATGAATATTAGTTTACGGGTACTGTATAAAGAAACATATTAATGTGTAATAGTGTACTTAAACAAAAAATAGTTCTTAAGCTTATAAGATATATTCTTATAAGCTTAAGAACTATTTTTTGTTTTACAGCTGGTGTTGACTACACTAAATTTGTTGTATGGCGACAAATAAAGTTTGAGATGTACTCCCCCGTCACAAGATAGGTGAAAGTTTGGCTGTGTGAGTCTGTCATGTCTTCTTCACTCTGGTGCTCACTTTTGTGTGTCAGTTTATCTGTCTGTCTATCACTCAGGTTTCACTATATATCTGTTTACCATGTGATAAATCATTGTAACAGTGAACAAAAAGTAAGACCCATTTTCATAATTGGAATAGTGAAGTGATCATACATTCTCTAGAATGATGCCTCCCAGTCAGCTGTTTGAGCCAAGATATCCACCCAGTGTTTACAATATCTGTGATCATCTGTCTTTTGTTCCATTTTGTGCATGAAAGGCCATTGAAACACCAGTGCTGTCGTCACATAACAGTGCAAATGCGTAACACGTAATGCAGTGCAGGATGTTAAGTGAAGTGATGACTTTTTGTGCATGAAGTACTGAAATTTGTGTCTCCTGTGCATATATGGTGCCTCCCAGTCAGCTGTGTGAGCCAGGATGGCTGCCCACTGTTTACATTCACTGTAACACTCTGCCTTTCATTCCAGTTTGTGCATAAAAGGCCATTGAAACACCAGTGTTATTGCCAGATAACAGCACAAGTACCCAACAAATAGTGCTGTGTGCTATGCTAAGTGGTGATAACTTTTCGTTGTGTGAAATACAGAAACACGTGACTTGAAAATCATATCTGGCTGGGATGCTACCCCTAGTGGAAAGCATGGTGCTACTGAGGGTGCCAAGAGCAAACCTTTTGTGTGTGTGTGGGGGGGGGGTGTCTTAGGATGCCCTCCATGTCCCTACTTAACCCATGTTATATCGACCTTGATACAGTCCGGCCTTGTTTTGCAATATGGTTGCATCAAGTCAAGACCTATTGCATAATGAATTATCACATAATGAGGTCAAGATAACATGGTTTCAATGGGGTTAGGGAGGGTGGTCTCAACTGCAGAGCCTAAAATGACCAAAGAAAAACACTGCCACCCACCTGGTTTGTCCTATGCCAGTACGATTTGTCACCAAGTTGGAGGGGCTGTACGATCACTTCACACTAAAAGATTTGGTATCACCACTTGATATCATACTCTGCACTATTTGTGAAGCTTTTGCACTGTTATTTGTTGATAGCAATGGTGCTTTAGTGGCCTTTCATTAACAAAACAGAATGAAAAGCATTGATTACAGCCAGTGTAAACACTGGGCAGGCATCTTGGCTCAGTCATCTTAGTAGTGGCGTGTTATGGGGATGATGGTTACGTAAGGTTGACTCGGTTTCCAAGTTTCAGTATTTCACACACAAAAAAGTATCAGTTCACTCAGTATTGTATACTGAACCATTTGTAAAGCACTTGCACTGTTACTTGGTGATAGCAATGGTGTTTCAGTGACCTTTCATGCACAGAATAAAACGAAAAGCAGTGATCACAGCCAGTGTAAACACTGGGCTACCATCTTGGCTTATGTGCGTCACCACATCTGTACAAGATTCTCGGAGATAGCTGTCGAAAATATCATTGTAGCTTAATTGCAATTGATTTTTCAATGTCGTACTGAGACAGGGTATAAGTTTTAAATTATTGTTATAGTGATTTATCACAGCGTGGCATCATATAACGAGGCTGCATTGTATATGAAAAATTGTTAACTGAGTGTGCAATGGATTTTCACTTGACATATCATCGTATGGTGAGGCGTTACTATCTGTCTATAGTTATGTATATATCTATATTTATCTGTCTGTCTGTCTGTCTATCTATCCTAAGTGTGTGTGTGTGTGTGTGTGTGTGTGTGTGTGTGTGTGTGTGAGATAATTACTCTTCAGAATTAGTATGATGGTGGAATTAACTTTCAGAGGTGGTTTTATACATTGTAGCATGTTTGTTATGCCAGGGAGACACGTGACAGAGAACACAGACGGAGTAGAGCTGAGAGTGTGGAACGGGTAAGCCAGCGTGATGGTGGAGAGTCACGACGCACCCATGACTCGGTGCGACGGCGCTCAGCCCGACATCGACATTACCTCTCGCGTAATCAGCTCCATCAACCTCCAGACTTGCCTGAGGGATTTGGTTAGTAATAAAGCAACTTTATATTGTGAACTTTGACACTGCAGTTGCCTTTGCAGTACTATGTTTGTTATTAGTACAGTATTGTACTTTTTTTTTTGCTAAGGATAATCTGCTCACAAAAAACTCTCATTCAACAGTCTGATACTTTAAAAAGATGTATTTGAATATTGCAGCATCAACCAGCAGAGTAATTCAGACTGAGGGCTCATGCTTTTGTAGAAAATTATGTACATCTTAGCAAACACTTTGTAATGTACAGACTTAACAAGTGTACTTTTGCAATTACAGAGATGCGGACAACACAGCAAGGTCAGGTGTATTACTACAACATACACTCAGGCACATCCACTTGGCACGACCCTCGAGTGCCTCGTGACCTGGGCAATGTCAACATGGATGATCTGGGCCCCCTGCCTCCAGGATGGGAGCTGCGGCACACATCCAGTGGCCGCCCTTACTACCTCGACCATACCAACCGCACCACGCAGTTCACTGATCCTCGTCTCTCTGACTCACATATCCTCAACAACATCCTCAGGTCTGTGCTGCATTTCCAGTCTTTTTAAAGTTAGAATGCAGTACATGAAATAGATTTGTATTTTGTACCGGTAAACTACATGTGCATATGGTGTATGACACAGTAGTTTATAAGTTTCTGAACACATTCATTATCAGAGCTCATTACTAAAAGTAGTGCCCTTTTTAATAACGGTTGGATTTCCTTAGGCAAGTGTAAAGTGGTACTACTGTACTTTGTGTCTTAGGAAAATATAAGCACTGGTAGCACCAAGCGTCCATTTCTCCCTCTTTGGAATATACATTAATAAACCATCAAGTAAGAGTAGTGAGACCGTAAGAAAGCAGGTACACACGTTTCATGCACATATTGGTATTCAGTAATTATTTACCTTTCTCATTGAATGTATGTTTGAATGTACAGTATTATTAAAATCTGTATGGTACTGTGATTTAAATAAGAAATGTTTTTTTATTGCTAGGTATTTTTTTGGTAGAACAGTATTTTGAAAACACATGGTATTCTTAGTGAAAAATATGACTTACCATGGTAATTTTCTTAGTTGTTTGCTAAATTTTTAAATTACAGTAATCCCGCATATTTCGCGGTAGTTACGTTCTTGTAACCCCCGCGAAAAGTCAATTCCGCGAATACTCTATTAACAATTGAAAACTTGCACTTGTGTCCACCATGCTGCCCATCACACAGTCCATGTCCATACTGATTGCGAGACAAGTCGCCGTCAGACAATTCCCCGTCAAAACATGGACGATTCCCCTTCAGAACAATTCGCACCCTGGACGATTCCCCGCCATTCTATAAATATACTAATCAATACTTTCATCAATATACTTATTATTAATTAATCAATACTTTAATAACTATATTTCAAGGGGATCCAGCAAAGTCTATGTTCAGTAGCGTAGGTTCTGGGTATTATTTATTAGTTGCACCTTTAGTCAATAATTAACTTGTTTCTTCCTCGCTGTAGTCGCCATTGAATTATATTCTAGCGTCACCCACAGCTATCTTCATTAATGAAGGCGAATTGTTTTGTGTTTGTTGTGACTGCGAATTGTCCCGAAACCTCCATACTCATCCCGAAATACCTTCTTACAAGATTGAAAGGACATACAGTAATCACTCTAATATCCGGACGCCCAATAACCGAACATCCCCACTAACCGAACCTTATCGTCCTGGGATCAAACATTCCCAAAATGGTCCGAAAATCCAAAAAAATTGGAAAAAAAACCGATTTTTTGCCGTCCGTAATTTGAACTTGCCGCGCGCGCCGCGTGAGAGCATTGTTTTGGTTCGTCATTCCTCCGACGTCCGATAGAGCGCCGCTGCATCCTCCCCACTTCCCGCCTGTCTCTCACCGCGACTGGACCTGCGCTCTTCGTCATGGCTGCCCACGTGCTCGCTTTTGTGGTGGTGCCGTACTTGCTGCAAGGCCTCCTGCTGCTCTCTGCCCTACTCTTAGTGTGTGTGATGATGGCCCCGCCTCCTGAGAAAAGGAAGAGAGTGGTGTTGACTCTGGAGAAGAAACGGGAGATATTGGAGAAGGTTGATGCGGGTTGGTCTTCCTCTCGCATTCTCCGCGAGTTCAACCTGGCCCGGTCGACTTTGTTTGATATCAAGCGTTCCCGAGACAAGCTCATGCAGTACACGGCTGACTTCTCGTCGAGAAGCAAACGCAACGTGGAGAGGAAGGTTATGTTTACTCCCAAGTATGCAGAGATCGACCGCTCCACGTTGATTTGGTATCGACAGCAACGTGCAGCTGGTGTGATGGTACGTGGAACGGAGCTGAAGGCTGCTGCTGAGAAGTTTGCAAGGCTTCACGACGCCCTAGACTTCAAGGCATCCGAGGGTTGGCTCTTCGCGTTCAAGTTGCGACATGGCCTTACTAACCGTAAAGCACATGGCGAAGCATTGGACGCTAACGAGGATGGAGTGGACGAGTTTCGGCACAAGGTGAAAGGCTTGATCGACAGGGAGGGCCTCACTCTCGGTCAAGTCTATAACGCTGACGAAACTGGCCTATTCTATCGCTCGGTGCCAACGAACACTCTCGCCGATGAGACGGAGAAGCGTGTACCTGGCCGCAAGCTTTCTAAGGAACGGATATCTGCTTTGTGTTGTGCCAATGCTAACGGCATGCACCGGCTTAAGCCCGTTATTGTTGGCCGTGCAAAGCAGCCTCGGTGCCTTCGTGGGGTGATGGATGTCCTTCCTGTCGTATGGTACCATTCTTTGAAAGCATGGTTCACAGCTGTGATTTTCAAAGACTGGTTTCACCATCACTTCGTCAAGGAGGTCATACATTACCAGACGAAGACACTGGGAATTCCTCGCGACCAGGTAAAGGCTCTCCTTCTCCTCGACAATGCACCTGCCCACCCGTGCGACAAGGACTTGGTTGCTGAGAATGGCCGTATTAGGTGCATGTTTCTGCCACCTAATACGACTGCTCTCATTCAACCAATGGACCAAGGAGTGATCGTGGCAACAAAGCGCCTGTACCGTCGGAAGTTCCTGGACGAGGTGATGGTGGTTCTCGAGGACGAGGACGAGCGCAGGGAAGGACGTGACACTCGAGGCAAGCGGACTTTGGAAAACCTTCGCCGCTACAACATCAAGTCTGCGCTGTACAACTGGGCTAGTGCATGGAAGGAAGTCCCTGTGAAAACTCTTGAAAATGGTTGGTCTCGTCTGCTTCTCGGAACAGATGTGGAGTACGATTTCCTAGGGTTTGACGTGGATGACTTCCATGCACGGCTACGCACGCACGGCGACGATGTTGATGTGGACGATGTTCGTGAGTGGTTGGACGGACGACGAGGCGATCCTGGGTATCAGACGTTGTCTGATATCGAGATCGCGTCTTCGGTTGCTGGTGTCAGTCCCGAACTTGAAGATTCCGACGACGAAGGCGATGATGATGCAGACTCCGCCCAGCAGGACACTACTCCAGCCATCCCCAAGCTGAGCGCACTCCGGGAACATCTAGAGTTCGTCCCTAGACTACCTGGAACACCCGGCCTGCGACAGGGAGATGGGGCCCTTGGGACTCGTGGAGGAAGTGCGTGCTCCGACAGCGCATCATCAATCGCCAGAATCGTCGGTCCTTGCGTCAGTCAACGATTGACAGTTTTTTCAGGCCCGTGACCCCCGCTGTGCCAAGCCCTGGTTCCACTCCGTTGCCTCCCCAAGACAGGCCCTCATGCTCCGAGCCACAGCCCAGCACATCAGCTACAGTGGAGTCACCGCTCGACGTGAGTTTGCGGCTGTCTTCAGAGTCTTCTGTAGTCGGTACGCCATCACCACTACCCACTGATGCACCCCTTGGACGCCTGCCAGTGATACTCTCGGGCTCTGACAGTGAATAAACAGCAAGAACTTCTCCACTAGACCACACGGGAATTTTGAGTGTTGTGCAGTGAAAAAAACGGTGTGTTGTGTTAAGGTTTTCAAGTTGGGAGAAAAAGACTAAGTAGAAAAGAAATTTAACGTAACTAACCTTCTTTGTTTTGGCTTTGGAAACTTAAAAAACTTGGGAAAAGTTAATGTGCAACACTTAAATTTAATGGAACATTATTTGGACTAAAGTGAACACTGTGAAAAGAACGGACTTCTGTGTGTTAGTGACTAAGTTCAGTGCAAGACTTCAGGAAGAGTGTAGTGCAAGTGCTTCAGGAAATCGTTCTTACTGTCAGAGTCCGAGAGGAGGCGGTTATTCATCGAGGTGGCCAGGGACTTGCTGTAAGTAGCCAAAATGTTTCATGTTGTACTATTTTCCATACTATATTTACCAGAATGTTTCATATTGTATTTTTCCCATACTATACTTACCAGAAAGTGTCATACTGTACTTCTTTCCATACTAAACTTACCTCATGCATGTGCAGTAGGAATGGGTTTTTCAGAGTTCGGTTAGGTTCGGTTAGGTTAGGTTCGGTTAGAGTCCATAAGTACCAGAATGTTTATTAATGTATGAACATACTTCTAAACCCACATTTTATGTGTCTATTGCATTTATTTCAGTCATTTATGTGCCTTATTGGTGTGATTTGGGTGTTAAATAGGTGCTATGCATGTCCGGAGGGAGTTGTATAGGTGTTTCTCTGTGTTAGGGTCCGTAAGTACAAGTCCATAAGCTGGGGCCCAATATCCGGACAAAACCAATATCCGAACCTACCGATGGCTCTATTGATCCGGATATTGGAGTGATTACTGTACTCCATTATGAAGGAAAAACGTAAACACCGTACTGTAATACACAATTATCTACACATTTATTAACAAAACAGTACAAAATAAAAAGATGCATTAACTGGTGATAGCAAACACTCGCACGGTCGTTTCTTAGCTTGTCCAGTAACACAATTTTCTCTGCTAAGGTCATAACTTGATCGTTTTGTCACTTTGGAGTTCTTACTAATTGTATTATTAGCCTTTGGTGAGGCTGGCTTACGTCCTGGGGCCATGTGGAAAGCAAGTGGGAGGCAAGAGGCTCATATCATAGTGTGGTTACAACCACAACAGCCACTTAAGGCAGTCAGGCGTGGACTGAAGAATGCGGGGCAGAGAGCAGTGTTGCCATATCCAAACAACGAAATTATGCTAGGGCAATGAAAAAATTATGCTAGATTGAGCATATTTGTTCCAAGTAAAAAATGAATTATGCTAACTTGACGCTAAATGATAAAATTCTATACATATTCGTGCAACATATTATATATTGTTTACTATGAAAATATTAAAATGAACCTACATACAGTAAGAGGATAAATATCGGTATCTACCCATACTGCTTTTTCCCACGAAACTTATGTTTTTCTGATGGATTTTGATGTGATTCGTTCGATTTTGAGCATCATTTCCGTCGGAAATAACCAGATTTTGAGATATGACCCCCCCCCCATCCCCCTGAAATAATGAGGGATCTTTGGGGAATCGGGGGTTATAGGGAGGGGGGGAAACACAGAAAATGGTCATTTCCGCCTGAAATGAAGCTGAAAATCAAATGAATCATACCAAAATCCATCGGAAAAACCTAGGTTTCATGGGTAAAGTACAAAGCTCAAACTTATCCTAACCTAACCGAACCAAACCGAACCTAACCTAACCTAATCCAACCTAACCTAACCTAACCTAATCCAACCTAACCTAACCTAATCCAACCCAACCAAGCCCAAACTGAAAGTAACCAACTATTCAAACATCTTCTTACCTTATTCGTCTCTCTCTCTCTCTCTCTCTCTCTCTCTCTGATTTGTAGTTTTTATAAAATTATTCTAAAAATATTCCATTCTAAATTATGCTAGAATGATTCTAAAACTTCTAATATGCTAAAAAATATTCCAGACCCGAAAATTTGATCAAAATTATGCTAAAAGAATAAAATTATGCTAGATATGGTAACACTGGCAGAGGGGCCATGGGAAAGGGACAGAGGGTGGCGTGAGTTTACCGCGCTACAATTGGAAGCTGCGGGAATTTCATTTTTTTTTTTTTTTTTCTGTATATTCAAGGATATTTTTGTTGAACTTATTAATGCTAAGAAAATCCGCGAGAGGGCAAAACCGTAGACAAAAAATCTGCAAAAAATGCGGGATTACTGTATGTATTGCAGAAATTAAGTCATCCTATTCTTTATTCATAATGCCAAAATAATTATGTATTGTACATTATTTTACAGCACTGTATATTCAGAACACTGTATTGACTATATTTAGCTGGTTTAAAATAAATTACTTTTCTCATATAATTCAAGTACTGTATTATATGTATGTGATTGCATGTTTTCTTCACTTTCTATGGCATAGAGCATCAGAAATCGGTATATATATTTTTGGCTAAAAATGTAGTATTATCCACCATTATATAACTTGCAGTAAGAGACACCCATACTACTCACATCATCTTGTTTGATAATTGTAAACATTAGTCTCTCCCTGTCACAGATCACGTGGTGAAGGAAGTAATCGTACAAGCATAATTGAGACGGTGGGTAGTAGTAGTGAGCCAAGGCCAAGTGTAAACAGTGATATACCTGTACCAACCACTGTCATTGCCAATAACAGGAGTAACCGATCATCCAGTAGTCGAAGAAACAGTGCATCACGCAGCAGAGGCCCTTCACCTGAGGCCAATACCTCTGGGGAGACTATATCAAACAATGTGCCTAACCTTGAGGAATCCAATAGCTCACTTGTAAATAGTAACCCAGTTAGTCCTACTGCTGTGCCTACTAGTGTTAATAATAGCAACAATATAAACAGTGAAAGAAACAGTGTGATGACAAGTGTGACTAGCAGTAACCCTGTGGTGCTGCAGAATAACAGTACCAACTTGCAAATTAGCAGTAATAACAATACTCCTGGGCCCAAGGAACCAGCTGTGATAGACATGGAGGGTGATTGCCTCCCAAAATATAAGCGTGATCTAGTTGCTAAGATGAAGGTATTGCGTGCTGAGCTGCAATGTCTTCAGCCTCAGAGTGGTCATTGTCGACTTGACATTCCACGTGGGGAAGTTTTTGAGGAATCCTATAGACAGATAATGAAGATGAGACCCAAGGATTTGCGTAAAAGACTAATGGTGAAATTCAAGGGTGAGGAAGGTCTGGACTACGGTGGTGTAGCACGGGAGTGGCTTTACCTTCTCTCTCATGAAATGCTCAACCCATACTATGGCCTCTTCCAATACTCCAGGGATGACATCTATACTCTGCAGATCAATCCCGACTCCAGTATTAATCCGGTAAGGTACTTGTCTTATTACATACTTTAACATTTTAGTTGTATGATGCATTCATATATTTCAGTAACAGATAGTAGAAAAGCCTACTGGGTTTATTGTGATAGGAGATGGTAAGCTTATCATATTAAGAACATAATATAATAATTGTACTTTGTTTTTGTTGATTTAGAGAAGGCCTTTGACAGAGTTCCTAGGGAAGTGGTGAAATGGGCACTGGGAAAGCTTGGGATCAAGGAGTGGCTGGTTTGAATGGTAATGGCAATAGAGGGTGGGGGAACCCAGTTGAGACTGAAGGGAGGTTTGAGTGTAAAGTTTTCAGTGAATGTTGGCATGCATCAGGGATCAGTCTTGAACCCAACATTGCTTATAAACTTGAAGCTCTCCTACATAGCTTCAGAAATGGACTTCCATGGGAGATGTTGTATGCTGATGACTTGGTGTTGCAAGCAAAGAATGAGAGGGAGAGGGAGGAAAGATGTAGGAAGTGGAGAAATGGCATGGAATACCTGCAGTTGTTAAAAGTACCCAATTTGCTATGGTACTCAAGTTAAAGTATCGGTATTATTTCACTAATTTTTTATTCAAGATAATGTAAAACTATCATGAGGTTAATGTACTTGAGTTAAAGTAAAAAAAGTATCTTCAAAAGTACTCAAGTGCTGAAAGTAAAAAGTAACCACTAATTTTCAGTCAGCTCCAAGCTATAAAATGTTTCCTGGTATATTATACCCATGCTCATATTGTGTGTATTTACCTAATTGTGATATACAGAAATGAGCTACTCTCATGGGGTCCCGTCTCTGTTTCTCAATAAGTCAAATTTAGCTTTAAACTTGTTCAAGTTTTTAGACTGGACGATCTCTTTGTCCAGGCCGTTCCACAGATCTATACATCTATGAGGAAAACTATATTTCTTAATATCCGTCAAGCAGCTTGGCTTCTTCAGTTTCATTCTGTGTCCTCTTGTTGCTCTCTTATCCCATAAAAACAGATCTTCTTTGTCAGTTTTATCTACTCTCACATGGTCCTGAACACTGCAATCACATCGCCTCTCCTTCTCCTTTCTTCTAAGGAAGGCAAATCCAGCTTTTCCAGCCTTTCTCTGTACGACATCTGCCAGACTGGGGACCATTTTGGTTGCTGTTCTTTGTATTCTCTCAATCTTGTTTATATCTTTCTTTTTGTGTGAGGACCACACTACTGCTGCATATTCTAACCTGGGGTGAATCATAGCCACTATCAATTTTTTCATCATCTCCTCATCCATATAATGAAAAGCTGCTCTTATATTAGTCAGGAGTTAATATGTCTCTCTAACTCCCTTGTTAATGTGTAGGTGACAAACTGTCCTGGACCAGCAATCCCAAATCTTTTTCTTCTCTTGCTTTTGTGATTGGTTCGTTACCCATCAAATAATTCAATGATGGCCTCTTGGTACTTTTACCCATTTCCAATATTTTACATTTCTTTGCATTAAATTTTATTTCCCACATCCAGCTCCAATCGTGTATCCTGTCCAGATCCTCCTGCAGCATTTTACAATCCTCCTCAACTTCTACCCTCCTCAAGATCTTTGCATCATCAGCAAACAGACTTGCATAACTATTTACTCCATCTACCATATCATTTACATAAATCAGGAACATTACTGGTGCCAACACCGAGCCCTGTGGGACTCCACTTGTTACTTCCCTCCATCCAGACATCCTATCATTTATTACTGTCCTCATTTGTCTGTTTCTCAAAAAGTCTCTCATCCATTTCAGGAGGTTCCCCTTCAGTCCTCCTATATGCTCTAGTTTCCACATTAGTCTCTTATGGGGTACTTTGTCGAAGGCCTTCTCCAAATCTAAATACACACAATCCACCCAACCATCTCTCTCCTGTAGAATGTCAATTGCTCTTGAGTAAAAGCTCAATAAGTTGGAAACGCATGACCTTCCACTACTAAATCCAAACTGGCTATCAGCCAAAATATTCATTTCTTCCAGATATTTTATCCATCCATCTTTCAGAATTCTTTCACACAATTTTGCGACCATGCTGGTTAGGGACACTGGTCTATAATTCAGGGGTTCTTCCCTGTTTCCTCCTTTATAAATTGGTACCACATTTCCTCTCTTCCATTCTTGAGGCACTTTCCCCTCTTCCAGAGAACACACAATTAAACTGTGAATCTTATCCGCCAGTTGTTTTCTGCATTCCTTCAGTACCCAATTAGAGACTCCATCTGGTCCTGGGGTTTTCCTTACGTCTTGAGTTTCCAGTAATTTATACACTTCCTGTACTTCCACTTTTATATCTTTTATCACAGCATTTCTAGTCACTCCCACCCCTTCCACAAACTCCTTTTCATTAGTGAAAACTGATTGGAAACATTTGTTCATTATTTCTGCTTGCATTGCTGCATCTTTATAGACCTCTCCTTCTACTTTCGGTTTGGTGATTCCTTCCTTTTGTTTCAGTTTACCATTGACAAATCTGTAAAACAGTTTGGGTTCATCCTTACATTTATCTATTATACCTTTTTCAAAATTCCTTTTTTCCTCTCTACGTATTCTTGTGTATTCATTTCTAGTTCTTTTATATTCTTCCTTTGTTCAGTTGTTCCCTCTCTGTCTCCAGTTGTTCCACACTGTGTGTCTCTCTTTTTATGCTATCATACACCTTCTATTAAACCACTCCTTTTTCCTGTTTCCTTTCCCCCTTACTCATGGCACAAGTTTTTCCAGTCCCGAATTATAGAGGCCCAGAAAAATATCCCACTTCCTCTGTATCTCTCTTGTTTCTCTGAATTTTCTCCAATCTGCATTTTCAAAAAATGTTCTCAATCCTGTAAATTTGCTTTCCCAAAGTTGTATCTTCCCTGCCCATAAAGCTCGTCTCTTGGCTTCACGTTCCCTGTTATCACCTGGAACTCAGTGACCACATGATCACTTTTTCCAATAGGACACAGATATTTCAAGGATTCTGTTACATCGGGTTCTTTGGTAAACAGTAAGTCTAGTCTTGCTGGTGTGTCCTCACCTCGGAACCGTGTCTCTTCTTTAACCCATTGCGACATCACATTGTTCATTGTTTATATTTAATAAAATAGTGCCCCACGAATCTTCACTGCCTCCTGAGTCCCATTCCTCCCAGTTCACCTTTACAATTGAAGTCACCCATCAAACTTATATTGTTGCTTTTCTCAATCTTTTTCTGAAAATAACTAGCCATGTCTGCCAACATTTCCTGGTATTCATCATCACTCCATGCTCTTGTCTTAGGGGGAACATAGACTACTGCCATGTCTCTCTTGCTATTCTCTCCAGTTTCTAATTTCATATCACTTCGGCCCTGCCTTCTCCCATTTCCATGGTATCTACATTTATGTTGTTCTTCACTGCTATCATCACTCCTCCTCCCGTTTTTTCTTTTCTGTCTCTTCTCCACAGTTTGTATTTACCATCACCCATATGAACATCAATATCTTCTCTTAATTTGGTCTCTACAAAGCACATAACATCAGGTTCATGAACCCTCAAAAAATCATTGATTTCTAGCCTTGCTGATATTAAACCATCAACATTAGTGTATGCCACCTTCCAGTTATTTTTGATGTTTTTTATACCCTCTTTTCTCCTTCTCTTTGCTGGTACCACTTCCTTAGTTTCTGATCCATGACTCTGCAATAAAACACTGTCTTCTTTTCCTCCGTTCTCTGTTCGTTTTTTACCTTTGCTTCCTTTACTAACTCCTTTATTTTATCTCTTTCTTCCTCATTTGCATCTCTTCTTATCCAAACATCTTTCAACCCTTCCTTGTGTGATAATTTCCATGTTCTACTGATAATTTCGTTTACTGTTGCCTGAGACTTAAACTTTACCTTCAATGGCCTTGCCAATCCTTCCTCATACCGGTACTTTCCTAACCTAAACACCTCTTCAATCTCTTCTTGAGCTTCGTTGTTTTCCTCCATGATTACTGATATTATTTCTTTAACTTTACTCAGTTCTTCTCTTTCTCTTTCTGATCTTATTGTCATACGTTTTTCTTTAACTCCTGAAACTATTACACATTTTTTCTTATTTTCTGCATCCCTAACTAAAGATTCTTTACTTCTCAGCACCCTAACCACTTCCCTCTCCACCTTTTCCTTGCTTTGTTGTTCTATAATCTCTTTCAAATTTACATTTCCCTCTTCCTGAATTTTTTCCACCCGTTATGTTGCTCCTTGATTTCTTTAATGTGCTCGTCCTGTATTCTTGATTTGGATTATACTCATCTAGTTTGCTTTTCATCCTGTCTCTTTCTTCTTTCAACCTCTTGTTCTTCCTCTTAAGCTGTTTTATTTCATTTGAGGCTGATTCATTGCTCACTTTTAATTCAGTAACTTCTCTTTCTTGTTCGTCACTACGAGTACAAATTTTTTCCAGTTTATTTCGCAGACTTTTGATCTCGTTTTCCTGCTCTATAGTCCATTCCTGTAACTCTTTAATTACTGCCCATACCTTTTTAATCTCCTGGACATTCCTCTCTGCTGTTTTGTCCACACCTGCTATTCTTGTTTGGTTCAACTTAATACAGTACTTCCGTCTGCCACATCCTCTTCAGAAAAGCCCTCAAAGTCTCTCTCGCCGATTGTAAACAATGCACCGTCCCCCTCCGCCATGAATCAACCATATGGAGACTATTTTCACTGTAGCTTGTTCTTTTTATGACCGAAACCGTGGTTTTTGTAACTACTGTCCGACAGGACCACCACTCACATGCTCTTTAACATAAACACAAATTGGCTGGTCTTCTTTTCGTCGCTGATTCAGCGATTATTTTCCCTCGATCCAGGAGAGCTCCGTCTCTGTCGGCGACCTGTGTGTGTGTGTGTGTGTTATTCGTAGGTGGGGCACTTACCATCCACTCACTTGATGCAGTGCTTCTCATGGGTGCCTGCCCTTTCCTTTCTTTCTTCCTTCTTTCCTTACTTCTTCATCTGTATTTCTTTCCTTCCTTTTTTCCTCCTCCTTCTGTCTGTGGGTGACTCTACACTGAGTGACAAACCAAATGGTTTCCTGTGCAACAACAAACCATTTAGTATGCTGGGTGGTACCCATAAAACCAAATTATGGCACCTGGTGGTTTAGTGGGTAATTATGGCACTCCATTCAGATTGAGCCGGTACAGGTTTATGTCCAAGGGGTAGTTGGGGTTTATTGCTCACATAATGGCACTCAGAGATGAGTGAGGCTGGTCACCGTCATCTTAACCCGTCACGTCCCGACTGATTTCGCACCTCCGATACCCCCCAGTCCTGAGCTCTTTTTTTTTTTTTTTTTTTTTTTTGCTAAAACCTCTGCTTTTGGTGAGAAACATCGAAAATTCATAGAGAAATCACTCACCTGAGGTTTAAAATACTCGATACAGGTAGCAGTACCTCCTTACCGTACTAGGTTTTCTATCAGGCTGGGCTCCAAAGAAAACGAGTTCTGTGGGGGGGGGTAACTATTCCACACCACTCATAAACGGTATTTATTTATTTACTTGGTACAAATTTATATGTAGTACGAGAGTATATTGGTTTTCAAACAGTAATATAGGCATTATAAGCATTGTTTCACTCACTAACTCATCAACATACCTCACCTTTTTTGGCAACATTACCTGATCATCATTTCTGTTTCTTCCTCTAATGCTATGTAAACTTTGTCCTCCACATTGTCATCAATTGGGGAGTCACTCTGGCCCTGAATGTCTTTATTGACCAGGTCACTGGTAACAGGTGAATTGCCGAGACTGGGGGGGGGGGGAGGTTATGCGGTGTAAGGCATTGTCCCTGCCTGGCATTTTGTAGAGGAACAGAGGAAGGTGTCCCGTGTATACATACCAAAAATCACATGCGAAAATTGAAAATTGTGCAAATTAGGAACCTTGCAATTGTGAGACTTACCAGTATGTCGTCGGGACTGGCAGTTACATAATGTTGCAATGTACGCATACGTCGACGGGACGCCTCGGGTTAAATGCCCGGACCAATTTGCCTTAGGCCAGGACTCCTACGCCCCACATGGGGCAACACTGGATTACAGTATATAATGTTTGTGTGTGTGTGTGTGTGTGTGAGATAACAATATAGCAAAAGTGATAGTCAAGGAGTAGGTCTACTGTTTAAAACAATAAGTCAGTGTCCAAGGCCACTGGGCTAGGTCAAAGATTGACCAAGCTAAGTCATCTTTAAGTTTGTATCCGATTCAGCCCAAACTTGGTAGAAGGATTGATGGTAAGGCAAGCAAGAAGTGACAAGAGGTCAAGGTCACATTTCAACTTTTGTATCTGGTGTGAACATATTCATCTTCATCATCCAATCCTATGTTGCCCCGTGAGGAGTGTTGGAGCCCAGGGCTAGGCAAGTTGATCCTGACATTTAAGATGAAAGTGACAGCCTCACTCATCCCTGAGTGGCGTTACGTAAACAGTAAACCCCAACCACCCTTTGGATATAAGCCTTCACCGGCTCAATCCGATTGGAGTGCCGTAATTACCTACTAAACCACCAGTCGCCAAAATTTAGTTATGTGGTTACCACCCAGCGTATTAAATAGTTTCCTGGTGTACAGGAAACCATTTGGCATGTCACTCAGTGTAGAGTCACTCACAGGCATAAGGAAGAGGAAAGAATGAAGGAAAGAAAGACAGAAGAGGGAGTGTAAAGTCACCCGTAGGCAGAAGGATGAGGAAAGAGTGAAGGAAAGAAAGACAGAAGAGAATGGAAGGAGAGAAGGATGGAGGAAAGGAAAGGCCAGACACCCGAGAGCAGCACTACATCGAGTGAGTGGATGGTGAGTGCCCCCACCTACCACAATCTGGTGTGAACACGGTAACTAAACCTATTTTGATATGATTTGATCCAGACATGGTGGAAGTGTTGAAAATCAGCCAGTGGGGTGACAGCTATTATTATTTATAAAACAGTAGGTTAAAGATCAAGGTCACAAGACAGGGTTATCTTAAGCAATTATTATTCAGTATAAACTAAAGTTTGTGAAAGGGAAAGGGATTCAAGTATAAGAACAGTCATTTAAATGTCAGAATTACTGGGCAAGGTCATCATCTTAAACAGCATTTATCCAATTTGAACCTAGCATGGTGGAAAAGTTAAGGTTCAAGCAAGAATGAAATAAGTCAGTTTTGAGAGCAGTTGGTTGAAGGCCAAGGTCAGTAGGCAAAATGTTCAGTCCTAAGATCAGTTGGTGGGCATGGGTATTGCACTCTGTAACTGTTCCTATTTGTTGCTGTCAGTGTGACACTGGCACAAGTGAAAAATGTGAAGCAGTTGAAAAAATGGGAAAGCATGCGAGGTTGATGAAGTGCATTGTAGTGTTAAGTGAAGTGGAGAATAAAGTGTTAAGAGGGGGGAAACCTGTACTGTACACAGGAAAAATCATCTGGTAATTTACCAAATAAAGTGTTAGTTGGAACTGTGTGAGAAAACTTCAGTCAGTGTTATTGTACCAGTAAAGAGGAAGAATATTGTGGTAGTTCTTTGTTCAGAACCAAAAGTGATTGGAGTAAATAAAATTTTTATCACAATATAAGGCTGTTGAGGGTTGTAGGAAGGTACAGTAGTGCACCAACTTTCACTACAGCAGGATTCGCGGAATCCACTTTCGCGGCATGCACCAAATATTACCTAACTTCCACTTTCGCTTGAAAAAAATTGATTTTCGCGCACAAATTTTGGGTTTGGGACAATATTTTGAACTTTGAATTTCCTGCACCGCCCGCCCGCAACCCAATGCCATCTTGAATGACGTCATGTCAACACTCTGTCCACCCATTCCCTCCATTGTGTACGAGCGTGCTAGCTCCATTGTGTTGGATTCTCACGGTTCAATGGCCTCTACTATACCTGGTAGTGTGGGGAAAGGGCCTGGTGGTGTGGGGGGAGAGCCTGGTGGTGTGGGGGGAGGGCCGGGAGGCAGAGGTGGTGATAAAAAGTGGCCGGGACATTCAAAGTCGGGAGGAAAGGCCAAGGCCAAGGCCATAGAGGAGCTTAACCTGGATGAAGATTTCGATGGATTTGTTCAAGAGAACCTAGCACAAAGGGAAATTCAGCACAGAGTGGAAGTGTTGCATCAAGTTGCATCTGAGGAGGCAGAGAGAGTGAGTGGCAGCGAGGCAGCAAGAGGTGGCGCCAATACGTCTGGCGTGGCTAAATAAGCCCGCCACGCGCCTCGGATACTTACCCCCAACATCCATTAAACACCTCAACCTGGTCTCTGTGGTATGTTTCTCCTCATATAATGTGTACTGTACAGTTTTTATTGTTTGTATCTCACAATGCAATGTACAATAGTGATTTGATGTACTGTATTGCAAGTGAAAATGAAAATCTGATGTTACTTTAGGATAACCGGGAACCAATTAGCCTTTTTGCCATAAAGACAATGCCCCAAGTTTCGCTAATTCCACTTTCGCACATTATTTTTGGACCCAATTAGGCGCGAAAAATGGTGCCCCACTGTACATGTAAGAATTATCATACAGAAGGTAAGGAATGCATCAGAATATCTGATCAGTAACAAAAAGGGTTGCTTAAGAAGAGGTAGAGGATGTGTGAATCAAACATCTGCAATGTGACAGACAGTGGAGAGCCTGTGAAAAGGACTGTAAGGTAGTTATGGCATTGTGGATCTAATGAAAGTTGTTAAAGAGTTTATAAGATTGTAGTGAGGTCTGTGGAAGGGTAGGTGGGTATCTGAGTGTCTCAAGATCATTGCAGGAGTAAGTTGTGTTATATCCCCATATGTGTGTGTAGTGTATACTGTATAAAAAGTAAAAAATCATACAGTAATCCCTCCAATATCCGATGTAGTAGAGCCAAAGGCATGTCTGAGAATTGGTTTTGTCCAGATACTGGGCCCCTGCCTCCCGGACTGGTACTTATGGACCCTAACCCAGCCGGACTTTGAAAGCCACCTAAATAACTC
Organism: Coenobita brevimanus; assembly: GCF_032717465.1. Classification (NCBI taxonomy): domain Eukaryota; kingdom Metazoa; phylum Arthropoda; class Malacostraca; order Decapoda; family Coenobitidae; genus Coenobita; species Coenobita brevimanus. Next base: position 56,343,553 of record NC_136976.1, read on the forward strand.
CCTACCGGACATGCATAGGACCTATTTAAGACCCTATTTACACCAATAAGGAACATTACGCATGAAATAAATGAAAATGAACCAGAGAATGAGGAATTAGAAGTGACTATGGAAAATATTTAGCAGTGTACAGGGTACTTATAGCACGTCTGTGGCTGTCTCCTCTAAGGCTCTGGCAGTGGTGAAAATGCTCTTGATGAATGTAACGTCAGCCGGGTAAACCGGACCGTCCAACGGACCGTTACTATTTGGACCACCTTCATTGCTTTGGTGCTAGTTTCTGTATAAATAAAAGTTTAGAAGTTTTTAATATCCCGTGTAGTAAAGCAACCATTTTAACATTTCTAGTGTTGATATGAATGCAAAAATCAATATGTAACAGAACTGAGGAACAAAAGAAAAAAAGAGGATAAAATGTCAACAAAATAAAGTAGCAGTGAAGTTTGTTTACAAAATCGGCTGATTTGGCAAACTTTCTTATGGTGCAAAGACATGACGGAGTGTCTCCTTGTAAATCGGTGTATATAGAGTGCATTTCCTCTAGTTTAACATGGAAAAATCAGAAATGCTCAATCTTGCCTCATTTTCTAATAATTAATGCTCAATTTTGGTCCACATTTCCCCTGGTGACAAAAACACTGCCAGGATTAATCAGACCAGCGTGATGTACCTCACACACCATAACACGGTGATTTTTAACCGTTCATTTACACTTGTTTTTTTCATTTCAGGATGTTGCTGATACTGAATTAGTTTAAGGATTCTGGTATAGTAAACAAGTAAAAATGCCTAGAAATTATAAAAGAAAAACTAACATAGACCTCGAAAATGAAGACAGGTTAAAAGATGCAATAAAAGCTGTGAAAAACAAACTATATTCTATAAACAAAGCAGCAAAGATATACAAAGTGAACAAAACAACACTTAAGAGTAATGGAAATAGATAATGATGAAGTGATTCTTAAGTTCTTATACAGTAAACCTAATAGTAGTCACTCTGACTGGCCTTTCGGGGATGATGTCTCTTCAGTACACAGACAGTTCATTTTTTGTGGACACTAAACTGTAAGGGGAACAGTCCCTTTCACCTTTGATGTAAAACATCTCTTGAATGAATATGTTAACATCAGGTGTTATATTAAGGAATTAACAAACTAAGGTGTAACAGTGAACAAGGAGCAAAGAAGCGAGATTTTTGTATTATTTATTTTGCCTGCGAAAGGGCCATGGGCATATGACATGTTGTTTCAGTTTTTGAAGATGTTTGTCTAATTTTTAAAAGGATTTTCTTTTTTTTTTTCCATGGTGGTCTGAATTACCCCGGAGTGTGGTCCGATTTACCCCATTTTGTTTAACAGTGTGGTCCACACTTCTCAGTGTATTGCTCAGAAAGCTACAATGGAAAATTGTTCAAACTTTAGTGTCATGTAGGTAATGACCCTCCCATGTTTGTATTAAGTTTTTGTTTGTTTATTTCAATAAATATGGAAACTACATCAAAGTTTGTCAAAACCTGGTCCAGATTACCCTGGCCGGTGCTACAGTAATCCAATGTTGTGCTGCACTTAATTCTTTGCATTGTGAGTTATAATTGTTTAACACTGCACATTCAGTTCTTAATTGCGCGACGCCAGTTTCAACCACCAGTTTACACTCCACACTTAATCCTTTGCACACTAAATTCTAATTTCTTAACAATGCATAACACTGTAAATTCCCATGTGGTCTAGTGGTGAGGTATTGCGGTTTATTCAATGTTTATTTACAAAAATGAGCATGTGTGGCATCCATTGCGATGAGCATCCACTCACAATGGTAGTTAGGCGGTAACTGGGGAGGGGGGAGGAACAGCAGGGGGCTGGCGGCCTTGTGTAAACACAGCTGTTCGGCGCCTCGCCAGTTTCAAATTACTGGTTGGGGGGGGGGAAATCAGATCCCCCCCCCCTTTTGGGGGGGGGGGGGTCCGAAGGCCCAGGCCCTGAATGTCTGGGTAGTAGGTGTCCGGTTCTTGGGCATCCAGATAATAAAGAGATTACTCTATACGGTAAAAGTCCTGTTATCCACAGAGCAGGGGACCAAGGGTCTCTCAGACTACCGTTTTTTTTTGGACTGTTGGGAGGGACCTCTGAAAACATTATAAATATGTACCGGTACATGATCGTTAATTAAACAGTTAAAATTATATGGGTTATTGTTTTACTTACTGGAAATGCATAGAACTGTAGATGAATAGTTGCAGGCAGGTACATCCAAGCCCAAAAGCAAGTCCAAGCCAGATAAATCAATAGATAAAGTCCAGATGAGTTTTTAAAAAACCCAGAAAATTTTGAAAAATTTTGCCTTGAAGAATTCGGAGTATTGGGATACAGTAAGCTCGCACAGTGCGCGAATCACATTGTGCGCGAATGACCAAAAATCATAACCAAAAACCATGAATGCGCGAGTTTACCTCACAAAACACGAGGTAGAGACAAGAAGTGGCTAAAAAATGCCATGTACATCAGTACGCGACCTTCACCCCCGCACCACGCGGCAATAGTGACCTAGAGGCTCGTGGGGAAGGTGCTCAAGAGGAGTCTGCAGTAATATCTCGCCAATAACAACTTCAACAATAACGTTTTTGGCAGTAACAGCAAGTTAGAATAGATACCCAGTTTCTATAATAATGATGTTTATTTCATGAATACAAAGTTGTTATCTTGCCAATATGTCCATAACAAGATGAGGAATGAAACAAACAAGCAAGAAGAGATGAAGGAAACTGCCGAAAATGTGAGCAGTAGCAAGGAGAAGAGGGAGGATCCTCCCCTCACCACCTCCCCTGACTCGCCCGCAGCTGTCCCCTTCTCCACTGCCGCATCTGACTCACCAGCCACCTCCCCCTCCACCTTCACAACCCTACCTGACTCACCTGTTTCACCTTGCATACCTGCAACCTCCACCATGGTGGCTGTTGCTGCATTCTGGAAGAAATTAACATTCGACAGGCCATAAATTTCTTTGTCAAAGCCTGGAATAATACAACATTGGCAACCGTTAAACAAACGTGGTGCGGCCGGGGTGACGGCGGGGGCACTGTAAGTGCGTTGCCGCACCTCAGAATCCCTGCTGATGAAGTCCATCAGGCCTGTTGTCTACTGTTGTTAAGGTGACTGCCCATATTTTAGTTATTGTAGCTATATCTGTTGTACAATGTCTGAAAAATATGACCTTTAATATGTCTCTAAGGGCCAAAAAATGTCCAGGTATTAGGGGGTACCGCCCATATGTAATTTTTCCCTAAAGATTATGTATTCTCAGTGCGTGAATTCACACTGCGCGAGGTTGTGGACCACCCAATCTCTCGTGCACTGTGCGATCCTACTGTACTTGGATTATTGGTGGTCAGATTGAAGGACTTCTACTGTATATATATTAGAGAAAGAGAGAGAGAGATTGACAGAGTGGTAATGAATGATGAAAAACAGGTTATCTTATATCAGATATATGCAGATGAGTGTTGCATGGTGATAATGAAGGAGAGGTCTGCAGAATGTCGCAGCATTAAGTTGATGTCTTTGAGCATTATCCTTTCAAAGTAAATGATAATAAGAGAAAAGTGGTGTTTTTTCAGGGAGAAGGTGACTTACTGTGATGTGATGATGAAATGAGAGAGACTTGAGTTGGCAAAGGAGTTTGTATTCCTTGTACAGTAGTTTATTAATCGCTTAATTATCCTCCGTAATGCAGCCAACCCACATGCCAGATATTGCTGAATTCTGGATATTGTGTAGGCACCCCCAATCTGCTATCCATTTGGCATTGAGCCAGATAATGTGTCACTACCCTAAGCTCTGACCCTCCATACTAAAAACTTTCCAACAATATTACCCATGAGTGAAAGATTAAAATTAAGCATAAAATCTATCTATCTATCTATTGCCAGACGCCTCAATCCCGTTTGGGGTGGCCACAAACAAATTGCCTCCATGTCGCCCTGTCCCCCGCCATTTAACTGCCCTGCTCCCAACTCACACCCCCCTCTCTCATATACCTCTCCACCCCATCCCTCCATCTCATCCTCGGCCTCCCCCACCCTCCTCTCCCCTCCACCTCACTCACATACACTCTCTTCGTCAGTCTTTCACCGTCCATCCTCTCCACATGCCCAAACCACCTCAGTGTGTTCCTCATAACGCTTGCTATCACATCCACATCCACACCATTTGTCAGCCTGTCTCTCCATGTGACTCCACAGGCTCCTCTTAAATAACTCATTTCCACTGCTCTCACTCTTGACTTGTGTCCTTCCAACAACGTCCAAGCTTCACTTCCATACGTTAGAGTTGGTATCACAATACTGTCATGTAGTAACTTTTTCACTTCCATGCTCACTTCCCTGTTTCTTATCACTGCTTTCAAAGAACCAGCAACCTTTCTTCCCTGCTATACCCTGTCAAGCACTTCACCCTCCAAACCTCCATCCTTACTCATCACACTACCCAAGTACTTAAACGTACTCACATTTCCAATTCCTCACCATCCAACCTCGCTGTACATTCACTGACTTCACCTCTCTCAAAGACCATCACTTTACTCTTCCCTACATTCACCTTTAGATTCCGTTTCTTACACACTCTCCCAAACTCATCCATCAAGCTTTGCAGCTCCCCTTCATCTTCACTCAACAACACAGTATCATCTGTTAACAACAGTACAGGGAGTTTCCAAACACTCTCCTCTCTCACAAGGGCCACTCCAACATCCACTACCCTACCTTGTACCTCTTTTATTACCCCATCCATGAACAGATTGAACAACCATGGAGACATGACACATCCCTGTTTCAACCCAACCTCCAAAGAGAAAAATTCACTTAGTTGACCATCCACACGCACTGCTGCCTTAGCACCATCATACATACTCTTCACAGCATTCAACAACTTCCCATCTACTCCATATATTCTTAATACTTTCCACAGTCCTTGTCTATCCACCCTGTCATATGCTTTCTCCAAATCCATGAAAGCCGCATACAACTTCTTTCCCTTCTCTAGAAACTTTTCCACTAAAGATCTAAGAATGAATATCTGATCTACACAACCTCTTCCCTTCCTAAAGCCTCCCTGTTCTTCTCCAACTAATTCCTCTGTTCTTTCTCTAACTCTGTCAGTAAATATCCTACCGTACACTTTTCCTATTATACTAAGAAGACAAATGCCTCTATGATTACCACACACTTCTTTTTCCCCTTTTCCTTTGTACAAGGGAATAATTATACCTGACTTCCAATCCTCCGGGACTCTACCTTCCTCCCAGGCCATTCTGCACATCTTCCACATCCTTTTTACTACTATCTCTCCCCCATGCTTCAGGATTTCACCACACACTCCATCAATTCCTGGGGCTTTCCCCAATTTAACTTTCTTCATTGCTTCCACAACTTCTGTCCTACTGACTTCTTCCTGTCTTCTCACCTCCCTCCTCCTCCCAGCCATTCCCCAGCCACTTATACTTGCATTACTTCCATCCTCTATGTTCAACAATTCCTTAAAGTGTTCTCTCCATCTGCTCACTTTTTCCCCTTCTCCGCTAGTAATCTACCATTTTTATCTTTCACTCCCCTGCTAACCTCACTTCCACCCTGTCTTACTCTCTTCACCTCTTTCCAGAACATTTTCTTACAGTCCCTCCACTTTACACTCAAATTCCTTCCAAATTCCTCATCCACTCTCTTCTTACTCTGTCTTACTAATCTTTTCTCCTCTCTCTTTCTTTCTACATGTAACTCTCTCTTCCGCCTCTCAACTTCTTCCACACCCCTATTTCTCATCCATTCATTGTATGCTTTCTCCTTTTGTGCCACAGCCTGTCTCACCTCTTCAGTCCACCATGCTGTTCCTTGCACCCCCCTCCGTCTTTTCCTCCCACACACCACATCAAATGCTGCACATATTTCTTCTGTAAATATCCTGCACACATCTTCCACGTCCCCCATCTGCTCCAATTCATATTTGCCCAATCATTCCTCCACTTCTCTCATATACTCTGCCTTTTTCTCATCTTCTTGTAACCTTTCCACTCTCCTTTCTATTACTCCTTCCTCTCATCTTTCCCTTCTTCTATTCTTCCATCTTACTTGTATCCTAATTCTGGCCACCACCAAGTAGTGGTCAGAAAGTCCACTCCCCCAACCTCTATAAGCTCTAGCATAAAATACAATACAGTATTGATACAGTACCTGTACATTCAATACAGCATTACAGTACTTATTATAGCTAATCATAATCATACTGTCCTCACCAAGTGTTGGCATCGATGGAGGGTAGAGTAATACATCATGCTGTACAGCACTTAATCCCATATGGTCTAGTGGCAGATGGCTTCCACAATATTATTCCAGCTCCACCAGCTCAGGCTGTATCTCAGCCAAGCGTGCTGGAGTTGACAACAGAGAAGGAGTGGCAGAGGGTGTGAGGTAGGGATCCAAAGATGCCTCTGACTGCAGTGAGAACTCTGGCGGAGGTACCACCCTTAACCCACCGTGTCCTGGTAACATATGGATACGTTGCAACGTTTTGTCACAATCCCGATAACGTATTCATATGTTTTGCAATGGTGAGGTCCGTCATTTGCACATTTTTCAAATTTTGCGCGTGATTTTTGGTACTTACACATGGGACACCTTCCTCCACCTGCCACAAGGGGGGTACACTGCCTTTCCCTGGGTGACAATCCCCCCTTCCTGCACGCCATTGTCTCAGCAACACACCTTACCAGTGACCCGGCCAGTAAAGACATGTCACACCACGGTACGAAATTCAAGACGAGAGTGATTCCCCAATCGATGACGACGTGGAAGCCAAAGATTACATGGCTCCGGAGGAAGAAACGAGCAGAAGTGATGAGGAGGTTATGTCACCAAGGAAGGTGTGGTATGTTGATGTGTTCAGTGCGTGAAACAGTGCTTATATCGTCTATGTTACTGTGTGAAAACCAATATATTCTTGTACTGCATATAAATTCATACCAAATGAACAAGTATCTACCTATTCTGAGTGGTTTGCAATAGTTACCGCTACCATAGAAAACGCGACAGCTGCAGCACGGCTTCAGAGAACATCGTACCAGGTGTTTAAAGGGTCACCTTTTTATGCCACTTCTAAGCTCAGGTGAGCACTTTTTCTCTGAATTGCCATTGTTTCTCACAAAAAGTGGAGGTTTGAGGGGGAAAAAAAAAAAATTGGTCGGGATTAGGGGGGGTCAGTGGTGAAAAATCGGTCGGGATGCGTCGAGTTAAAGGGGCTGAGATGGTGGTACCATGGCAGAGGTGCCTGGTTGTGACGCCGATGGTTCTGTGGCAAAGGTAGCTGGCTGAGGTGAAGAAACAGTGGCTGAGGTGCCTGGCTGTGGTGCCTGGCTGTGGTGAACGAAGCTGATGTAGGAGGTAGGGGGCTGGGGTGACAGATGCTGATGCAAGGAAATTGAAGGCTGGGGTAACAGAGGCCAATCCGAGGAGGCCGGAGGCTGGGGCAATGGAGTGGCAGGTATCACCAGACAGAAAAATGGCATGATGGGAGATTGCCTGGTGATCCTTCTCGACTGCAGCATTATAACATTTTCACAACTATCTTGCAAGTAGGTGGCCATGGAATCGATAAAGATGGCCTATTGATTGGGATGCTCTGTAGTCAACAGTGACATTCACTGCATCATGCACTTGCTGGAGCTTGGGGATATCAGCCACTTCATCATCAGTTTCCTCCTCTTCTGCGTCCTCATTGACCCTTGCAGTTATGGATGCTATAATTTCCTGGTCAGACATAGTCTGATACCCGGAGTCTCCCTGGTCCACTTCCAGCCAGTCATGGATGGCGTCCTCGGTTCCCTGTTCTGCAGCTTCCGTCTGCTGGACGAAATCCTGAACTTCGAGTCTAGTGAAGTCAGCAGTGGCCTCTTCACCCTTGAGGAACTTGTTCCAACCATGCTCAAGTGTAAGTGCAGAGAGTTCCCTCCAAGTCTGAGCCTGTTTGTAGATTGCAGACTTGAGGGAATGCCACTTGAGGTTGGCCATGGTCCTCTCTCCCCTACTGTCATTGCCTTGGGCTGCTTCCTTCTCATCCTCAAGCACATCCATCACACCTTCCATAAGCCTCTTCCGGTAAAGCTGCTTCGCTGCTGCAATAATACCCTGTCCATTGGTTGCAAGATGGAGGTCGAATTAGCGGGCAAGAACATGACCCTAATATGCCCTCCATCTCCTATCAACCCATTCTCAGAAGGATGAGCAGAAGCATTGTCAAGAAAGAGCAGAACCTTCACTTGGTTGCGGGCAAGGCCAAGACTCCATTTGATAATGGACAGTCTACTTCACAGCATGATTATAGAACCACTCTCTGAAAATCTTGGCTGTGAACCAAACCTTCAACAAGTGGAAGTAAATCTCTGGGAGACTATCCATCAGCCTCTGGAGACAACAAGACTTTTTTTTCATGCCACAGTGTAACTGGTTTCAGACAATGCAAACCTGTTGCATTGGCACAGCATGAAGCAGACACACTGTTTGCTCATGTTATGACCAGGTATCGACTTCATCCTCTCATCATCCAAGGTATTAGTTGGGACAGATCTGAAGAAGAGACCAGTTTCATCAGTGTTATAAACTTGATTGAGACATAGACCTTCTGCCTCAATCAAGTTTGTAAGCTCTGTGCAAAACTCATTTGCTCCTTCTGTGTCTGCATCCAAAGCTTCACTGACAGTACTCTTGTTAGATAGCCCTTGTCAAAGTTTGAACCCAGTCAGCCAGCCTTTTGAGGCCATGAAATCTTCAATCTCCAGTTGCTCAACGAACTTGGTGGCTGCAGCCTTCAGCTCGACAGAGTGCACAATCACGCCACTGGCATGCTGTTTTCTGAACCTCTACAGATAGGCCTGGTTGAGTTCGTTGTAGCGTGCCTTGGCCATCTTCCTGCACTTATTCCATCAAACAGTTATGCCATATTCTCCCTGGAAGAACAACTTGATGGAGTGATTGTTCTGTAGATCCTGCATCGTTGTCCAGGGCATGTCGTAGTGCTGGCCCAGCCTTGTTTCATCTTGTCAGTTATCTCCATCTTCTCCATGAAGAAAATGACACAACACCTCTTAGATGGTGGAGGAGCCATGGAGACAATAACTAGGACCATACACAAGGCAAACAGGGCCTACAGCAGCAGCCTGAGTAGTCCCACAAAAGCCACAAACTCAACCATCTTGCAGAACTAGGGTACAGTAGTCAGAGCACTAGGGCATGGAGCACTGATGGGCCACAGAGGAAGTCACAGCGCTACAGCGAAGTCACGGCACTATAGCAATGACTGAAGTGCATGGGGCCCGAGGCAAAGTCACAGTGCTGGGGGGTAGCCACCACGTGGGTCACAAATGCACAACGCACACACCTGTATACATCCTCATTATACAGTAGGGAAAGCACTTGGGCTTGGAGCACTGAGGGGCCACAAGGGAAGTCACAGCACCTCAGCAATGAGACACAGGCAGACTCATAGCATGAGGGTAGCCACTGCATGGATCACTAAGGCACAACGCACAGATATGATCTCACTGTACATTAGACAGAGCACTGAGGGACCACATGGGAAGTCATAGCACTAGGGGTTAACCACTTTGTGGGTCACAGTTGCAGAACACACAGATACATGCTCACTCTATGGTGTCCACGGGAAGACAGAGAGCGACAGTAGGTTTCGCATGTCAGATGGGTCACTCCCACAGCACATTGTGGTTGGCTGGCATGTTGCGGGGCCTGCCCGCATGCTGATTGGGTCCGATGTCCGAGCTGGCTGATGCATCTCATCACCAGAAAGTGCATAGTACCGCCAATTGCTTCCCATTTCTGAGCTGGATATTGCCTAATTTCGATAGATATTGTTTTGATAGAACCTAGAAAAAAGGTGCCAGAAATTGCAACAATGGATAATTGAAAGATTACTGTAATAGGAAAGAGTGGTAAATAAGCATAGAAAGTAGAAAGTAGTGAACCACAAGGAAAAAAGTGACTGGTGCTTTGAAGGCCTTGGTACTAACCAGAGATCTCAGTCGGATGATATTTAGGGCTGATTGCATTAGCTGCTGTCAAAGCAGAGGGTGTGGTACTGTAGTTTGCCACAAGGGTGAAGAAAGTACTGGGTAACCCCATCTTGTGCAGTGTTTGTGATAATTGGGTGCAAAAGAGGTGTAGGGGTATTAGAGGCTGGATGCAAAATAATGCTCATTTCGTGTGTGTGTGTGTGTGGCATGTCAGGGTGAGCATGTAGCAATTAAGAGATATGAAAGAAATGATCTTGCTGGAGAGTTTCTTGAGTGAGGAGTTTTATTTTGGGGACATGTTATATGCTGGAGGTGGGGCTGGAGCTGTGGCTACGGTAAGGAGTGGTTGGAGGAAGTTCAGGGAATTGTTACCTTTCCTGACACTGAGTGGGGCCCTCCCTCTGTGTTTCGGGGCCCTTGTATGTGGCATGTGTTAGGATTGTAATACTGTACAGTACAGAGACCTTGACAGTAAAGGAAGAAAGAGGATATTCGTTGGCTCAAGTGCACAGAAATGATAATAATTAGATGGAAGTTCACTCATTGTAGTGCTGCTCTTGCTTGTCTGCCCTTTCCTCTCCTCCATCCTTCTTTCCTTCCATCCTCTTCTGTCTTTTCCTTCATTCTTTCCTCGTCCTTCTGCCTATGGGTGACTTTACATTCCCTCTTCTTTCTTTCCTTCATTCATTCCTCTTCCTTCTGCCTATGGGGAACTCTACGCTGAGTGACAATCCAAATGGTTTCCCGTGCACCAGGAGACCATTTACTATGCTGGGTGGTAACCATATAACCAAATTTTGACACCTGGTAGTTTAGTGGATAACTATGGCGCTCCAGTTGGCTTGAGCCGGTGAAGGTTTATCTCCAAGGGGTGGTTAGGGTTTATTGCTCATGTAATGCCACTCAGGGATGAGTGAGGCTGGTCACTCTCATCTTAATGTCAGGACCAGTTTGGCAGTAAAGGAAGAAGGAGGATATTCGTTGGCTGAAGTGCACGAAAATGATAATAATTACATGGAAGTTCACTCAGTGTAATGCTGCTCTCGCTTGTCTGCCCTTTCCTCTCCTCCATCCTTCTTTCCTTCCATCCTCTTCTGTCTTTTCCTTCATTCTTTCCTCATCCTTCTGCCTATGGGTGACTTTACACTCCCTCTTCTTTCTTTCCTTCATTCATTCCTCTTCCTTCTGCCTATGGGGAACTCTACGCTGAGTGACAATCCAAATGGTTTCCCGTGCACCAGGAGACCATTTACTATGCTGGGTGGTAACCATATAACCAAATTTTGACACCTGGTAGTTTAGTGGATAACTATGGCACTCCAGTTGGCTTGAGCCGGTGAAGGTTTATCTCCAAGGGGTGGTTAGGGTTTATTGCTCATGTAATGCCACTCAGGGATGAGTGAGGCTGGTCACTCTCATCTTAATGTCAGGACCAGTTTGGCAGTAAAGGAAGGAGGAGGATATTCGTTGGCTGAAGTGCACGAAAATGATAATAATTACATGGAAGTTCACTCAGTGTAATGCTGCTCTCGCTTGTCTGCCCTTTCCTCTCCTCCATCCTTCTTTCCTTCCATCCTCTTCTGTCTTTTCCTTCATTCTTTCCTCATCCTTCAGCCTGTGGGTGACTTTACACTCCCTCTTCTTTCTTTCCTTCATTCATTCCTCTTCCTTCTGCCTATGGGTAACTCTACACTGACAATCCAAATGGTTTCCTGTACACCAGGAAACCATTTACTATGCTGGTTGGTAACCATATAACCAAATTTTGGCACCTGATGGTTTAGTGGGTAACTACGGCGCTCCTGTCGGATTGAACTGGTGAAGGTTCATCTCCAAGGGGTAGTTGGGGTTTATTGCTCATGTAATGCCACTCGGGGATGAGGATGAGTGAGTCTGGTCACTCTCATGTTAATGTCAGGACCAGGTTGCCTAACCCCGGACTCCTGTGGTCTTTGTGGGGCAACATAGGATTGGATGATGAATGAATGAATGAATGAAAGTATGGAGGTACCTTCAAAACAGAGTGTGTGTGGCCATTTGCAGTTTGACACAGGGGTGTGAGCAGTAACCCTGTCTTGTGCAGTGTTTGTGGTAAGTGGGTGTATGAGAGATGCAGTGGTACAGTATTAGAGGTAGGCTGTGAAATAATGCTGATTTTTGTGTTTGCATTGTGTAGGGGAAAGCATGCTGAAGCTGAAAGGCTGGAGAGTCTGTCGAGTGTGTGGAGGAATTTTTACAATTTGGGAGACATAATACTTTATGTGCTGGAGGTGGGGCTGGAGCTAGCTCACTGGCTTGGGTAAGGAGAGGTTGGAGGAAGTTCAGGGAGCTGTTGCCTCTCCTGAAATTGAGAGAGCTCTCCCTCCCTGCTAATGGGTCCTTGTGTGCAGCTTGTGTTAGAAGTGTAATGCTTTATGGTACTGAGACTTGGATAGTAAAGGAAGAGGTTATTTGTAGCTAACATACAGAGTTGGTATTGACTAGATGAATGTGTAGTATGTCCCTGAATGACAGGTTTGAAGGGGGGGTGGGCAGTTGTGGATGAAGAGTTGAGAGGAAAGATGGAACTGAAATGTGTTGGTGTTGTGATGAGAAGGGGTAGATTGAGATGGTCTAGGCATGTGGAGAGGGTGGAGAATGACAACTGGGTGCAGGAGGTGAGACTTGTGAACGTTAAGGTTCCGAGAGAGAGAGGGGGGGGGGTGAGAGAGAAAGACAGACAGACAGACAGACTTGTGAACGTTGTAGGCAGGGTTCCGAGAGAGAGAGAGAGAGAGAGAGAAACAGACCTTGGACAGGGTCCTAGTGTGGCCTCAGGGATAAAGGACTGAATAGAGATGCAGCTAGAGATTGAGTTGCCTGGAAAGCTGCCATTAGGTGACCAAGGCCGATGCATGCAATCATGAGTCCTCTATAAGTCAAATTAAACAAAACAAAAATAGTTTTTAATATGTAATCAGCAATCTCAAGTGTCAGCAGCAACAGTATTATTTGTCCTCAGGTGTATTTGCCACCAGGTATAATAATATATGAATTATTTGTTAGCTCTTCACTTAAACACGTGCAGTTGGGCAAGTAGAAAGTGCGACAAAAATATTGTAGTATATGGAGACATCTGGCAGTTCCCTGTAGTAAGCCCATGTATCTTTATGAATGAATCACTAAGAACCTAAAGCCTGTGTCAGGTGGAACGTGATTGACTGAACTTTTGAGTCGTGGTGAAGCAAACATTCTCATTGTATTTTAGGTAAACAAAGGTTAATAACTAATAAGTGGTAGGAAACACTTCTTAGAGAATACTACGGTATTTAATGAATGGACTTGGTGGTGTATAATAGAGTAATGAGCATTAGCAATCTGTAAAATTTAACTGGCAATATAGCACAGAAGAGCAACACGTTAGCTGGTGGGTTTGTGTGTTCATGATCTTTGAAGTTGCTGGAACGAAGTCTAGTGACTCATACTAATAGATGTTGACCTCTGACAAAGAGAACGGACAATGCTTTCTTGAACGAATCTATTACTGATATTATTTCATCAGTTTCTAGGGTTATTACGCTCTATGACGCATAATGTCTTAAAATGTGTATTCAGTAAAGTAATACTAAATTATTTGTTGCTTGATTACCCGTCCCCGTCCTGGAGGGGCTCAGGGATGCATATTGTTTTCACTTGGTTTGTCTGTTTATTTGTTTGTCTGTCTGTCTGTCAGTCTGTTTGTTTGTTTTTCTTTGTCTGTCTTTCTGTCTGTTTGTCTGTTAACAACCTTACGAGAAAACAACTGGTGAGATTTTGACTAAAATTGCAGGGATGATGGGCTTGGACCCTCTGATCACCTGATTAAATTTTGGACCAAATTGGGCCAAGATCCAGGCTGTAGGTCCAAAAAAATGTTTTAAAAATATATATTTTTTTGCCATAACTCCTTTCAAATTCGTCATATCGACATGAAACCCAAACCTAGAGGTGCGTCTTTCAAATCTGCATCCTATAACATGCCTCATTACATCTGGGAGGTAAACCCCCAGTTAGGGATAGGGGGTCAGTGTCAGGTGAGTTGAGCCTAAAATTTCAAATGGGCATAAAATCGTCAGTTTTCACCCTGTTTACTCCAAATTTGATATGTGACATATTTGACGGGATGTCCTGTTGTGTTTATACATCAGCAATACATCAGCACTAAAGTGACTGTCGGGAACAGGTTTGTCTTGCCTTGGTATCACTTCTTGTTGCCTTTTATATTTCTTCAATGTAACATATTGAAAGAGGAAGAGATAGATTGCACTAGGCCAGAAAGGCCTTGTAGTGCATGTGAGAAGGAGATAGAGAGGAGGGACAGCAAGCATGAAGGAAGAAGGAAAGGAGGGACAGTTGATGAGCTGAAATGGATTGACTCAGGACTGAAGGAGTGCCAAAACCCTCTAAATATTGCCCACATTTCTGCGGGCAATACCTTCCTATGGGGTTCGTCTCAATATAAATGCATTGCACTGGAAACGCATAAATATAAGCAGGTAATCATTAACATTCATATTATGAGGTGGTTACCTTAAAATTCTTCCAGCAGCTCCACTTAATAACTTTAACATCCATGAGGTCCATACAACATTGTTTGTAACATCAAACAGAGACATGGTAACCAAATATCCAGTTTTAATTTGCAGCACCCAACCAACACTGATCCCTCCTCCCCATTGTTTGAAGGAGAGGGTAGGAAAGAGACAACAATGAAGACAGTGAAATGAAGAGGTTACCAGATGGGTAACTAGCGTCAATTAACACTAGCAGACGTGGGGTTGTTCTCTGATTTGAAGACGTAATTATATTGCTTGATGCTAGTCATTCCTTGGATTGAGCTTGTTAAGCCCCGTCCACATTATTGGGCAGTGACTGGCGGTCATTGGGCACAGTCTGTTGGAAATGACTGCAATGTTGTCCAGACTGCTGAGTAGGTCTTCAAGCAGTAAAGTCAGCCAGTTGTCAGTAGGTGGTTGGCAGCACTTGACTGCGGTATCACCATGCGCAACACAGTTGTAAAGAAAAAGCAACAGCTCAGATAGCACATAAATTGTTGCAGATGTAATGTATTACATAAAGGAGAGGGTGCAGAAAAGCAATCTGGTTAAAGAGCCAACTTTTTGAGGATGGCAGTGTCATCGGCCCATGCCTGGCGCCAAACCACCGGGAAGTGTCTAGTGATTTCACTCAGTTAAGGGCACTGGCTGTTCGCTGGTTTGCCCATCAAAGTTGCCACAAAATGTTCAATGACGGCTTATCACTTGTATCTTCCAGACACTGCCCGATACTGTGAATCACATGCTTATTTTGGTATGTTGCATAGGTTATTTGTGTATAACTTACAGGCATTCATTATCGAATGCCAGGATGTTTACCATGTGCGATATAGCTGCAAAATGAGCTCAGCGCAGATTCCAACACATATCTCACAAGGGTTTTACAAAAATCCTTTTATCTCTTCAAAAAAAAAAAAAAAAAAAAAAAAAAAAATCATAGCAGTCATTCAATAGGACATGTTTTCTAATGTGGTGAAAATGAATACAGGGACGGCATGGTAATCATTTATGAGTTTTTTTTTTTTTTTTTTTTTTGCCTAACAAATTTGTCACTACTGTTGATAATGTTTCAGCTTTAACATATCATCAGTAGGCATAAAACAAAATCAAATTAATTTACAGTAAGTTTATTTCCTCTGATAAAAATTTCACTCTTCATATAAAATAATGTTCCCTTCAATATAACATGTGTGATCTGTATATGACAAATAAATAATATTCCTGTTTTATTTGGATATCTGTCCAAACAAATACAGTATTACTGCATGAAAATACAGTAATACATCATTGGATGAAATTATTAGATGAAAATAAGTCTCCTAGTTTCATTCAACCCATTATCTTGTGAAGAGACCCTTGCTGCCAATCACATCTTGAAGGTGGTCAGGTAGTGGTGCTATGTGATTGTGAATGATAAGAGGCTTCCTCCTGAGGACCTCCCACTCCCACATCGTGTGACACAAAAGTTGCTGTGGTGACTTTTCCTCGTAGGGCTCCAAAACATTAACAATATTGGCCCAAACATTTTATATATATATATATATATATATACAGTACACTCAATCCTTAAGTAACACTTGGTTGAGTAACACGGTTTTGTTCTAACGCGGTCAGCATAATGAGACAAGTCATGTCAACACGCGGAAAAACTCGAGCTCACGCGGGAAGTCAGCTGGCCTGGGGACGAAATTTGAAAGCCGCGCGCTATGACGTCACCCTCTAACCTCTGGGTACATTTCGTGGGCGCATATTTCCATTCTGTATGGGTATTTATCTCAGTACCACAGCCAGCCACCTCAGCCAAACAGCTCTAGTGAGATGGGATAGGTTAGGTTGCTGAAATTTTGCCTGGGAAGCACAGTGGGCATATTTTCGTGAAAAACCTATGGTTAGTTTTGAAACGAATGGGCAACCGTTGTTCCTGGCTGAGGGTTCCTGGTGGTTTTTATGAATACGCATACAGAATGGAAATATGTTTTCTGGGCAAACTGTAGGCCGAACGGTTTGACGAAATTTATGGGTTTTGGCAATTTCAGGGGACAAAATGGAACGACAATGTATGCTAATCAGAAAAAAAAAAAAAAAAAAAAAAAAAAAAATCCTTGCGTTCTCGTAAGTTACAGTTCAGTTCCACATTCTTTGTTTGATTTCATGCTTCCCAACACATTTTGGACCAACTGGACATATGGTTATCAGTCCTTTCTCATGCCTCATCTAGTTCTTACCCACAATAATCACGGATTTTGCAGTTTTAAGGAACAAAATGGAACGAAAATGTTTGCTAATTAGAGGAAAAGTTACTCTTTCGTCCATGTGTTATCATAGCGTTCAGTTCCACATTCTTCGTTCGATTTAATGCTTCCCAACACTTCCAACTAACTGAGCATACTGTTATCAATCCTTTCTCATGCTTCACCTAGTTCCACCCCACACTCATAATGGGTTTCGCGGTTTTAGGGGACGAAATGGAACGAAAATGTTTGCTAATTAGAACAAAATACTTTCGTCTATGTGTTCTTGTTAGTGTTCAGTTCCACATTTTTCGTTTGGTTTCGTGCTTCCCAACACATTTAAGACCGACTGAGCATACGGCTATCAAGTCCTTTCTCGCGTCTCACAGACTCTACCTCACAGTCATATGGGTTTCGAGTTTTAGGAGACGAAACTGAACGAAAATGTTTGCTAATCACACACACACACACACACACACACACACACACACACACACACACACACACACACACAAAATACTTCTGCTCGTGTAAGTGAGCATTCAGTTTCACATTCTTCGTTCGTCTTCCTGATAGTCTTATGTTTGTCAGATTACTCCTGGGAGGTAAATAAACGTTTCATACTAAATCTGTTTCCCCCGTCATTTTAAGTTGTATTCCGCTGTCACCTTGTTTGACACATCAGGGTTATGGCGAAATTAGGGCCTGTCCTAACCTAAGTGTTTAAACTTGACCTAACCTAGCTTAACTATACCTTATAATTTAACCTAACCTAATTTAGCATCCAGTTGGGAAGTTGGGAGACGAAAATCACCTTTGAGTACATCAAGACAATCATGTTATGGCTTAAGGAACGTGATGATAGAAAGTGGGAAATTTTTCAGTAGGAAAAGGTAATTTACCACCCTGAAAATAGTCAGAAAAATACAGAAAACAAACTGGAGGAATATGAACTGAATTGGTAAGGTTCTTCCACTGCTTTAAGCATACAAATACCAAAATGGCAAAAGAAAAAAAGAAAAACCATAGCATAAAAGAAAGCACCATCACAACGATTTGGAAGGACAGGGAGAAGATAAAGATCGTTCGTAGGAAGTGATGCAATCCTGGCAGCTGTGAAGGTTTATATGTTGTCCTGAAACTGACTGAGAAGCTTATAGGGCGTTATGTGGAGCGTCAGAGAAAGCAAACTCTCACTTTTACCCCTTTTTACCATCTTACCCCACGTATTTACCTCCACCTATACGCACCATCAGGTAAAACACTGAAAGAGATATAACTGTTGTAATTAAAAACATCAGTGTTATTAAAAATGGCATTAACAAAAACAGAAGTTGGACTGGGTCAACACCACCTCCACTGAGTACCCTTTTGTTGATACGTAGCTCCACGGTATTTTACTCCCGCCCCCCAACCCCAAAGTTGTTGTCAAAGTTTCGCCTTCTCGTATCATGTGGCCTTTGGGAGAGACGTTAGGCTGTATAGTTAGACTAAAATTTACGGGTCTGGCTGTTTTAGGGAACAAAATGGAGCGAAAATGTTTGCAAACCAGAAAAAAGGTACTCTTTCATCCATGTGTTCTCCTGAGTTAGCGTTCCGTTTCACATTCTTCGTTCGGTATCGCTCTTCCCAACACATTTCGAACCGATTGAGCAGTTTAGCCATATGTTTAGTTTATCAGAAATGTGTTGGGAAACACGATATCAAACGAAAAATGTGAAACTGAACGCTAACTCACGAGAACACACGGATTAAAGTAATTTTTTCTTGTTAGCACAGATTTTTGTTCTATTTCGTACTCTAAAACTGCCAGACCCATAAATTTTTGTCTAACCATATGGCCTAAGGTCTCTCCTGAAAGCCACATGATATGAGAGAAGGCGAAACTTTGACAACAACATTGGGGTTGGGGGATGGGAGGAAAATACCGGGGAGCTACGTATCAACAAAAGGGTACCCATCCCAACATTTATTTTTGTTAATGCTATTTTTAATACCATTGATGTTTTTAATTACAACAGTTATATCTCTTTCAATGTTTTACCTGATGGTGGGTGCAAGTGGGGGTAATTTACGTGGGGTTAGGTGGTAAGAAGGGGTAAAAGTGAGAGTTATGGAAAGTTGCCAGAACACATTGTACCATTATACATGTAAACATATTGTCTGAGTGACGCGGATTTGGGTACCACGGTCCTTGTCCAGTCCCTATTGCCCACGGTACTCAAGGATTGAGTGTGTGTATATATATATATATATATATATATATATATATATATGCATT
Source organism: Coenobita brevimanus (assembly GCF_032717465.1). Classification (NCBI taxonomy): domain Eukaryota; kingdom Metazoa; phylum Arthropoda; class Malacostraca; order Decapoda; family Coenobitidae; genus Coenobita; species Coenobita brevimanus. The sequence goes on from NC_136976.1 coordinate 56,362,707, forward strand.
ATGTATAGATATCTATCTATCTATCTATTGCCAGACGCCTCAATCCCGTTTGGGGTGGCCACAAACAAATCGCCTCCAAGTCGCCCTGTCCCCCGCCATTTCACTACCCTGCTCCCAACTCACACCCCCCTCTCTCATATACCTCTCCACCCCATCCCTCCATCTCATCCTCGGTCTCCCCCTCCCTCTTCCACCCTCCACCTCACTCACATACACTCTCTTCGTCAGTCTTTCACCCTCCATCCTCTCCACATGGCCAAACCACCTCAGTGTGTTCCTCACAACGCTTCCTATCACATCCACATCAACACCACAACGCTCCTTTATATCCTCATTTGTCAGCCTGTCTCTCCACGTGACTCCACAGGCTCCTCTTAAATAACTCATTTCCACTGCTCTCACTCTTGACTTGTGTCCTTCCAACAACGTCCAAGCTTCACTTCCGTACGTTAGAGTTGGTATCACAATACTGTCATGTAGTAACTTTGTACTTCCATGCTCACTTCCCTGTTTCTTATCACTGCTTTCAAGGAACCAGCAACCTTTCTTCCCTGCTGTACCCTTTCAAGCACTTCACCCTCCAAACCTCCATCCTTACTCATCACACTACCCAAATACTTAAACGTACTCACATTTTCCAATTCCTCACCATCCAACCTCGCTATACATTCACTGACTTCACCTCTCTCAAAGACCATCACTTTACTCTTCCCTACATTCACCTTTAGGTTCCGTTTCTTACACACTCTCTCAAACTCATCCACCAAGCCTTGCAGCTCCCTTCATCTTCACTCAACAACACAGTATCATCTGCAAACAACAGTACAGGGAGTTTCCAAACACTATCCTCTCTCACCAGGGCCACTCCAACATCCACTACCCTACCTTGTACCTCTTTTATTACCCCATCCATGTACAGATTGAACAACCATGGAGACATGACACATCCCTGTTTCAACCCAACTTTCAAAGAGAAAAATTCACTTAGTTCACCATCCACACGCACTGCAGCCTTCGCACCATCGTACATACTCTTCACAGCATTCAACAACTTCCCATCTACTCCATATATTCTTAACACTTTCCACAATCCTTGTCTATCCACCCTGTCATATGCTTTCTCCAAATCCATGAAAGCCGCATACAACTTCTTTCCCTTCTCTAGAAACTTTTCCACTAAAGATCTAAGAATGAATATCTGATCTACACAACCTCTTCCCTTCCTAAAGCCTCCCTGTTCTTCTCCAACTAATTTCTCTGTTCTTTCTCTAACTCTGTCTATAAGTATCCTACCATACACTTTTCCTATTATACTAAGAAGACAAATGCCTATATGATTACCACACACTTCTTTTTCCCCTTTTCCTTTGTACAAGGGAATAATTATACCTGACTTCCAATCCTCCGGGACTCTACCTTCCTCCCAGGCCAATCTGCACATCTTCCACATCCATTCTACTACTATCTCTCCCCCATGCTTCAGCATCTCACCACACACTCCATCAATTCCTGGGGCTTTCCCGATTTAACTTTCTTCATTGCTTCCACAACCTCTATCCTACTGATTACTACCTGTCTTCTCACCTCCCTCCTTCTCCCAGCCATTCCCCAGCCACTTATACTCGCATTACTTCCATCCTCTACGTTCAACAATTCCTTAAAGTGTTCTCTCCATCTGCTCACTTTTTCTCCCTTCTCCACTAGTAATCTACCATGTTTATCTTTCACTCCCCTGCTAACTTCACTTCCACCCTGTCTTACTCTTTTCACTTCTCTCCAGAACATTTTCTTACAGTCCCTCCACTTTACACTCAAATTCCTTCCAAATTCCTCATCCACTCTCTTCTTACTCTCTCTTACTAATCTTTTCACCTCTCTCTTCCTTTCCACATATAACTCTCTCTTCTGCCTCTCAACTTCTTCCACGCCCCTATTTCTCATCCATTCATTGTATGCTTTCTTCTTTTGTGCCACAGCCTGTTTCACCTCTTCAGTCCACCACGCTGTTCCTTGCACCCCCTCCGTCTTCTCTTCCTTCCACACACCACATCACATGCTGCACATATTTCTTCTGTAAATATCTTACACACACCTTCCACGTCTCCCATCTGCTCCAATTCATATTTGCCCAATCGTTCCTCCACTTCTCTCTTATACTCTGCCTTTTTCTCATCCTCTTGTAACCTTTCCACTCTCCTTGCAACTACTCCTTCCTCTCGTCTTTCCCTTCTTCTATTCCTCCATCTTACTTGCATCCTAATTCTGGCCACCACCAAGTAGTGGTCAGAAAGTCCACTCCCCCAACCTCTATACACTCTTGCATCCTTTACACATCTTCGCATCCTTTCATCCACACACACATAATCAATCATTGCCTTCCTTTCATTCAGTTCACCACCCACCCTCTCATCACTCGCCATGTATACCTGTGGATCATTTTATGCCTGAAGAGGGTATTGGCTATTACCAACCCCCTCCCAGCACAAATGTCCACTAACGCACTCCCATTCTCATCTATCTCAGCAGGCACACCCCAGTCACCAACTATTCCATCCACCTTCACATTACCAACTTTGCCATTCATATCACCGATCAAAAACACTCTCTCATTCCTTCCAAACTTTTCCATGCACACTTCCACATTTGTCCAGAACTCTTCTCTCACTCTTCTAGCACGATCTTGCGTTGGCGCATACACACACACAATCGCCCACATTTGTATTCCAACTTTCAACTTTACCCACACAATCCTTGACCCAACTGATCCATACTGCCTTATGCTCTTCTTCCATCTTTTACTCACAACTATACACACTCCTTCCTTTGCCCTCTCATTCTCATCTACTCCTGCACATATACCCCATCCATACTCCCATTCTCTCACACTTTCTCCTCTCCATTTTGTTTCAGTTATTCCACATACATCCACTTTCGCATCCTCAAGCACCTGGACAATCTCTCTCTCTTTCACCTCATCATTCGCTCCTCTTACATTCCATGTACACATTACCAAGTCCTTTGTCCGGTCCTGGGTCGTCAACGTTTGGTCAGTCCTTGTCCGAGGCTTCTTGTTTGTTTTTTTAGTTAGTTGTTTTCCGGGGAGGGGCACTAACCCTCCGCCAACCCTTTTAGTCGCCTTTTACGACAAGCAGGGATACTGGGGGAGTATTCTTGAAAACCCCCTAGATAGATAGATAGAGTTAGATAGATAGTGTGGACGGGGCTTAACTTCAATCCGGGGACTGACGTCAAGCAATATAAGTACATATTCAAATAAGGGAGCAACCTCATGGATGCCAATGTTAATTAACACTAGTTACCCATTTGGTAACCTCATCATTCCACTCTTCATCGCTCTCTCCCACCCTCTCCTCCAAACATTGCGGAGGAGGGGTCGGTGTTGGTTAGGTGTTGCCAATTAAAATTGGATATTTGGTTATTGAGCCCATTTGATGTTACACAACGATGTTGTATGCACCTCATGGACATGAAAGTAATTAAGTGGAGCTGCTGGGAAGAATTTTAAGGTAATTATCTCATATGAATGTTACTGATTATCTGACTATATTTCTTCATTTCTAATGCAATGCATTTATAATGAGATGAACCCCGTAAGGGCGTGATGCCTGCAGAGATGTGAATGATACTTAAAGGGTTTTGGCTCCCCTTCCGTCCCGAGTCATTCCCTTTCCACTGGTCAGCTGTCCCTCCTTTCCTGCTTTTTCCCTTGTGCGTGCAGTTCTTCCTCTCTATCTCCTCCCTTGCACTACAAGGTATTTATGGCCTTCGGCAGTCTTCTCTCTTCCCATTTCAGTATATCATATTGAGATGAAAGGTAATACGGGAACAAAGAGTTTAGTATTAATTCACTACCGATGCATTTTAATAGATGTCACAAAGGATAATAACCAAAGAAATTGATGAAACAGAATATCAATATTTGATTCGAATGAAAGCATTGCTTTTTCTCTTTGTTAGAGGTTAACATCTGTTAGTCTGATTCACTGGACTTTGTTTCAGCAGCTTCGAAGATCATGAATAAACGAAACTACCAGCTGACATGTTGCTCTTCTGTGCCATGTTGCCAGTTATACTTTACCGAGTGCTAACGTTTATTACTCTTTTATACTCCACATTCGCTTAGTAAATACTGTAGTATTCTCTATAAACTGTTTCCTACCACTTATTAAACCTTCATTTCCACATAATATGATGAGATATTTACTTCACCACCACTGAAAACCTGAGCCAATCACATTCTACCTTACACAGGCTCTAGGTTCTGAGTGATTCATTCATAAAGATACGTGGACTTACTACAGGGAACTGCCAGATGTCTCCAATTACTCCAATATTTTTTTCACACTTTCTATTTGCCCAACTGTACATGCATAGTGCCAGGAATATCTCAAGTACAGTAAATGTTTATTTGATATGCTTGCATTCAGTGTTAGATCTTTTTGTTCATACTTTCAGTATTATTTTCTTTCAGTTGTAGTATCAGTTTAAACTCTAAAGCAGTGATTCATAACCTTTTTTCTTGGCGACCCAAAATCCATAAGATGGTCTATATGGCGACCCAAATCCTCGTAAACTTATTCTGCACCAGAACTGAAACAAACATATGTGTCATATCATGTGACTAAAACCAAAGTAATATTTCAATATTTTATTGTCATAATAAATAAATTTCATTTTTAATATATGTACTTCCTAAGAACTAAAATATCAACATATTTTGGATGGAAAAAAATAAATCGAAGATCAGAAAATCAAAATAATTCATTCATGTTCATGATACACCTGTTTACTCTGACCATTAAGGAGAGGGTCACTATTTTGGATGTTGTCTGAGACATAAAGTACTATAATCAGTGAGATCCCTGGCACTGAAAAGTTTCAATCAGCTTCTCAAACCGGGGTGATTTAGATGACAGACTGCATCTTAGGTCATGCTCTGGTTGTAGACGGTTTCTGTACTTTGTGAGTGCAGAAAATCCTGTCTCACACAGATGAGTTGTAGCAAAGGGAAGGAGTGCTTTCAGGGCTTCACCTCCAAGAATTTTCTTTTCTTTGTAAACTCTGATCCAGAATGAGCTCAGTGATTCGTTTTGTTTCCTGAAATCATAACGAAGTGTTTCATCATTCTGAACCTCGATGAGCTGCTCCTGGAGGTAGCTGATGTTCAAAATCTTGTCAGGTAAGTCTTCAGCTTCAATGCTGAAGGGATTTCCTACCCAGGCATATTTCATCACATTCTCAGGAATGTAGTGAAAAACTCTTTGATTAGTCTGGAGATATGTTTCACAATGATGCTTTGGACCTGGGTGAGAGAAAATTTTTCGTCTTCCAGAAATTCACTTAAAGATGGAAAGACGCAGTCTTCCCAGTCTCAGTTTTACTCCTTCACAGCTTCAGTTTCCCCTTGAATGCAGTTACCTTCTCTGACAGCCCAACTAATGTCTGATCGTGACCTTGCATTGGAATGTTCAAGGAGTAAATCTCTGCAAAAATATCTGCAAGATAAGCCATTTGCATCACCTACTTTAAATCAGAGAATCTTTGGGGCTAGTGAATGATTCTTTTTTGCTAGAAATATCTCAGTCTCGTTGCGCATTTCAGGCAACCGTTGGAGCACCCTTCCTCATGACAGCCACCTAACCTCAGAGTGGTACAACACGTGTACTGTACATGTTCTGAACCAAAATCAAAACACATCCGACTGATGATCCTGGAGGGCACAGCCCTAGATTAATGAAACTGACTACCTGGATGACTTCCTGCATCACTTTCTGTAACTCAGGTGACAACCCCTGAGAAGCAAGATTCTCACAGTGGAGACAGTGAACAATCAGTACGAATGGATTTTCTTCTTTAACTCTAACAATGAAGCCATGACGTACTCTCAGCATTGCTGTTGCACAATCACAACAGACATAAAACACTGATTCCACTGAAACCCTGCTTCCTTGAAGAATGAGTCCACAGTACTGAAAATATCTTCTCTGGTTGTGGTCGTGTGTAATGGCCGACAGAACAGAAATTCCTCTTCCATGTCTTCTGCACCACGGTACCGTACGTAAGCCATGAGTTGGGCATCATTACTCCGAAATGAAAACGGTTAAGTTTTAAAATATAAAATGTACAGTACCGGTACGCTACTCCCAGTTGTGTGCATGGTAATAATCTTTTTTTAAGCCAAATGCAATCGCCTACTGTAGGAGAGAGAGAGAGAGAGAGAAAGAATGTAAAGTGTGAAGTATCGACAAGTACAGTAATATGTTAAAAAGTAATAGTATACAACATTAATAATATCAGTAATATATTTGTCTCTTGGCGACCCACTCCAAATGGCTTGGCGACCCAAATTTGGGTCGCGACCCATAGGTTTAAGAACCACTGCTCTAAAGCATTCGGAGAGCGCAGACCTCCACCAGTGTAATTCCCATTAAGTAGGATCCGGATCAGGAGCCACACCCAAATTTTTAAAATTCTTTCTTGGTCCATAGCTCACCTTTCCACAAAATTTCATTGAAAACTTTTGGAGATATTGTGCGGGACACTCCGAATGTGGATCCAGATGCAGATCCATCCCAGAATTTATGCACTTCTTCCTTGGCCGATAGCCCACCCTTCCACAAAATATAATCAAAATCCGTTCATAACTTTTTGAGTAATCTCGGATCTGGGGTGCACCCCAAAGTTAAATAAATTCTTTCTTGGTCCATGGCCCACCTTTCCACAAAATTTCATTGAATTTCATCGAGAACTTTTGGAGATATTGTGTGGGATACACGGGTCTGGCCCAGAATTTCATAATTTCTTCTGATGATGATGGCCCACCTTTCCACAAAATTTCTTAGAAATCAGTTCATAAAGTTTTGATTAAGCCTACTAACAGACAGACAAACAAACTAACATGGGGTAAAACATAACCTACTTGGCAGAGGTAATTATCCTAACCTTGGAGGAGGAGGAGGGAGGGGTAAAAATTTTGAAAGAAAGGAAAATAATATTGTACAAAAAGTCTATCTATCCATCTATCTATAGCCCGACGCCTTAATCCCGCAAAGGGTGGCCGCAGACAAAACGCCTCCAAGTCTCTCTCTCACCCACCATTTGACTACCCTCCCCCCAACTCACCCCCCCCTCCCTCATATACCTCTCAACTCCATTCCTCCACCTCATCCTCGGTCTACCCCTCCCTCTCCCTCCCTCCACGTCACCTACATACACCCTCTTAGTCAGTCTTTCATTCTCCATTTTCTTCACATGTCAAACCACCTCAGTGTATTTCTCCTAATCTTCTCAACCACATCCACATCCACCCCACAACGTTCCTTCACTTCTTCATTCATCAACAGAGAAATCAGAAAATAAAAACAGGTGGGAGAAAAATACAAAGAATTGTACAGAAATTTACATTGTGTAATATATTTCTTTACACAAGTTATAATGTTCAGTTTTACTGAAAATATCAGCTGCATCATAAAGTTTTAAAACAACACTGTTATGCCTTTTGATATTGAAACATCTGACTGGGTTGATTGGCATTGTGGGTACTTTAATATAGTGATGGTTCAAAGGTTGTTTGTGCAAAATTTTTCTTCCACAATGTAATTATTATGATCAGTGGCCCCCCCAGCACATAATGTAGTAGTAGTAGTAGTAGTTGTTCCCTAGGCAGTCTGGCCGAACAGCCCCGAGTCCCTTTGGAAGGCCATGGCCGAGACCGGGCTTTCCTACAGAGCTCTCAAAGACTGTATGTTGTGTTGTTAGCATAGGTGATTGTGTGCGATGCAGTCTTCCATAATGTGCTTAATAGTATGGGGTGCTGTGTTGCATCCTGGACAGGCATCAGTGACTGAGTCATTCAGCCTCTTCTGGTAGCTTAAGAGGGCTGGATGGTGCCCACATCTCAGCCTGGCCAGGTGGACCCTGTCCTCACGAGGAAGATAGGATTCAGAAGGGTGGATGTCAGGAGGCCGTGCATGCAGCTGTGTGTTGTGTTAAAATGACTGAATGGAGCGGCGAGTGATCTGAGTGTGGATATGCTTCTGGAAGCTGGTTTGAGGGGGGAGAGATGACAGTATTTGTATTTACCTATTTACCTATTTGTAGTATACAGGAATTGAGCAATGCTCGTGTTGTCCTGTCTCCATATCCACATTTATCAAGTCTACCTTTACACACATGAATGTTTTTCTCATGCACCACCTCTTTGTCTAAGTCGTTCCAAATATTTAAGTATTTACCTAATATACCTAATTGTGATATACACGGAATGTACTATGCTCGTGGGTTTCCGTTGCTGTTTCTCAGTAAGTCGAATTTAACTTTAAACTCGTTTAAGTTTCTAGATGGAGTGTGTGGTGAAATGCTGAAGCATGGGGAAGAGATAGTAGTAGAATGGATGTGGAAGATGTGCAGATTGGCCTGGGAGGAAGGTAGAGTCCCGGAGGATTGGAAGTCAGGTATAATTATTCCCTTGTACAAAGGAAAACGGCCATACCACGTTGAGTACACCGCTTCCCGTCCGATCAGCGAAGTTAAGCAACGTTGGGTCTGGTTAGTACTTGGATGGGTGACCGCCTGGGAACACCAGATGCTGTTGGCATCCCTACGTGTCAAATGGGGTTGGTGGAGGTTTAGTGCCCCTCCCTGTAAAACAATTAACTGTAAGCCCTTGGCCACCCCGTCTGGGATACATGGCGTCTGGCAATGAATGAATGAATGAAACAAAGGAAAAGGGGAAAAAGAAGTGTGTGGTAATCATAGGGGCATTTGTCTTCTTAGTATAATAGGAAAAGTGTATGGTAGGATACTTATAGACAGAGTTAGAGAAAGAACAGAGAAATTAGTTGGAGAAGAACAGGGAGGCTTTAGGAAGGGAAGAGGTTGTGTAGATCAGATATTCATTCTTAGATCTTTAGTGGAAAAGTTTCTAGAGAAGGGAAAGAAGTTGTATGCGGCTTTCATGGATTTGGAGAAAGCATATGACAGGGTGGATAGGCAAGGATTGTGGAAAGTGTTAAGAATATATGGAGTAGATGGGAAGTTGTTGAATGCTGTGAAGAGTATGTACGATGGTGCGAAGGCTGCAGTGCGTGTGGATGGTTAACTAAGTGAATTTTTCTCTTTGAAAGTTGGTTTGAAACAGGGATGTGTCATGTCTCCATGGTTGTTCAATCTGTACATGGATGGGGTAATAAAAGAGGTACAAGGTAGGGTAGTGGATGTTGGAGTGGCCCTGGTGAGAGAGGATAGTGTTTGGAAACTCCTGTACTGTTGTTTGCAGATGATACTGTGTTGTTGAGTGAAGACGAAGGGGAGCTGCAAGGCTTGGTGGATGAGTTTGAGAGAGTGTGTAAGAAACGGAACCTAAAGGTGAATGTAGGGAAGAGTAAAGTGATGGTCTTTGAGAGAGGTGAAGTTAGTGAATGTACAGCGAGGTTGGATGGTGAGGAATTGGAAAATGTGAGTACGTTTAAGTATTTGGGTAGTGTGATGAGTAAGGATGGAGGTTTGGAGGGTGAAGTGCTTGAAAGGGTACAGCAGGGAAGAAAGGTTGCTGGTTCCTTGAAAGCAGTGATAAGAAACCGGGAAGTGAGCATGGAAGTGAAAAAGTTACTACATGACAGTATTGTGATACCAACTCTGACGTACGGAAGTGAAGCTTGGACATTGTTGGAAGGACACAAGTCAAGAGTGAGAGCAGTGGAAATGAGTTATTTAAGAGGAGCCTGTGGAGTCACATGGAGAGACAGGCTGACGAATGAGGATATAAAGGAGCGTTGTGGTGTGGATGTGGATGTGATAGGAAGCGTTATGAGGAACACACTGAGGTGATTTGGCCATGTGGAGAGGATGGAGGGTGAAAGACTGACGAAGAGAGTGTATATGAGTGAGGTGGAGGGGGGAAGAGGGAGGGGGAGGCCGAGGATGAGATGGAGGGATGGGGTGGAGAGGTATATGAGAGAGGGGGGTGTGAGTTGGGAGCAGGGCAGTGAAATGGCGGGGGACAGGGCGACTTGGAGGCGATTTGTTTGTGGCCACCCCAAACGGGATTGAGGCGTCTGGCAATAGATAGATAGATAGATAGAAGTTTCTAGACTGGACAATCTCTTTGTCCAGGCTATTCCATAAGTCTGTACTTTTGTAAGGAAAGCTATATTTCTTGATATTCTTCAAGCAGCTTGACTTTTTCAATTTCATTCCATGTCCTCTTGTTGCTCTCTTATCCCATACAAACAGATCTTCTTTGTCAATTTTATCTACTCCCACCATGGTCCTGAACACCGCAATCATGTCTCCCCTCTTTCTCCTTTCCTCTAACGAAGGCAAATCCAGTTTTTCCAGCCTCTCTCTGTATGACAGGTCTGTCAGACTGGGGACCATCTTGGTTGCTGTTCTTTGTATTCTCTCAATCTTGTTTATATCTTTCTTTTTGTGTGGGGACCACACTACCGCTGCATATTCTGACCTGGGGCGAATCATGGCCACTATCAATTTTTTCATCATTTCATCATCCACATAATGAAATGCTACTCTTATGTTAGTCAAGAGTTTATAAGTCTCTCCAACTATCTTGTTAATGTGCTTTTCTGGTGACAAACTATCTTGGACCAGCACTCCCAAATCTTTCTCTTCTCTCCTTTTTGTGATTAATTCATTACCCAAAAAATAATTCAGTGATGGTCTCCTGGTACTTTTACCCATTTCCAATATTTTACATTTCTTTACATTAAATTTCATTTCCCACGTCCGGCTCCAATTGTGTATCCAATCCAAATCCTCCTGCAGTATTTTACAATCCTCCTCAACCTCTATCTTCCTCAAGATCTTTACATCATCAGCAAACAGACTTGCATAACTGTTCACTCCATCTACCATATCATTTACGTAAATCAGGAACATTACTGGCGCCAACACTGAGCCTTGAGGGACTCCACTTGTTACTTCCCTCCATCCAGACATCTTTTCCTTTATTACTGTCCTCATTTGTCTGTCTCTCAAAAAGTCTCTCATCCATTCCAGAAGTTTCCCCTTTAGTCCTCCTATATATTCTAGTTTCCACATTAGTCTCTTATGAGGTACCTTGTCAAAGGCCTTCTCTAAGTCTAAGTACACACAATCCACCCAACCATCTCTCTCCTGTACCACATCAATCGCTCTTGAGTAAAAGCTCAACACATGACCTTCCACTTCTGAATCCAAACTGACATTCAGCCAAAATATTCATCTCTTCCAGATATTTTATCCATCTGTCTTTCAGGATTCTCTCACACAATTTTGCAGCCATGCTGGTTAGAGACACTGGTCTATAATTCAGGGGTTCTTCCCTGTTTCCTCCCTTGTAAATTGGTACCACATTTCCCCTCTTCCATTCTTTTGGCACTTTCCCCTCTTCCAGTGAGCATACAATTAAGCTGTGAATTTTATCCGCCAGTTGTTCTCTGCATTCCTTCAGTACCCAATTAGAAATTCCATCAGGTCCTGGGGCTTTCCTTACATCTTGAGTTTCCAGTAATTTATACACTTCCTGTACCTCCACTTTTATATCTTTCATCACCGGAACATTTCTAATCACTCCCTCCCCTTCCACAAGCTCCTTTTCTTTAGTGAAAACTGACTGGAAACGTTTGTTCATTATTTCTGCTTGCATTGCCGCATCCTTAAAGACCTCTCCTTCTACTTTCAGCTTGGTGATTCCTTCCTTTTGTTTCAGTTTGCCATTAACAAATCTATAAAACAGTTTGGGTTCATCCTTGCATTTGTCAATTATACCTTTTTCAAAATTCCTTTCTTCTTCTCTACGTATTCTTGTGTATTCATTTCTTGTTCTTTTATATTCTTCCTTTGTTCTGTCGTTACCTCTCTTTCTCCAATTGTTCCATGCCTTATCTCTCTCTTTTTTTGCTATCATACACCTTCTATTAAACCACTCCTTTTTCCTGTTTTCTTTCCCTCTTACTCTTGGTACAAATTTTTCCACTCCCAAATTATAGAGGTCTAGAAAGATATCCCACTTCCTCTGTATCTCTCTTGTTTCTCTGAATTTTCTCCAATCCACATTTTCAAAAAAGTTTTTCAATCCTGTAAAATTTGCTTTCCCAAAGTTGTATCTTCCCTGTCTATGAAGCTCGTCTCTTGGCTCAACGTTTCCTATTAACATCTGGAACTCAATGACCACGTGATCACTTTTTCCCAAAGGACAGAGATATTCCAGTGATTCTATTACATCGGGTTCTTTGGTGAACAGTAAATCTAACCTTGCTGGTGTGTCCTCGCCTCGAAACCGTGTCTCTTCTTTGGCCCATTGCGTCATCACATTATTCATTATTATATTTAATAACATAGTGCCCCACGAATCCTCGCCGCCTCCCGAGTACCATTCCTCCCAGTTCACCTCTTTACAAAAAATTATATTATTGCTTTTCTCAATTATTTTTTGCAAGTAGCTAGCCATATCTGACAACATCTCATGGTATTCGTCATCCTTCCATGCTCTCGTCTTTGGGGGAACATACACTACCGCCATATCTCTCTTAACATTCTCTCCAGTTTCTAATTTCATATATATCACTTCAGCCCTGCCTTCTCCCATTTCCACAGTATCTACATTTATGTTGTTCTTCACTGCTATCATCACTCCTCCTCCCTTTTTTTCTTTTCTGTCTTTTCTCCACAGTTTGTATTTACCATCTCCCAAATGAACATCAATATCTTCTCTTAATTTGGTTTCTACAAAGCACATGACATCAGGTTCATGTTCTCTTAAGAAATCATTAATTTCGATCCTTGTCGATATGAAACCATCAACATAAGTATATATCACCTTCAAATTATTTTTGACATTATTAATACCCTCTTCTCTCCTACTCTCTGTCCGTACCACTTCCTCAACTTCTGATCTTTCACAACCATCCCCCTTAGTTTCCTTCACTTCTGTTTCCTTAAATACCATTTCCTTACTTTCATATCCAATACTCTCCAAAAAAAAGTATTACATTCTTCCTCTGTCGTCTTATCATTTTTTTCCTTTACTTCTTCCTTTAATGATTTTAAAACTTCTCTTTCTTCTTCGTTCAGATCTTTTCTTATTATAATATTTTCCATCCCCGCCTCTTTGCTTAATTTCCAGGTCACTTTAAGTATCTCATTTATTACACTTTCTGATGTAAACTTGACTCTCATTGGTCTTGTTTCCCCTTTCTTGTAAGGCCCTATCCTCCTTACTTCCTCAATTTCTTTTACCCACTTGTCTCCTTCGGGGTCAATCTTGCCTAATATTCCTCTCACCATGTTCGTGTCTCTCTCGAGTCTTACGAACCTAACCTATTCTTCCTCTTCCTTGTTTCCAAATACTACCACACATCTGTTCCTTTCTACAGTTTCTCTCACTATTTTCTCTTTTTTCTTCAGTATTTTCACTACATTTTCTTCCATTTCTTTCTTGTTCATTTCCCTTTCTTCCTGGATGATCTCTCTTAAGCTGGCCACTTCTTTCTGTTCTTCTTCTACGTGTGCCCACTTTGCCTTATGTTCTTCTAATACATTACTCACCTTCTCCGTTTTATTAGTATTCTCTTCTAGTTTCCTCCTCAGTTCAACATTTTACCGCTTCAAATTCCTGATTTCTTCATTGGCTGTTTCATTGGACTGGATCAGACTCTGTATGGTGGTTTCAGTATTTACTGACACATCCTTTATCACTAGATTCTCTACTTTCTTTTCGAGTTCACTAATCCTCATAATTAATGTTTTAACCAGGTCCATGACATTGGTATTAGCATCAAATCCTTGAAACTCCAGTCCCTCATTGTTTATATTTTCGGCCATGTTTGATGTTGGTTAAATACCAAAACAGCTGTTACCGAAAAAAAAAATCAAGGTTATCAGCGATGGCTGGGACGTCTGCTCTCTCCGGCTCCGTGTGTGGTATCGTGTGCTGGGTGTTGTTTTGATGTTCCTTGATGTGGGTGGATGTGCTGCCATGTACTGTAGTGGATGTTGTAGGTTTGTGGAGGTTGCAGCAAGGAACTGGGTGCCTCTCATGTCTAGGTGATGCTTGACTTTGAGAACTTTGGTTTCTTGATGTAGGTGGTCTGTGGGTGTGGTAGCTGTGCAGCCTGTGTTAATTTTTAGGGCCGCCTTCTGTATGGTCTGTAGAGTGTTGTAGTGTGTTTTGGTTAGGTTAGAAGCCCAGGCAGGGCTTGCATAATTCATCACTGAACATATGTATTGTTTGTATACTGTGGTGGTGGTTTCTTTGTTGTGTCCGAATGTTGTATGGGCAAGTGACCTCAAAGCATTGAGTCTTGGTGTTATTTTATTTTTAATGTTTGTGATGTGTTGTTTAAATGACACTGATGTATTGTATGTTACACCAAGGATTTTGTGTGTGTGTGTGTGTGTGTGTGAGACTTCTTGTTTGTTTTTTTAGTTATTTGTTTTCCGGGGAGGGGCACTAACCCTCCGCCAACCCTTTTAGTCGCCTTTTACGACAAGCAGGGATACTGGGGGAGTATTCTTGAAAAAAAAAACCTACCCCCAGGGGTTGGAGAAGAACAGGGAGGCTTTAGGAAGGGAAGAGGTTGTGTAGATCAGATATTCATTCTCAGATCTTTAGTGGAAAAGTTTCTAGAGAAGGGAAAGAAGTTGTATGCGGCTTTCATGGATTTGGAGAAAGCATATGACAGGGTGGATAGACTAGGATTGTGGAAAGTGTTAAGAATATATGGAGTAGATGGGAAGTTGTTGAATGCTGTGAAGAATATGTACGATGGTGCGAAGGCTGCAGTGCATGTGGATGGTGAACTAAGTGAATTTTTCTCTTTGAAAGTTGGGTTGAAGCAGGGATGTGTCATGTCTCCATGGTTGTTCAATCTGTACATGGATGGGGTAATAAAAGAGGTACAAGGTAGGATAGTGGATGTTGGAGTGGCCCTGGTGAGAGAGGATAGTGTTTGGAAACTCCCTGTACTGTTGTTTGCAGATGATACTGTGTTGTTGAGTGAAGACGAAGGGGAGCTGCAAGGCTTGGTGGATGAGTTTGAGAGAGTGTGTAAGAAACGGAATCTAAAGGTGAATGTAGGGAAGAGTAAAGTGATGGTCTTTGAGAGAGGTGAAGTCAGTGAATGTACAGCGAGGTTGGATGGTGAGGAATTGGAAAATATGAGTACGTTTAAGTACTTGGGTAGTGTGATGAGTAAGGATGGAGGTTTGGAGGGTGAAGTGCTTGAAAGGGTACAGCAGGGAAGAAAGGTTGCTGGTTCTTTGAAAGCAGTGATAAGAAACAGGGAAGTGAGCATGGAAGTGAAAAAGTTACTACATGACAGTATTGTGATACCAACTCTAACGTACGGAAGTGAAGCTTGGACGTTGTTGGAAGGACACAAGTCAAGAGTGAGAGCCGTGGAAATGAGTTATTTAAGAGGAGCCTGTGGAGTCACATGGAGAGACAGGCTGACGAATGAGGATATAAAGGAGTGTTGTGGTGTTGATGTGGATGTGATAGGAAGCGTTATGAGGAACACACTGAGGTGGTTTGGCCATGTGGAGAGGATGGAGGGTGAAAGACTGACGAAGAGAGTGTATATGAGTGAGGTGGAGGGGGAAAGAGGGAGGGGGAGGCCGAGGATGAGATGGAGAGATGGGGTGGAGAAGTATATGAGAGAGGGGGGTGTGAGTTGGGAGCAGGGGAATGAAATGGCGGGGGACAGGGCGACTTGGAGGCAATTTGTTTGTGGCCACCCCAAACGGGATTGAGGCGTCTGGCAATTGATAGATAGATAGATAGTGTGTGTGTGTGGTAGGGGAGTGTTGTTTATGGTGAGGTGTGGGATGTGACTGTGTTCTGCTGTCCAGTTTGTGAGAAAAGTCACTGTAGATTTGGCTGGGGCTATTTTGAGCATGTTTGTGGTGAACCATTCGTGTAGTGTGTTGAGGTAAGGTTGAATTATGTGTGCAGCTGTGTTTGTGTTTTGGTGCATACATGTAAGTGTTATATCATCTGCATAGGAAGCTATGTGTATCTGTGGTGTGTGGGTATGTCGTGCATGTATAGATTAAAGAGTGTAGGGGACAAAACAGATCCTTGGGGGATGCTGTTTGTGAAGTTTCTGATGTTAGAAGACTGACCGGCAAATGTTACGTGTGCACATCTGCCTGCTAAGTAGTTTGCCAGCCATCTTTTTGTGTTATTGTGCATGTTTGTGTTGAGTATTTTGTTTGTGAGGTTGTGGCGGGGGATGGCATCAAAAGCTTTGCTAATGTCTTGTGTGATTAGGATTGTTCTGTGTGGTGGCCTAGCTGAATTCATGCCATCGAAAACTCTCTGTGTAAGGTCTGTAAGAAGGGTGTTTGTCGAGTGTAGTGGCCTAAAGCCATGTTGTGACTGGGCTAGGGGAATGTGAGGTGTGACTAGTTGTAGTATCAGTCGTTCAGTGACTTTAGAGGGGGTGCAGAGGAGTGTGATGGGGCGATGTGAGGAGGGTAATGTGGGGTCTTTGTTGGGTTTAGGGATAGTGATGATATTGCCATGCTTCCAGATGTTGGGCATTATGTTGTGTGAGTAGCTGTAGTTTGATATGTTGGTGAGTGCTTGTATGCTTTGTGGTCCTAGGTGTTTAAGGTGAATGTTGCTTATGTTGTCTGGTCCACAGGCAGATAAGTGCTTGAGGTTGTTAATGATGTGCTTCGTCTGGTTGTAAGTGAAAGGTGCGTAGTCTGGGTCTGTGGGGAATTGTCTCTTACGTCAGATGATACGTCGGTCTTCGGGATGGGGGTTTAGATGGCTGACTTGTGAAAAGTGATTGATCAGAGTGTTTGCTTGTTGTTTGTTTGAGGGTATGGTGTCTGTTGTTGTGATGGCAGCGTGTGATTGTGTGGTGTTGCTGTTGGAAAGTGTGATGCTGTTTAGTGTTTTGTAGAGTTTGCTGATGTTTGTTTTGTGGTCAATGTTTGGAGGTAATTTTTCCAGTTTAGTGTTTGCTGTTCTGATATTTTATTGTTTATTTGAGTGTTGAATTCTTGTATTTGTTGTACGGTGTCTTGTGTATGGGGTGTTGGGGAGTGTCGCAGTGTGTCCTGTTGTCTGATGAGGCCTTGAATTTCTGGTGTGAAGTTGGGGTTGTGTCTCTTTCTGTTGCCTCTAGGGATGTGTCTTTTGTCTGCGTTTTGTATAATTGTATTGAAGCGGTGTTGATGTTTGTGATGGGTGTACTGTTTAGTGTTTCGAGATGTTGTTCTGTTTCAGTTACAAAGGTCTCCCAGTTGGCTCTCTTATAATTAGTGTGTGTGTGTTTGTGGCCAGCTCAGTTGATTCTGGTTTTGGTAGTGATGATGATTGGGAGGTGATCAGAACCTTGGGTTTTGACCACTCTCCATGATGTTGTGGGGGCGAGGTTTGGGGAGCAGAAGGTGATGTCTGGAGATGATGAGAGGAAGAGGGCTTGGTGTGGGATATGGGTATGTTGGTCTAAGCACATAATGTATATCTAAATAGGTAACACATTCCATATGTTGTATTATGTTCCACGTTAATGTACACTGGTGACATAGGGACATAAGTTTCAAAATAACCAAATATTTTCCCCCTGAATGAAGTCACCTTATATGTGGCGTATGAAAATTTATGCACAGTTCAGTACTTTCAAAAGTATGGTAATGAGGTGAATAATATAGGGGATTGGCAGGAAAGTGCATACTTGCTGCTGCTGCTGCTGTTGCTCTGATTGCAGATTTATCTCCACGTGAACCTGATGGATTGCAGGCTGGAGTTGCTCTTCTGCAACACACCATCCTCCTTGCAGGGGATTTGGGGGGAGTTGAGGGGTGTTTAACTGGACAGCAGCATTACCTGTTTATATTGCCGTCACCTCGGGGAGGCATCCCTCTCTGGCACCATACAGTGTATGAGGGTATGTATACCCAGTAATCATAATACTGTACATAAGCCTAATTAACTGTTTTAACTCTCTTGTTTGCAGGAACATTTGTCGTACTTCCACTTTGTTGGCCGAGTCATAGGGATGGCGATATTCCACGGCCACTACATTGATGGGGGGTTCTCCATGCCTTTTTACAAGATGCTACTGAATAAGCTTATTGTTCTGGATGATATCGAAGCCGTTGACCCTGACCTCCACCGATCTTTAAACTGGATGTTGTAAGTGTTTACTAGTTTATTATCATTTATGATGAAATTGCTGCACTGTACTGTACATGCAGATTAGGTGGGTATTGCATTGACCGAATTTATTTTTTTATTTTGTTTTATGAGGTCTTCTTTGGCTGAAAAATATTATTTGGCAGCAAACCAGACCTGGTGATCAAGTGGTTGGAGAAATTACCTGCTGTCCAAAATGATGCAATTATTAAAAGTTTTTTGTTTTTAATTATCATGATCATCATTGCCCAGAGTTGACTCCCACCCTTTAGGCTGGGTGAAGAAGAATCCAGAAGTTATGAAAGAAAGCAACGAAGCAGGGGAACTACAAATATCAGACAGCATGCCCAGTGAAAAGAGCCACACTGTCATTTATGTAGCATTGAAGCCTTTAATTGCTTGGCACCATTAAGCAAGCAAAAGTCTTTTGGCATATTATTGTTCATTTTATTATTATAATTATTATTATATTAATGTTCTTCTTCTTATGATGATGATGATTAATATTATTATTACTGTATTATTATCCATCCATCCATCATACAGTCCTATGTTGCTTCTCCTTAGGCCACTGTAATGGCCCTGCACCATCCCCCTAAGCTCGTTGCTCCGTGCGCTGTACCTCACTGATTATGCGCTGCATCTCAAATGTTGATGCGTGGTTGTCCAGGTGTGGGTCGGGAAGCCACAAGCTGCGAGGCCAGCATAGCACACAAAAAAGCAATGGAGCTTGGGGCTAGGCAAGCTTGACATTTAAGATGAGAGTGACCAGCCTCACTCATTCCAGAGTGGCATTACGTGAGCAATAAACCCCAGCCACCCCATGGACATAAACCTGGATCGGCTCAATCCAGTTGGAGCACTGTAATTACTCACAACCCACTAGGTGCCATAATTTTGTCATATGGTTACCATCCAGTGTAGTAAATGGTTTCCTGGTGTACAGGAAACCATTTGGCATGTCACTCAAGTGTAGAGTCACCCATAGGCAGAAGGAAGAGGAAAAAATGAACGAAAGAAAGATGGGAGAGGGAGTGTAAAGTCACCTATAGGCAGAAGGAAGAGGAAAGAATGAAATAAAGACAGAAGAGGAAGGAAGGAGGAGAGGAAAGGGCAGACATCCAAAGCAGGACTACATCAAGTGAGTGGATGGTGAGTGCCCCCACCTCTCCAAATGGTTTCCTGTACATCAGGAAACCATTTACTACACTGGGTGATAACCATATGACCAGGTTGTGGCACCTGGTGGTTTGGTGGGCAATTAACCACTTATGGGCGGGCAACTTATCAATTACTGTATATGACCGTGTGGGGCGGCATATTTTTGGAAGAATAAAGTATCACAGAATAAGCCTAAACATGCATAAATTGATGAAAATGGATGAAAAACGAAAGTAAGTGTTTCTTGCATGGTAATATGTCTCTGCTGGCTGTAGGAGGAGGATGGGAGGAGCACGTGCAGGCAGTTTATCACCTGGCCCAGCTGGGGCGAGGGTAGCGGACTTTTCACTCATTTTCTTTTTCATCACCGCTGAACACTAAATTTATCATTTACGCATTCTTTACACTGTTCAATGTCTTCAGAATCTAATGTGTTTTCTATTTTATTTCAACACTTATAACTATAAAACTTATGTACATTATTTCCTCATACTTCGATGCCTCGTTTTTCTTGCTAGAAAAAAGTTTCCAAGCTGTTTCACACTTTGTCAAGTTTCCCTGCATTTTGACACTCAGTAGACGGCGCGTACCGATGTTCATTTATTGGCGGCCATCTTGCGACCACCCTGCCCTCTACCAATACAACGGCGGTACTACAGACCCACATGCCATTGCTTTTTTGTGTGCTATGCTGGCCTCGCAGCTTGTGGCTTCCCGACCCACACCTGGACAACCACGCATCAACATTTGAGATGCAGCGCATAATCAGTGAGGTACAGCGCACGGAGCAACTAGCTTAGGGGGATGGTGCAGGGCCATTACAGTGGCCTAAGGAGAAGCAGGCATACAGGGTTGGCCAGAAACATCGCCGGCACTCAGTGGATTTTTGGTGTTGCAGCCCTTTATAACAGTTTTAATGTCTTCTCAGGTACATGTTTATTGTGTTATGCTGTTTTATCACTAGTAAACACTCTTCATTTAATTTTGGGTAGGGCCTGTTTGGTGTTATAGTACTATCTGCTAGGGTGGGTACATGTCCCACTGGAATGCTCCTCTATTTTTCCCATTGATTTTTAACTTCACACCGACGTTTCACGTTTCGAGAGGTTTTGGCGGAACATCCAACCCGCCAAGTTTGAGGAATTATTGTACGTATATTCTGTTTTACATGTTTCAAGGCTTGGGTGGGTAGAGGACAGTACAGTAGGTGACAAGGTTGCCACATTCCCCAACTTCACCAATAAATTAGGACAGAAAATGGCAGGACGTTACGTAACGACACCCACCTCTTCATGCACAGATGGTATGTAATGTCGCCCGCCTGTTAGGGGTTAAGGCTCTCCAGTCAGATTGAGCTTGTGCAGGTTTATATCCAAGGGGAGGTTGGGGTTAACTGCTCACATTATGTCACTCAGGGATGAGTGAGGCTGGTCACTCATCTTAAATGTCAGGACCAGCTTACCTAGCCCCGGGCTCCTATGCTCTTCATGGGCAACACTGAATTAGATGATGGATGGAGAGATGGAATATTGTTATTATTATTATTATTATTATGAATTCATTGTTTGCTAGGTACATTTTACATAGCACCTGTAGGAGGGCCATTCTGCAGACTGCCGCATTCGAAAAAGAGGTGAAAAGGGGTGGAACCATAGCATGTCATCCACTTTGATCTCTTGTTAGTTCTGTAGCTTCCATTTCCACTCCCCATTTTCTCACACATGTACATCTGAGTCATCTAGCCTTCAAACTCGCATGCTTATATACCCACCCTCTTTTCATGCATCCTTTGTGGATCTGTTCAGTGTAATCCTTGCAGAGAGTGGTTGCACAACACTCAGAAATATCAGACATTACTGTAGCACGTGAGTACTGTATGTGACAGGTGCATCATGTCCACAGACAGTCTTCCTGTCACTCCAACACAGTTTTCCCTGCTCTCTCTAACAGCCCCTTTACTCACACAACCATTGCCACCACATCTCAGCCCGTGTTCACAAACAGTAAACCTACAATCGACCCGTGTAGCATGCAGACTGCCACAAACGTGAAGTATAAACATGATATTACAACTGTCAGTGGCCTGTACATCAGAATCCCACAGACTGAAAACTTCCTTCACAAACACACACACACACCAACTAGAAGCAAAGGTCACACACTAACAAAAACTTTTACACATCAGTGACTACTCATACATCCACAGAATCAGAACTAATGGCCATGGAGGAGGACTCATCACATATATTCACATATCCATCCTCTACAAAGACAAAATACAAACAACACAGCCACTTTTCCAGAATGATACCACTGAAAATAGTCACTCAGTGTCAAATCTGGTCACACACAAGAAACATTTTTCAGCATGCACATTCCCCCTGACACCTCCCATGCCATAGCAGTGCAGTACAACCCCCAGCTCCTCCTGCTAACAGGTGCTTATCTCAGTTAATGATGGGGATATTAATGCTAAAAACAGTCTGGTATGAATGGAATGAAAATCACCAAGTCCATGACATTGCATCACAGATTAACAACATGTACTTTTTTTTAGTGATACTCTTAATACACCTAAATCCCCACAACCCCCTCTTCCCCAGACATCACATTCTGTTCACTTACAGTTTCACTCACCACCACCTGGCAAACAGAACCCAAACTCCCTTCAGATTACTTTCTTATCATTATCATCATGGGAATACTGTACACTCCAAACCACTGCAGCAGCATGTCACTTACACCAAAGCATACTGGACAAATTCACCAAAGAAACAGAACAACAGTTCAGCACACTAAACAACATATCCATTACTTAGTAGTCACATTACAAAGTTTAACATCACACTTGAATCCTAAAGGCCAATGGCTGTTGTTAGGGAAAAATGTTGCATAAAGTCCTTTGGCTGTCGATGGTACACTGGCTACCAAAAACTGGCGTTAGGTAGCACCACCTCTTTTATGACGTATATGGGACCTGGCCAACAGGAACTAAGAGATCAGGTGGTGGGAGGCATGATCCGACCCCCTCCCAGGGTGTGGGGACCCCCCCCTTCTCTTCCCAAGCCATCTCTCCACCTCCCTTTGCCCTATTGGATCCTGCCTTATGTGGCAGACATATTCCCTCCCTTTCACCCCCTCCTGATGCCCCCCACATTACCTCCACCTCCCTTTTCCCCCTTATTTCTCAAGGACTTTCCATTGTCGCTCACAGTGAGGAGTGACTTTTTGTTTTATTTTTGACGGTCGATTGTGCAGTAACCATTAAATGTATGAGAGTGAAATATACATTTTCTAGTGTATAAAATCAAGTCTTCAAATCTATAAAACCAATATTTACTTTGGTGGGAGTTTCTCTCTCTCTCTCTCTGCTTGAGGGGTAACAATTTTTATTTTTGACCTTCTTTAAAGGTCGATATTGCAGTACGTCATGTGGGAGTGAAACATATGGTTTCAGGTGTGTAAATTCAAGCTCCTGAAACCTGTAAGAATAAACTTTACCTAGGTGAAATTTCAAAAATCGGACCCTTTTTGTGGATCTAGGGATAGGGGGGCTGGGAGATTTGTGGTCTTTAGGGGTTAATACAAACACCATATTCCATAAGGCAACAGAAGACACTATAATGAAAACTTTATACTAGAGATAGCTCGCCATATTAAACAACATGACTCACATCACACGCACTGTACAAGGGTCTTATTCCCATTGTGTTATGTAAGCGCAAACATACCTTCATTTATCTGGGTCTTCACAGCAACAGCCACTCAGCTTTCTTTGAGGTACTGTACTCTCCATTTCTTTTACACATTTATCTACTTTTTCTCCCCTTCCTTAGACTTGGAGAACTTGATAGTGTGCTCCTTGAGACCCACCTGTACTGTGTACAACACACCTTCACATATTACCACACCAGTATGAATACCCACTGTTCATGCTAAATACATAGTAGAGCAGTCTCATTCAGGACTGGTGTGATAACATCAGCAAGAATGCTTTTATAACAAGCTGAATGCATCTTGTAGATAAAACTTCTTAATTTCAGATCTCCATATTGTTCCATACCTCAACCTGGGATTAATCTCACATAATTCTGGATAGCAGTCACTAGTTCATCACCGGGGTAGTCTGTCTATCTATTGCCTGATACCTTAATCTCTTATACGGGGTGGCCACAAACAAATTGCCTCAACATCACCGTCCCCCACCATTTCCATGCCCTGCTCCAGATTCACAGCCCCCTCTCTCATATACCTCTCTACTCCATCCCTCCATCTCATCCTTGGCCTTCCCCTCCCTCTCTCCCCCTCTACCTCACTCACATACATTATCCTTGTCAGTCTCTCATTCTCCATCCTCTCCACATGGCCAATCCACCTCATTGTGTTTCTCCTAACGCTTCCTAGCACATCCACATCCACACCACAATGCTCCTTCACATCCGCATTTGTCAGTCTGTCTCTCCATGTGACTCCACAGGCTCCTCTCAAATAACTCATTTCCACTGCTCTCACTCTTGACTTCTGTCCCTCCAACAACATCCAAACTTCACTTCCATACGTTAGAGTTGGTATCTCTTGACTTGTGTCGCTCTAACAACGTCCAAGTTTCACTTCCATATGTTAGAGTTGGTATCACAATACTGTCATGTAATTAGTGGTAGGTGGTGGTGACTATCATCCACTCACTTGATGTAGTGCTGCCTACTTCTTCCTTAGCCTTTATCATTCTTCTTCCGTGCCTGCCCTCCTCTCTTTCTATTTCTCCCATCTTTCCTGTCACTTCCTATTGCTTTTCTTTCCTTTACAGGTGGCTTTACATTGAGTGACAAGCCAAAAACCATTTACAGTGCTGAGTGGTAACCATATAACCAAACCACACGTGTTCCCTATGTGTCAACAAGTGGGTTGGTGGAGGGTTAGTGCCCTTCCCCATGAAACAAATAACTCAAAGTCAAATGGTCACCCCTTATGGGATTGTGGCATCTGGCAATAGATAGATAGATAGATAGAATAACTTCTTCACTTCCATGCTCACTTCGCTGTTTCTTATCACTGCCTCCAAGGAACCAGCAACCTTTCTTCCTTGTTGTACCATTTCAAGCACTTCACCTTCCAAACTTCCATCCTTACTCATAACACTACCCAAGTACTTAAATGCACTCACAGTTTCCATTTCCTCATCATCCAGTCTCACTGTACATTCACTGACTTCACCTCTCTCGAAGACCATAACTATACTCTTCCCTACATTCACCTTTAGATTCCGTTTCTTACACATGCTCCCAAACTCATCCACCAAGCCTTGCAGCTCCCCTTCTTCTTCACTCAACAAAACAGTATCATCTGCAAACAACAGTACAGGGAGTTTCCAAACACTGTCCTCTCTCATTAGGGCCACTCCAACATCCACTGCCCTACCTTGTATCTCTTTTATAACCCCATCCATATACAGATTGAACAACCATGGAAACATGACACATCCCTATTTCAACCCAACCTTCAAATAGAAAAACTCACTCAGTTCATTATTCACATACACTGCAGCCTTAGCACCCTCATACATACTCTTCACAGCATTCAACAACTTTCCATCTACTTCATATATTTTTAATACTTTCCACAATCCTTGTCTATCCACCCTGTCATATGCTTTCTCCAAATCCATGAAGGCTGCATACAACTTCTTTCCCTTCTCTAGAAACTTTTCCACTAAAGATCAACCTCTCCCCTTCCTAAAGCCTCCGTGTTCTTCTCCAACTAATTCCTCTGTTATTTCCCTAACTCTGCCAGTAAGTATCGTACTGTATACTTTTCCTCTAACACTAAGAAGACAGATGCCTGTATGATTACCACATACTTCTTTTTCCTCTTTCCCTTTGTACAAGGGAATGATTATATCTGACTTCCAATCCTCCGGGACTCTACCTTACTCCCAGGCCAATCTGCACATCTTCCACATCCATTCTACTAATATCTCTCCCCCATGCTTCAACATTTTACCACACGCTCCATCAATTCCTAGGGCTTTCCCCATTTTGACTTTCTTCATTGCTTCCACAACTTCCATCCTACTAATTTCTTCCTGTCATCTCACCTCTCTTCTTCTCCCAGCCATTCCCTAGCCACTTATGGTTTCATTACTTTCATTCTCAGTGTTCAGCAGTTCATTAAAGTGTTCTCTCAATCAGCTCACTTTTTCTCCCTTCTCAACTAGTAATTTACCAGTTTTATCTCACTCCCCTACTAACTTCATTGCCACCCTGTCTGACTCTCTTTACTTCTTTCCACCAAGTGATGGTCAGAAAGTCCACTCCCCCAACCTCTATATGCTCTTGCATCCATTACACGTCTTCGCATCCTTTCATCCACACACACATGATCAGTCATTGCCTTCCTTTTCATTCAGTTCACCGTCCACCCTTCTCATCACTCGCCATTTATACCTGTGGATCATTTTGTGCCTGAAGAGGATATTGGATATCACCAACCCCCTCCCGGCACAAATGTCCATTAAAACACTGCCATTCTCATCTATCTCAGCAGGCACACCCCACTCACCAACTACTCCATCCACCTTCACATTCCCTACTTTACCATTCATATCACCAGTCAAAAACACTCCCTCATTCCTTTTAAAATTTTCCATGCATACTTCCACATTTGTCCAAAACTCTTCTCTCACTCTTCTTGCACAACCTTGCGTTGGCGCATACACGCACACAATCGCCCACATTTGTAGTCCAACTTTCAGTCTTACCCACACAATCCTTGAGCCAACTGATCCATACTCTCTTATATTCCCCTTCCATCTGTTACTCACAACAAATCACACTCCTTCTTTTGCCCTCTCATTCTTACCTAGTCCTGCACATATACCCCATTGATACTCCCATTCTCTCACACTCTCTCCTCTCCATTTAGTTTCATTTAATCCACATACATCCACTTTTGCACCCTCAAGCACCTGGTCAATCTGTCTTTCACCTCATCATTTGCAGGGTAGTACTGCACTTAAAAATTTCAGCTAATTTGACTCCTCATTCATCTCTCTCTCTCTCTCTCTCTCTCTCCTCTCCTCTCCTCTCCTCTCCTCTCCTCTCCTCTCTCTCTCCTCTCTCTCTCCTCTCCTCTCTCTCTCTCTCAAGACTGCATACTTTATCCTTGTCTGTGCACAGCAGATTTTAGATATTCCATCCCTTATCATTCATCACAAACTTCCAAAACACCGCATCAGAACAGTAATAGACTGTGCCACTTTTACATGGACACCTAACTTGTCAAAAACACATCACAGCACTCCAGGCGGTACCAAAGTAGAAACTCTACCATTGCCTGGGTGCACACAGTCAACACTAATTGAACATTTGTGCACAGAAACAAAAATCTGAAAGCCTTGGACTATCTAGATATGAAGGGGGCATAGTTTATTGCAGTGGCACACAAGCACCTCAAACACCCGTGTTTTCACACACAGCCTGACAGGAACATACAGGTAAATGAACAAGCCCATTTTTGCACAATTAACCTTTCAGTTACCAGCCTTGGCCTAAACTCCTTACTCAGAGCAAAATACCCACCAGTTGACACCTCATATACTCCGTACTGTACATGTCAGAGGTCAGACCTAGTACAGTAGATCTGGATAGACTGCACTGTGAATGCCACCAGTCCCTCTTCTCATACAAATACAGAATACCTAACACAATAGACTACACATCCTACACATTACAACATATACGAGTAGTCATATTGTGCAGCATTCAAATAAGTGAGACAACAACACATCCGTTTTTCATGCCTTCCCATTTATGCATTTTGCTTTGTACCATCTTAACTTTCACATAGTGCCATCACATCATACCTGGCATCCATCCATCCATCATCTAATCTTATGCTGCCCCATGAGGAACATAGGAGCCCAGGGCTAGGCAGATTGCTCATGGCGTTTGTAAGAGTGACCAGCCTCACTCATCCGTGAGTGGCATTATGTGAGCAGTAAATTCCAACCGCCCTTTGGATATAAGTCTACACTGGCTCAGTCCAATTGGAGCACCTTAATTACCCACTAAACCACCAGGCACCATAATTTGGTTATATGGTTACCACCCAGCATGGTAAATGGTTTCCTGTTGTACAGGAAACCATTTGGCTTGTCACTTAGTGTTGAGTCACCCATAGGCAGAAGGAAGAGGAAAGAGTGAAAAAAAGAAAGACAGAAGAGGGAGTGTAAAGTCATCTGTAGGCAGAAGGAAGAGGAAAAATGAAGGAAAGAAAGACAGAAGAGGAAGGAAGGAAGGAAAGGGCAGACACCCAAAGCAGCACTACATCAAGTGAGTGGATGGTGAGCACCCCCACCCACATGGCTTCCAACAAATAATATTCATTAGAATATTGAGCAAGATAGACGTCTGTAGAACTTTCCACCTGCTGTAGGGAAATAAAGCCAAGCTGAAAAGTGTCATAATCTTTGCAAATTAGTTAATTTTAGCTGTATTTTTTCTCTTCCTGCAGAGAGAATGATATAACTGGAATAATTGACAACTGCTTTACTGTGGAACACGAAAGCTTTGGTGTACTGCAGATGCGGGAGCTGAAACCTGGTGGTAGCAGCATTGTGGTTACCGAAGATAACAAGAAGGAATACGTTAAGTTGTATGTCAACTATAGATTTATGCAGGTGAGTCACACAACACAGTAATACCTCGATATACGATACCCCTAGATGTGAAATCCCGGCATAACAATAGTGTAGAAATACCACCATACCCCACTTAACGATGGCCAAACCCTGGTTTAACAGTGGGTTTTGATTTTTTTTACCGATTTTGATGATATTTTAGACAAAAATTGTGTATTTAGGTTGATTTATAAACTGTTTTTAGACTTGGATTAATGTGTTGTAGCCATAGGTGTGGTGGACATTGTCATTTTCTCCAAGCTTATATTTGATGATTTTCAGATTTTGTTTGTTGGTTTTAATGAGTTATTTACAGGTGTTAGGCTTTGGGTAGCTTCCTTGACAGCTGTTAGGCCATTTCGATTGACTTTAAACTTGTTTTGGGGCTCATTTGGGTGGGTTTTGGGCTTGGTTTGGAGGGAAACCCAAGGGTGGTAAATGCTTCACATTACATATTAAAAGTACCCTAATACACGATACCCCACCTGATGATGGGGTTTTACCTAACCAATTACAGTACAATCCCAGTTAACCGGGTGGCTTGGGGAATTTACCTTCCCGGTTACAGATTTTTCCCGTATTTCTGATTTTCAAGTCAAATCTATACAAAGGCTATCACAGCAGTAAATACAGTTCAGGTACTCACCAGTCACATTAGGGGTTACACTAAGAGATTCCGCCTGAAAAACTGCCTTGTAAACACACACCATGGTCATAACGCACGTGTGCAATGTCTAGCAACTTGCAGTACTGCAAATTACACCAGTCCATTGTTTACCGAATTACTGTATTCATTATATGTACTGTACTCATAAAAATTGAAAAATAAAATAAAGAAATAAAAGCTTGAACATTTATTAGTGAACTGATGATGTGTTAAGACTGCACTGTAGAATTATCACAACACTTGTGCCCTCACGTGAGTTTGTTTACGTTTCCGACTTCTTCTTCTTCCCTACCTGACCTCCATCACTCCACCCCTCACCCGCCACTCAGCTGTTTTGCAGAAAATAAAATAAATGATGTACGTATGAAATGGAGGCATATTATTTATTTTTCTTCCAACAAAGTAAACTTTCATTCCTATTAACATTTATATTCAGCCATTAGTGTTTTATAATGTTCGCCTTTTTCAAGTCTGTTGCATATGTCCAGCTTCTGTTTCAAGGTAAGCACGATACGCTTACGTTTAGTTTGCACTTCAGGCATTT
Source organism: Coenobita brevimanus (assembly GCF_032717465.1). Lineage (NCBI taxonomy): Eukaryota > Metazoa > Arthropoda > Malacostraca > Decapoda > Coenobitidae > Coenobita > Coenobita brevimanus. The sequence goes on from NC_136976.1 coordinate 56,391,928, forward strand.
TGGAGTGTACAAATTACCGTCTATCAGAGGAACACAACAGCAAAAGACTTTGTTTACTGTCTGGTGGCAAAACGCAGACTGGTGATTTTTGGAGGGTGTGGAGGATGACTGAATTCAAGTAGGGGAAAGAGGGGGAGAGGAGGGGTGGTTAAGAGGATTTGCTAGGGATTTACATCAGCCGGAAATGCCTTCACCTCGCTTTGTCTGACTTCCCCCAGCCTCACGTGACACAATCAAACGGCGGTTTGGCGGTCCATTCAAATTGGCGCACAGTTATAACTTACTGACATTTTTACCAGCCCTTGAATTTTCCCGTTGTTCTGAGTATTCCGTTTGTCTGGATACCGGATAGCTGGGATTGTACTGTACATCGTTAAACCGGGGTATACCTGTATATGATTCTGTGAATTCTAAATTAAGGTTAGAGTAGTTAATTGGTGACTTAATCCATTAACTTTCTAGACTCTTTTTTTTCTCACCAAAGGTTGGTGTCAGAAAAGGCCTAAAAAACAAAACACAGTAGACAGCCAACATTTCGTGTGAACTGGGCCATACTGTAGGCTCATGGCCTTTGGTTCCTTCTTCCTCGCATACAGTCAATCGCTCATCGTTCACACTCCCAGAATTTATATATATATATATATAATGTGTCCGACTCTGGCATAGGCTTTACAGCCTGCTTTCAAGGCCCAGTAGTCCTCCTACATACCATACACCTCTACATGTCATCTCTTTGGCGCTAACACCCACTGTCCATACTGAATACATGCTAGGGCTGTCTCATACAGGACTGATGTATTGGTATTAGGGGGGGTATTTTTATGACATGCTGGTGGGTCTTCTGGTAGATCAGTAAAGTCTGCTTTAATGAAATTCAAATCCTTAAACTGTTCCCTGCCCCAGCGGGGATTTGAACCTGGGTCCGGTAGGACTGCAGGCCACCTCTCTACCGATTGAGCCACCTCACAGGCATGGCCATTTGCACTTATATAGTGGGGTATTTTTCTTTATACTGTAAGTGCATTTCATATGTACTTATCTACTGCTTCAGCCCATCTGTGTCAGGTTAAAAAAGGGGTGCTAGACCCTTGTCATTTGCTCTTCATTACATAATTCATCTGGCTGAGTTGATCCCCTGTAAATTCCTGAGCCTCAGTATGCTCCTCACCTCTTTCTCACACACTCATTTACCACATCTCTCTACCTTCTTGGCATACTATATCTCCTCCAGGCTTGATATTCACTGACAAACACCCATTTCACCACACTGTTTACATCCAACTTCATGACCACCTTATCTGATTATACTCTTTTCAACCCTATTTCAACAGATTTCTTTACTCCACATCTTTCATGAATCAGTTGCATACGTTTCTTATCCTTTATAGTTGATACATTCCACATACATTCCTCAGTAAGTCGATCTCAACTGCTCTTACTCTTAACATCTTATGCCAAATCAAAATACAGTACAGTACAGTATCTTCCAGACTGAATACATTGATCCCCTCTTTTGCTTGGGTTATGTTAACCAAGATTTCTGTGCATTCAAGAGGCACTGCATACTAATCCCTCTAACTCATTGATAGAAACTTGATGTGTAACCAACCCTGTGATCTGATCCCAACTTGCCAATTAAAACCTTCTGTAAACCCTGATGTGTTAACCAACCCTGTGGTCTGATCCCACCTTGCCAATTAAGAGCCCTTTATAAACCCTAATGTGTCAACCAACCCTGTAGTCTGACCCCCAACTTGCCAATTAAGAGCCCTCCATAAACCTTGTGTTAACCAACCCTGTGGTCTGACCCCAACTATTACCTCAACTCAGTTACACATATGCTTCCGAAGGACACAGCTGACTGTATAGAGGTAAAGCAGACGAAAAGACTCGTGGCATTAAAGGTGTTTAAAGGAATTAAAGAAATGGAAAAAAAAAATACTAGCTTTCATAAAAGACATTTACTGGCAAGGTGAATGAGAGGGGGGGGAGGATCTGAGGCTGATTTGACAGGGAAATGCTTTTAATTTATCTCTGGTGGTACTAGTGCCAAGCCTCAGACCTCACAAAAGCACTGTTGTCATTGTCTGAGGGGTCTGTAATGGATGTGGTGGCGACTGGCAAAGCTGGTAGGGCAGACGAGGCGTGTCTGGCAGGTGAGGAGGGGGGAGTTGGCTGGTTTAGAGGTGAAAGCTAGATGATAATGAGATGCTGACAGTGTTTGTTGATATTCTTGAAAATTTCACTGCAAACTAATTAAATCTGGCCTGTCTAGCCATTCAGATCTCCACATTGAGTTAGGCTGAGAATGTAGAGTAGCTTGTCTCTATCTCTGTCAGAAGAGTGAAGAAATTTACATAGCGACTGCTGTGCTGGCTCTTGTGGTCAGGAGGCTGTCTGTACATGTGACTGTGCCTGTTGCTGATCATCTTGGCCCTCCTGTGCTGCCCACTCCTCTGCCTGGGAAATGAGATTCTGTGTTGATGTCTCAGTGGTGTTCTGAAGTGACTTGATCATCCATTTCTTTCCTCCTTATCTCTCTGAAGCCTTCACCTGGGATGTGACAGACAACTTTGACTGCAGTAGGCAGTGCATCCGTGGTGGGATATGAGAACACTGAGGAGAAAAAAATGTCAGGCAGAGTTTTCCATCATCCATGCTTGATTATTTCTAGTGGTACTCTCTCCCTGGCATTACAATGTTGCTAGGTGCATTTCTCAAGTTGATTTTCTTCAAGAATTTGCTTATTGTTTGGGAAGGTGCTTCCTGACACTGCCCCATCTCCACTGCTGAAAGTTTACCTCAGTGCCTCTCGTTTTTCTTCTTGAAACCCTCCAACACCTCCTCTTTTTTCTAATACCCCCTGCATTTGCTTGCAGGTGAGCCTGAGATGCCAGCACTTGAAACAAGAAATTACATCTTGCACAAGTAACTGGCTGTTTGGTGCCATGTTAGGCACCAGGAACAATATTGTACCACCATCAACGGGTACTGGTCAACAAAATGTGAAGGATTGTAAGAGCATGTAGCCAGGGTCAGGAAAATATTAAAGAGCAATTTGTGTCATGCGGCACTGCTTGGCTGCCAGAGCAAGGATGTTATCAAACCATTCTGTCACCATTGTTGCAGTTGCTCACCCCATAACATTATGCTCCCAGTGGATATGCCTACAAGACCAACGATGACTCAAGCAAGACTAAGGACAGGCAAAACAATAAATTACTACAGGCTTTTCTGTACAGCCACCTGTAGAATTCACTGCCAAGAGAAGGACAAAGCATTCTTTACTATCCTTGAACTGTGGAACACTCCTTTCCTTTCATGTCAGGAATATACAGTATGGAAGGCAAGCATTTCCAGAACAAACCAGTTTCATCCATATTTAATATGTGCCACACCTTACTGAGCCTTTCTTCTCCAGTCCTATGCAGTTCTGGAGGAAAGATGTTGTCAGCCATAAATGGTACTACCAGTCTTGCCAGTGCTCTGAATGGAGGAGAATTTGTAGCTTGCATTACATGAGCTATCATTGCAAAGACTCCTGTTGCCTTTCCTTTAAGGGTGCTGACACTGCCCATGCACATACCACATGAGAATCTTTTTAGTCATAAATAACATTGGATTAACCACCACTTACCACTTTCCTGATATCACTGACATCATCTGTTGCTGAACACAAGGCATGCTTAATACAGATGGAGTTCTTTCACATCGCTTACACAGCTGACTCCTTTACATTGAAGACTTTGTTGACATCGCAGACTCTCATGCCTTTCCAGGTAGTGCAACATATCCTTCATAATGGCTAAAGGCAAGCCTTTATGTTTATGAGTAGGCCTGCAGCCTGAGGAGAAGCCATCTCAAGATCACAATACCACACATAGGTGAACCATCACACACTTCATCAGTTCATAAATAGAGTAGTTCAGTGCTGTGGGTTAACTATGGTCAGTCTTATCATGCCACGTGTGACCAAGGAGAAGGATGAACTGAGAATTGTGGGTGTAACATGAGTCATGATATTACTGCACGGTTGGTTCAAAAGCGCCTGTAGTCCAGCCCAACTTGTGCTGCAAAAAATTTTAAGCTGACCTGGTATGGCCTGTGCATTTGGAATGATTTCTTTGCATATATGATTCTGCTGGTGCTGCTTTGTGTCACCATGCACTTGAAATCCATGCATAGGCCCTGCACATATAGAGGGTGGTCACTGTAAGTCACCCGGCAGTATGAAAAATAAAGTAAAACTGACAGTCTTGTTATGAATCTCTCCACCCATGCAAATGGAAAATGAATTTGGATAATGACACTGACTTTAAATCATGATGTATAGTGGAGATTATAAGTTTACAGAGTTTATTATACTGTACTGTGCAAACAATATCATAGCCCAAGGATATTGAGACTTTCTTACCACATACCACAAGTTATCAGATAATCTATTCATATCCCCCTTATGTAGGCAACTGAATATAGATTAGTACATTTCTCCATTATCACCTGTTCACTGTAGAATGGTAACACACCAGTTCTTGTGAAATTATTGAAATGGTAATTGCCTTGTCAGGCAAATAAGTATTGTTGCAGCACTATGTCAGTTTGGGAGAGTGTGTAAGAAACGGAATCTGAAGGTGAATGTAGGGAAAAGTAAAGTGATGGTCTTTGAGAGAGGTGAAGTCAGTGAATGTACAGCAAGGTTGGATGGTGAGGAATTGGAAAATGTGGGTACGTTTAAGTACTTGGGTAGTGTGATGAGTAAGGATGGAGGTTTGGAGGGTGAAGTGCTTGAAAGGGTACAGCAGGGAAGAAAGGTTGCTGGTTCTTTGAAAGCAGTGATAAGAAACAGGGAAGTGAGCATGGAAGTGAAAAAGTTACTACATGACAGTATTGTGATACCAACTCTAACGTACGGAAGTGAAGCTTGGACGTTGTTGGAAGGACACAAGTCAAGAGTGAGAGCAGTGGAAATGAGTTATTTAAGAGGAGCCTGTGGAGTCACGTGGAGAGATAGGCTGACGAATGAGGATATAAAGGAACGTTGTGGTGTTGATGTGGATGTGATAGGGAGTGTTATGAGGAACACACTGAGGTGGTTTGGCCATGTGGAGAGGATGGAGGGTGAAAGACTGACGAAGAGAGTGTATGTGAGTGAGGTGGAGGGGGGAAGAGGGAGGGGGAGGCCGAGGATGAGATGGAGGGATGGGGTGGAGAGGTATATGAGAGAGGGGGGTGTGAGTTGGGAGCAGGGCAGTGAAATGGCGGGGGACAGGGCGACTTGGAGGCGATTTGTTTGTGGCCACCCCAAACGGGATTGAGGCGTCTGGCAATAGATAGATAGATAGATAGACTATGTCAGTGTTAACATAGCATTTTAATTATGACAATCAGTATTTTTTCTTAGTCTGAGTGATGTGCATGTGTTCTGGCTCCAGTTCTTAATAAGGCATGTCATTAAATACATTAGCAAAATTAGCATATTCTTTGTTGATTTTTTCACCTGCCCCCGAAGTACCCTCTGGAAACCCTCTTGCGTACCCCTGGAGGTTCGTGAGCCCAAGTTTGAGAACCGCTGCCATAGCCTGATGTGTGAGACATTATACATCAAGGAAAACCTGCATCTTACATGTTCCATGAGTAATGAATTCTCTCATATTTCAGGGTATAGAACAGCAGTTTGCTAATCTTCAAAAGGGCTTCACTGAAGTAGTGCCACAGCATTTACTGAAGCCCTTCGATGAAAGAGAACTAGAACTTATCATTGGAGGCTTAGGGAAGATTGATATAGATGACTGGAAGGCCAACACACGTCTCAAAGTAAGGATACAATTTGAATCTCTCTCTCCCTCTCTCTCTCTCTGTTTTATTAATTAAAAAACATCATACCATAATTATTTCACATAGTTATAGTCTGTATGTGATCATATTAGGCATAATTATAGATATATGACTTTGTTTCAGCACTGTACTCCTGAGACACCAGTTGTTGGGTGGTTCTGGCAGATAGTTGACACCTACACGGAGGAGATGCGAGCACGACTGTTGCAGTTTGTGACAGGGTCGTCACGGGTGCCACTGCAGGGTTTCAAGGCACTCCAGGGCTCAACTGGGGCAGCTGGGCCCAGACTTTTCACAATACACCAGATTGATGCCCCAACAGGTACTTTTATTGCCATTTGTACTTCTCACATAATGCTGTCACAGGCATAGACCAGTTTCATATCTTTAAATTCTCTGGACTGCTAAAGCCTAACCTTAGACCCCAAAACTACTGAGTGGATACTATGTGATTGACTGTTACCCCCAGCCCTGCTCCCCCCCCCCCCTTTTTTTTTTTCTTTTTTTTTTCCCCCCCACAAACACAAATGAAGGCTTTTGACACATGATGTTAGATATGAAAGATTATTTTGTGATTATCAAGAGTACTACTGGTACTATAACCAAGGTCTGTATACTGATATTTAGGAACTTTTCATGTTTGTATAGATCTAAATATATTTATTTATTTTTTCTTCCAGAAAACCTACCAAAGGCACATACTTGTTTTAACCGCATTGATCTTCCGCCTTATGAATCATACAGCAAGATGCTTGAAAAGCTTACTCAAGCAGTAGAAGAAACTTGTGGATTTGCTGTAGAGTGAGTTTCCTGGCTTTAGCTTATGGGTAAACTTATTGCTAAGTAACTGTAATTTATTGAGTTGATATCCTTGTAGTGGTAGGTGGGGGCACTCACCATCCACTCACTCAGTGTAGTGCTGCACTCAGGTGACTGCCCATTCCTCTCTTCCTTCCTCTTCTGTCTTTCTTTGCTTCATTCTTTCCTCTTCCTTCTGTCTACAGGTGACTCTACACTGAGTGACAAGCGAAATGGTTTCCTGTACACTGGGAAACCATTTACTATGCCGGGTGGTAACAGTGTAACCAGATTATGGCGCCTGGTGGTTTAGTGGGTAATTAAGGCGTTCCAGCCGGATTGAGCCTGGGCAGGTTTATATCCAAGGGGTGGTTGGGGTTTATTGCCCATGTAATTCCACTCAGGGATAGGTGAGGCTGGTCACTCTCATCTTAAATGCCAGGACCAACTTACCTAGCTCCGGGCTCCTATGCTCCTCATGGGGCAGCACAGGGTTAGATGATGGTGGTGATGATGATAATATCCTTGTAATGAAGGACAGAAGCTTAGTTAATTAATACAAAATATAAGCAAGGTCTGTTTACTTCATAAAGGATTTTGTATGAAGGTTTAGACCAGTAGGTTTTTTTTTTTTTTTTTTAAGCTACTGTTTAAAGTTCTTGTGGGTAAGGTTTTATACCAAGAGTAATAATGAATCACATGTTTCTCAATGTCCTCATGTGTTGCCAAAAATATCATCACTGATATTATTGGCTAATCTCAATACTGTTTTCATTTTTAAAATAAACATCACCATGAGCTTGTCAAATGAAGAGTGAGTGACTTTGTACAGATACTTGTTATCATATTGTTGGGGGGGTATTATACTAGCTGGAGAAGTTGGGTGTCTTCCCATTCAGAGGTGATAATAAGATTCTAATCAAGCTTCACTGTATATTTAACTGAGATGCTCTCAGCATATAGTCATATTAGAATAACTGTGATAGCAGTACAGTTCCAAACCTCCAGGGCAGTGACACACATGCATGGGGTTCATTTTGATACTGGAAAGTGTTCATGCATTTTCATATACATTTTAGCCAGTCAGAGTATTTATATTGCTAAGTTTATCTTTTCATTCATTGTTCATTGAATACAGAAATGTGGAGATGGACACACTGTGGTAAATTTATGACATATCAAAAGGTTCATCGTTGCATGTTGTCAAAATACTCTTATTGCTTATACAGAGACTGATTTCCCTTTTAGTAAATAGGAATATATGGTTGATGAAGAGTATTTAAATATATTTGATACAATAATATTCATTTTATACAGTATACCAATTTATGCATGATTGATATTATTCATGTTTGCACTAAAACTGAAGTTAGTTTGAGAATAACGTATACATATCAACTGGCTCACTAACACTACAAGCTGACACAATACACTTGATACTTAAATTGTACTTTTATAATGTGAACATTTTTACCGCATGAATCAGAGGTATGGTTAAGCCTAGGCTGTTGGTTGGAGGTGTATTTAAGTCCTTCACTATGAAAGGTCTTACCTAATATGGATAAAATTAACTGGCAGTACGGAAAATAATGCCTTCATACTGAGTGAGTTAGTGGAGATTGTTTCTAATCCCTTCACAGTGAGAAATATCACTTTGACTATATAAAGTTGTCTGGTGGTATGAAGAAGAGAAATAGGTAAAACATGATCATAGTGAAGCTGTTATCTTGAATCTCAGTTAGTCTAAAATCCGGTGCCTCAGTATCTTAAAACCAGTCTCGTTGTAAGATATATGGTAGCATTTACATTGTTTGCATCCTAAGCAGTTTTAATTTTAACTGTCATTGAGTCATTCTTGTTACTGTGTGTTGCTAATTGCCATTAGTACTAGGTTAAGGAGAGGTGTGTAAGTTTTCATCAGTCATTTTTGTATATTTTTCATCTCATCATCACAGTTGACTTGTGCTGGAGCTGATAGTTGTCTATAGCTTCTTTTTTTTTTTTTTTTAGTTTTATGACAACTGGTAATGTTGCTAGTTTTTATTATTTTTTAACTGCCACAATAAATTATGTACATTCCTTTGGTCCTCTCTTCAAAATCATAAATATAAAATTACTGATTATTTGGTAAAGTTAATAAAAGAGTGGAAAAACATACTTGTATTTTTTATTTATTATTATTATTATTATTTTGTTTGCTACAGCCTTTACCAGCCTACTTTCCACTCATATCAAGATTTAGGGCGAGACTGACTCTTACATGGTGTGTTAACATGATGCTGTCACACATCCACAAACTAGGACACCATCATGTGGTTGGGATATTTTTGTATCTAATGGTATTTTTATTATTGAGGATAGTCATTTACCAATACAATATTTTTTTTTAACACTGGTCAGTTAGTCACTAACTTTATAGGTAAGGGCTGTAATATATGCAGATTAACATCTCTGCTGGAATAATTAAGTTCCCTTTACTCTTTTGGATCCAAAAGTTACTTTGCCAAGTACAGTATACTTTCATAGCAAAGAAAATCAGATTACTGAATATATTTAAACTGAATTGTCCCACACACTTGTGTAACCTTTGCTCACGTTTGCCTCTTATCTTTAATATGTCTGTTGGAAAATATGAAGTATAGTTTTCAGAACTGTAACTATATCATAGTGTAAAACCTTTCACTGAAACCAACTGTGATGATATTGTACTGAATGACCTTCAAGCAATATGTACAAGAGAAACAACTGTATATCTGTAATATGAAATTCTCTTGCTATAACTGGCTACACTGTAACTCATCTTTCTGTTGATTCTGAGAAGAGTCGTATTTTATTGTACGGTGTATACCAAGAATGTACCAGACTGGAAAAGCAAAGGATCTCTTTGGTGTCCTAGAAATGCATATCAGTTTTCATACAAGCTTTTATAAACATCAGTGATTATTAGTGACTCAATATTGCAAGCTAGAATGAAAATACTGTATTTACAGTATAAGTCAGGATGCCAAGAAATGTAGCAATCAGCCAGTCACATATTTAGTTGTGCTAAAAAAATAATAATAATAAAAATAGAATTTTTAATAAATACGGAAACGAACTGTTAATTTACTGAATCCTTTAAAATTATAATTACTCTTAACCATGACTGGTATGAATACCACGAGGTAATTTCAATTATGTGACAAAGTGGTTGGAGGGGATGCCTAACATCCACTTACCCAGAGTAGTGATATAGTACTGTACCCCAGGGTGGCTCTACATTGAGTGACAAGCCAAATGATTTACTGTATGCCAGGAAATCATTTAATACCCTGGGTGGTAACCTTACAACCAACCAATACATGTTCCCTGTATGTCAACAAGTGAGTTGGTGGAGGGTTAGTGCCCCTTCCAGGAAAACAACTATCTGAAACAAAATGCCTCGGACCAGGACTGACCAACAGGTGACAACCAAGGACATGGTGCGGATTTCAATGTGGCACGTGAGAGGTGCAAATGATGAGGTGAAAGAGAGTGAGATTGTCCAGCTGCTGGAGGATGCTAAGTGGACATTTGTGGATTGACTAAGACTAAATGGAGAGGTGGGAGTGGAAGTATGAATTGGGTATGTGTGCAGGAACAGGTAAGAATGGGAGGGCAAAGAAGGATGTATGTATTGTGTGCAGGAGATGGAAGTATAATATAAGAGGGTATGGATCAGTTGGTTCAAGGAACATGTGGGCAAGACTGCAAGTTGGAATACAAGCATGAGCAACTGTGAGTGTATGTTGTTCGAGCCACGTAAAAGATGAGTTCTGGATAAATGTGGAAGCAAGCGTGGAAAAGTTTGAGGGGAGAGAGAGTGTTTTCGATTAGAGATATGAATGTAAAAGTAGGGAATGTGAAGGTAAATGAAGTTGGTGAGTGGTGTGTTCCTGCAGAAGTGGACGAGAATGGCAGTACTCTAGTAGACATTTGTACCAGGAGGGAGCTGATGACAGCCAATACCCTCTTTAGGCACAAAATAATCCACAGGTATACTAGGCAGGTGATAAGAAGGTGGATGGTGAACTGAATGAACAGAAGGCAGTGATTGACCGTGTGTGTGTGGACGAGAGCATGAGAAGGTATGTACTGGATGCAAGAGCATACAGAGGCTGGGGGTGAGGACTTTCTGACCACCACTTGGTGGCGGTGAAAGTCAAGGCACAAATGCGATGGATGAATAGAAGGAGAGTAGGGCAGGAGGAAGTAGTTCATACAAGAAGGGTAGAAAGGGAAGAGGATGAAAAAAAAAAAAAAGGCAGAATATAAAAGTGAAGGAGACTGGGTAAATAAGATTTGAAGCACATGAAGGCGATGGAAGGTGTGTGCAAGATATTCACAGAAAAATATCTGTGCAGTATGTCAGGTGGTGTGTGGGGTGAAGAGAAAATGAAAGAGGGTGCAAGGAACACTATGGTGAAATGAAGAGGTGAGACGATCTGTGGTGCAAAAGAAAGCAAGGGGAACAGAGGCATGGAGGAAGTTGAGAGATGGGAGAGAGAGTTATATGTAGAAAGAAATAAAGAGGTAACATCATCAGAAGACTGTGGTTGAGGAATTTGGAAGGAATTTGAGTGTAAAGTGGAGGGAGTGGAAGAAAATGTTCTGGAATGAGGTAAAGAGAGTTAGTTTGGATGATAAAGAAGGAGGTACAGTGCACCCTCCCACTATACGAGTTTATGGGCAGCAGAAACCCACGCATTCCACGATTTTGTACTCTGTGAACCAACGAATGAGGAAAATCGCCCACCTAGGGCTTGGTCTTCAGGTCCCCTTCCAGCCTACTCTACCCTGTTAATACTTTGTCTAACTGTACTTCTAGCTGGACCAACATATAAAACAACAAACAGAACACCATGTACCTTTAAGTGACTTCTGGGCTTGTTAAGAAGGGATGGGAGTGGGTATTCGAGGCTCAGGGCGTCTACTCTTGCCCTGCGGGGCGGGGTGCACCGTCGTCACTCTCACTGTCTCTGCTGAGGTCTCCTGAAGGTGCCATAAAGCCTTCAAAGTTGACAGCTGAGACCATGATCAACAGGTGGGTACTGCTTTGAAGCTAAAACAGACCACAGGATGCAAGTTACATGTGTTCTCACGGCAATATGGAAGAGAAGTGTTTGGTTGCTCAGGCAAGTCTGTAGATGGCATGCAGATAGCTGGCCAGCTGCCCGCCATTTTGAATGCGGCTCGTTGCCAGCCACCTGCCTTCATGTGACTGACTCACATTGTCCAGCCCGACACTCGTAGTAATGGTGAGAAATCAATTTTTGCCTTGGAATCATATAGCCGATTCGCATGTTGGGAAGTCTGATTTGCTGATTTCGCATTTGATAAAAATAAACATTTTCTGGGCTGACCTCGCATTGTAGGTAATTCACAATATGAGTTCGTATTGTGTGGGGGTGCACTGTAGGGAAGTGAAAGATAAAAATGCCATATTGATGGTGGAGAAGGAGAAAATGTGAGGAAATGGACAGAACACTTTAGGGAAATGTTAAACATACAGAATGAAAGTGATGTGAGTATAAGTGAATGGAGAATGGCCAGGAGAAGGAGGGAGATGAGAAGGGAGAAAGAGATTAATAGGATAGAAGTAGTGGAAGCAATGAAGGAAGTCAAAATGGGGAAAGCCTCAGGAATTGACGAAGTGTGTGGTGAAATGCTGAAGCAAGAGGGAGAGTTGTAGAATGAATATGGAAGATGTGCAGAATGGTCTGAGAGGAAGGTAGAGTCTCAGAGGACTGGAAGGCAAGTATTATTATTATTCCCCTGTACCAAGGAATGGGGAAAATAGTGTATGGTAATCATGGGGGCATTTGCTTTCTTAGTGTAATATGAAAAGTATATGGGAGGATACTTATTGACAGAGTTTGGGAAATAATAGAGGGATTAGGTGGAGAAGTATAGGGGGTTTTAGGATGGAAAGGGGTTTTGTAGTTCAAATATTTCATGGATTTGGAGAAAGCATATGACAGGGTGGATAGACAAGGATTGTGGAAAGTGCTAAGAATATATGGAGTAGATGGGATGCTGTGAAGAGTATGTACGATGGTGCGAAGGCTGCAGTGCGTGTGGATGGTGAACTAAGTGAATTTTTCTCTTTGAAAGTTGGGTTGAAACAGGGATGTGTCATGTCTCCATGGTTGTTCAATCTGTACATGGATGGGGTAATACAAGAGGTACAAGGTAGGGTAGTGGATGTTGGAGTGGCCCTGGTGAGAGAGGATAGTGTTTGGAAACTCCCTGTACTGTTGTTTGCAGATGATACTGTGTTGTTGAGTGAAGAGGAAGGGGAGCTGCAAGGCTTGGTGGATGAGTTTGGGAGAGTGTGTAAGAAACGGAATCTGAAAGTGAATGTAGGGAAGAGTAAAGTGATGGTCTTTGAGAGAGGTGAAGTCGGAGAATGTACAGCGAGGTTGGATGGTGAGGAATTGGAAAATGTGAGTACGTTTAAGTACTTGGGTAGTGTGATGAGTAAGGATGGAGGTTTGGAGGGTGAAGTGCTTGAAAGGGTACAGCAGGGAAGAAAGGTTGCTGGTTCTTTGAAAGCAGTGATAAGAAACAGGGAAGTGAGCATGGAAGTGAAAAAGTTACCACATGACAGTATTGTGATACCAACTCTAACGTACGGAAGTGAAGCTTGGACGTTGTTGGAAGGACACAAGTCAAGAGTGAGAGCAGTGGAAATGAGTTATTTAAAAGGAGCCTGTGGAGTCACATGGAGAGATAGGCTGACGAATGAGGATATAAAGGAACATTGTGGTGTTGATGTGGATGTGATAGGGAGCGTTATGAGGAACACACTGAGATGGTTTGGCCATGTGGAGTGGATGGAGGGTGAAAGACTGACGAAGAGAGTGTATGTGAGTGAGGTGGAGGGGGGAAGAGGGAGGGGGAGGCCGAGGATGAGATGTAGGGATGGGGTGGAGAGGTATATGAGAGAGGGGGGTGTGAGTTGGGAGCAGGGCAGTGAAATGGCGGGGGACAGGGCGACTTGGAGGCGATTTGTTTGTGGCCACCCCAAACGGGATTGAGGCGTCTGGCAATAGATATATATATATATATATATATATAGTCCCCCCTGCCCTTGCACTCAAGAACACACTGCATATCCACCAAATCACTGCCAAATATATATATATATACATACACACACACTCACAAGAGGTGATAAAAAAAATTTCCAGTAATTTGAATATTGTAGGAAAATGAGTTACCATACCTCCTAGTTCTCAATGTTGGATTCAAAGTATTCCCCTTGGGCATGTATACAAAGGTCCTAGCATTTTTTCCTTGAGTCCATGCATCCCTGGAAGGCTTCAAGCATGATGGTCTTGAGCACCTCCTGCAATTCTGTCTGGATCTCCTCAATTGAGTCAAATCAACACCCTTGCAGTTAATTTCAGTTTGGGAAACAGGAAAAACTCACAGGGGGCAAGGTCAGGCAAAAAGGGTGGGTGGGGAATGACTACTGTGTTAGTGGCAGCCAGGAACTGCCGGACAACAACTGATGTGTGGGCGGGGGTGTTATGATGCAGGACCCAGTCCTTGTTCTCCCACTGTTCTGGACGTTTGAGGCAAATGTTCTCCCTCGAACACTGTAAAACTTCACTGTAAAACTTTCCACTGACAGAGTGACTGGGTGGGACGAATTCCTTGTGAACAATCCCTTGGACATCGAAGAAAATGATCAACATCGACTTGACACTGCTGCACCACTGGTCCACCATTGCAAAACCGTCAAACCACCTACACACCACGTAACGATTGTATGCATAGCTCAATAACACATCTGCTCACAGACACAGCCAGGGGCCACACTAATGTACAAGGGGTGCTGCTGACTCCTCTTAGTGGCAAAGGCAATACTGTGAACGGTTGGCTCCCTCTGTTCAAATTACTGGAACTTTTGGGTAGCACCATGTGTGTGTGTGTGAAAGGATTGAACTTGCTGGTGAATCTCTTGAGTGTGTGGAAGAGTTTTGTTATTTGGGAGACATGTTGAGTGTTGGAGGTGGGGCTGGAGCTAGCTCTGTGGCTAGGGTGAGAGGTGGTTGGAAGAAGTTCAGGGAGCTCTTGCCTCTCCTGACATTGAGAGGGCTCTCCCTACATGCTAAGGGGTCTTTGTATGCAGCATGTGTTAGGAGTGTAATGCTGTATGGCAGTGAGACCTGGGCAGTGAAAGAGGAAGATATTTGCCAGCTCAGACGTACAGAAATGACAATGATTAGGTGGATGTGCAGTGCGTCTCTGCGTCCAAGGCCTGGAGGGGCTGGGTTTACAATGGAAGAGTTGAGAGGTAGGATGGGACTGGAGTGTATTGGTGTTGTGATGAGGAGAGGTAGATTGAGGTGGTTTGGACATGTGGAGAGGATGGGGGATGATAATTGGGTGAGGAAGGTGAGAAGTGTTAATACTGGGGGTGGGGTTATGAGGGGTAGACCGAGAAAGACATGGGACGAGGTCATTAAGTGTGACCTTAGGGTTAAGGGACTGAACAGGGAGGCTGCAATGGATCGAGCAGCGTGGAGAGCCGCCATTAGGTGACCAAGGCCGACACATGCAAGCATGTTGGAGCCTTTAAAAACGAAACAAACATACACAGTTATACCTCGATATATGATACCCCTAGATGTGATACCCCGGCTTAATGATGGGGGTAGAAATTGCACCACATCCCACCTAATGATGACCAAACCCCAGTTAAATGATGGGTTTTCATTTTTCTTACCGATTTTGATGATATTTTAGACTAAAATTTTGTGTTTAGGTTGATTTATAAACTGTTTTTAGACTTTGATTAATGTGTTTTAGCCATAGGTGGGGTGAATATTGTCATTTTGAAGTACAGTTGACTTAGCTTGATTTTTTCCAGACTTATATTTGATGATATTCAGATTTGATTTGTTGGTTTTACTGGGTTATTTACAAGTGTTAGGCGTAGGTTAGCTTCCTTGACAACTGTTAGGCCATTTAGGTTGCCTTTAAACCTGTTTTGGGGCTCATCTGGGTGGGTTATGGACTTGGTTTGGGGGGAAACCCAAGACTGGTAAACGGCCCACATTGAAGTACTGTACATGTTAAAAGTACCCCAATATTCAATACCCTGCCTAATGATGGAGTTTTACCTAACCAATTAGATCGATAAACCGGGGTATGCCTTATATACATATAAACACTGTATGTATGTATGTATGTGTGTATATATATATATATATATATATATATATATATGTACATAATATACAATACCCTCACGTCCAACATGCGTTAGTCCAGCACGATTCACGTCCAACACAGAGAGCAAATAATTAGTATTATTTAATACAATTTAATTACTGCAACACGAGTGTGTTAGCATAACACGCACAGAGCTCCGAGAAGTGGGCGAAATCCACAGAGTTCACCTCTAGTACGATCACCCCCGGTCCAACACGGTCATACTGGACATTCCCATGATGATGATAGCCAATGAAAACTTCTGATCAAGTTGCCTTCCCCGCCCGCTATCGTGACGTGATCGTGATGCCGCCCAATTAAAAACGCTTCTGCTGTCACGTGATGTTTTGTTTAAATTTCTCCCGCCACAGCGCCACTCAGTCACATAATTCGTATTGGAAGGTGCTTTTTTCTTGCTGCATTTTCTGCCCTTCTTACTGCATTTTACCCTGCTCACGATACCTAGGAAGCCTTCTGAGAACCCCAAGAAACATTGGCACCTCCCTCAGGCCACCAAGCTAGAAAGCATCGAGAGGAAGAAGAAAGGGGAGAGGAAAGTTGACATTGCCAAGGCCTACGACATGAATGAAGCCAACGTGAGGACCATAATAAAAAAACAAGACAAGATCCTGGCAGCAGTGAAGGCTTACAGAGTGCTAGGACAGGCAGAAGCAGGACCTTCCATGGCTGTGGATGAAGATAGTGATTCTGAGTGTGATTTCGAAGGATTTATGAGGGAGGTTGAGGAGGAGCAGCAGCCATTACCTGCTATAGTAGGACTCGCGCACGTTTGCGGCTGTGGTGTGGCCCGCACCTGTGTACAATGGTGCCAAGTTTCCCCAACTTGCGATGTGAAACGGAAGCTATTTATGTACAAGGCATCACAAATTCGATAAATTCAGATGAATAAAACTTACACTTGTGTATTTTGATGGATGAATCAACAGTAATCTTATTATGCATAAAATATTTTTACACTAACACAGAAACATGGCATTCATATTGTACAGTGTTGCTAAAAGAAATTGTAGTCACTTTTAATGGTTTTTAGCGTAGTTTTAGGGTGGGTAATAATAACACAGTTATGGATATAAGATAATGAGCCTGAAAAAAGAAGAAATATGCCAACATCCAAAGTAAAAGAAATAATTCATGTAATTCTTGTGAGTGGCAACACTTACCCAGTCTGGCCTAAGGTAAAGTAAGTGCACCTCCGTAGACCCAACCATAGCTTGTACAGGTGTTGCTAGGGAAAAATGCTCACATTTACCGGCTTTTACCATAATTTTAAGGACGAGGAATAATCACATTTATAATCATAAGCTAATATGTAGGACAAAATAGTAGGCATATGCCAATACCAAAGTAAAAAAAAAAAAACATTATTCACTCGCGAGCGGCAACACTTCCACACCCAGTCGGTGAGAGAGAGAGAGAGAGAGAGGCAGGAGAGGGGCATGCATTGAATGCATTGTCGGCATCACTAAATATAACAAAACCAAATTAACAAATGAAAGCACAATTATAAATAACTTATAAAAGAATCAAAAGTACTCAGGGTGGCTCACATTTCCCGCCAGGAGAGAGAGAGAGAGAGAGAGAGAGAGAGAGAGATAACGGTATAGAAAACGTGGCAACACTGTACACAAGTGCGGGCCACACCACAGCCGCAAACGTAGGCGAGTCCTACTATAGTGATGCCAGCAGCCATCCTCCAGGGACCCAGTAGGACTACCTACAGCCTTGGATACCACCTTCCATTCCCAGCAAGCCCACCAACACTATCCTAAAAGGTTAGTTATCATTCATAGCACAGTACCATTTATTATAATTACAATAGTACCAATACAGTATATGTATAGGTATATGGTAGGTATTTAGGGTGATTTCCTAGGGTTGCTGACATAATTCATTTTTCCCCATAAGCTCTGTTGTTTGTCCAACACGTTTTTGGTCCAACATGGGACCCATGCATGACAATATTACCGTATTGGATGCGAGGGTACTGTATGTATATACACATATATATATATATATATATATATATATATATATATATTTATATATATATATATATATATATATATATATATATATATATATATATATATATATATATATATATATATATATATATATATATATACATATATATATATATATATATATTTATATACACACACACACACACACATATATATATATTCATTCATTGCCAGACGCCATGTATCCCAAATGGGGTGACCAAGGGCTTAGAGTTAATTGTTTTACAGGGAGGGGCACTAATCCGCCACCAACCCCACTTGACACGTAGGGAGAAAAGAAGCTTATGTTTGGTTTCGATGCCGGGCCCTAACTAACCAGACCCATATATATATATATTTATATACACACACACACACACATATATATATATATATATATATATATATATATATATATATATATACTGTATATATATATATACTATCTATCTATTGCCAGACGCCATAATCCCGTACGGTGTGGTCATTTGACTCCGAGTTATTTGTTTTACAGGGAGGGGCACTAACCCTCCACCAACCCACTTGACACGTAGGGAGCACAGTATATATATATATATATATATATATATATATATATATATATATATATATATATATATATGTACTGTATACTGTATATCTATCTATCTATTGCCAGACACCATAATCCCAAAAGGGGTGGCCATTTGACTTTGAGTTATTTGTTTTATGGGGAGGGGCACTAACCCTCCACCAACCCACATGTTGACACGTAGGGATCACATACGGTTTGGTTATTCGGTTACCACTCAGCTTTGTAAATGGTTTCTTGGCTTACAGGAAACCATTTGGCTTGTCACTCAATGTAAAGCCACCTGTAAAGGAAAGAAAAGCAATAAGAAGTGACAGGAAAGATGGGAGAAATAGGAAGAGAGGAGGGCAGGCACAGAAAAAAAATGTTAAAGGCTAAGGAAGAAGTAGGCAGCACTACATCAAGTGAGTGGATGATGGTCACCACCACCTAATATTTATATATATACATACATACATAAATATATATATATATATATATATATATATATATATATATATATATATATATATATATACATAGTATGATCTGAGCACGTGAACCTCACATAACTCGGAAGGCAATTTTGGGGGCCAGGAAATGGTCAAGACGCTACAATCTATCAATCTATTGCCAGACGCCTTAATCCTGCAAGGGGTGGCCACAAACAAGTCGCCCTGTCCCCCAACATTTCACTGCCCTACCCCAACCTCACACCGCCCTCTCTCATATACCTCTACCCTCCATCGCATCCTTGGCCTCCCCCTCCCTCTCCCCCCTCCACCTCACTCACTTACACTCTCCTCATTAGTCTCTCACTCTCCATCCTCTCCACATGGCCAAACCACTTCAGTGTGGTTTTCCTTACGTTTCCTATCACATCCACATCCACACCACAATGATCCTTCACTTCCTTTTTTTGTCAATCTGTCTCTCCATGTGACTCCACATGCTCCTTTCAAATAACTCATTTCCACAGCTCTCACTCTTGACTTCTGTCCCTCCCACAAGGTCCAAGGTTCAATTCCATACGTCAGAGATGGTATCACAATACTGTCATGTAGTAACTTTTTCACTTCCATGCTCACTTCCTTGTTTCATATCATTGCTTTCAAGGAACCAGCAACCTTTCTTCCTTATTGTACCCTTTCAAGCACTTCACCCTCTAAACTTCCATCCTTACCTATCACACTACCCAAATACTTAAACACACTCAAATTTTCCACTTCCTCCGCATCCAACCTCACTTTATATTCCCTAACTTCACCTCTCTCAAAGACCATGACTTTACTCTTCCCTAAATTCACTTTTCAATTCCGTTTCTTACATACTCTCCCAAACTCATCCACTAACTCTTGCAGCTCCCCTTTGTCTTCACTTAACAACACAGTATCATCTGCAAACAACAGTATGGGGAGTTTCTGAACACTGCCCTCTCTCACTTGGGCCGCTCCAACATCCATTGCCCTACCTTGTATCTCTTTTATAACCCTATTCATATACAGACTGAACAACCATGAAGACATGACACATCCCTGTTTCAATTTAACCTTCAAATAGAAAAATTCACTCAGTTCCCTATCCACACACACTGCAGACACATCCCAATTTCAATTTAACCTTAAAATAGAAAAATTCACTCAGTTCACTATCCACACACACTGCAGCCTTAGCAGCCTCATACATACTCTTCAAGGCATTCAACAACTTCTCATCTACTCCATATATTCTTAATACTTTCCACAATCCTTGTCTATCCACCCTGTCATATGCTTTCTCCAAGTCCATGAATGCTGCATACAGCTTCTTTCCCTTCTCTAGAAACTTTTCCACTATAGATTTAAGAATGAATATCTGATCTACACAACCTCTTCCCTTTGTAAAACCCCCCTGTTCTTCTCCAACTAATTCCTCTGCTATTTTCTTAACTTTGTCAATAAGTATCCAACCATAAACTTTTCCTATCACACTAAGAAGACAAATGCCTCTGTGAATGCCATACAACATACTTCTTTTTGCCCTTTTCCTTTGAACACGGGAATAATTATACCTTACTTCCAATCCTCCGGGATTCTACCTTCCTGCCAGGCCAATCTGCACATCTTCCACATCCATTCTACTACTATCTCTCCCCCATGCTTCTGCATTTAACCACAAACTCCATTAATTCCTAGGCTTTCTCCATTTTAACTTTCTTCATCGCTTCCACAACTTTCATCCTACTGATTTCTTCCTCTCTGCTCACATCCCTCCATCTCCCAGCCATTCCCCAGGCACTTATACTTGCATTACTTTCATTCTCTATGTTCAACAATTTGTTAAAGTGTTCTCTCCATCTACTCACTTTTCCTCCATTCTCCACTAGTAATTTACCATTTTTATCTTTCGCTCCCCAACTAACTTCTTTGGCACCCTAACTCTCTTTACCTCTTTCCAGAACATTTTCTTATATTCCCTTCACTTTACACTCAAATTCCTGCCAAATTCCTCATCCACTCTTCTCTTACTCATTCTTACTAATCTTTTCACCTCTCTCTGCCTTTCTACATACAACTCTCTCTTCCGTCTCTCAACTTCTTCCACGCCCCTGTTTCTCATCCACTCATTATATGCTTTCTTCTTTTGTGCCACAGCCTGTCTCACCTCTTCATTCCACAATGCTGTTCCCTGCACCCCCTTTCGTCTTCTCTTCACCCCACATGCCACCTCCCATGCTGCACATATTTCTTCTGTGAATATCTTGCACACACCTTCCACATCCTCCATCTGCTCCAATCCATATTTACCCAATAGCTCCTCCACTTCCCTCTTATATTCTGCCCTTTTTCCATCCTCTTGTAACCTTTCCAACCTCCTTGTATGAGTTTCTTCAGGGTTCCTCGATTACTTTCTATGAAGGTCCAGTCATACTATTTTCCGATGTGGCAGAGGGCCAGGTGTACTATCTTGTATTTAATAATAATAAAGGAATAAAATACTTGCATTTATTTAAGGATGCAGTGTACTTAGTTCTTTAAAATATACCGAAACTGTGAGGATAGTTAATACCCAGAGCAAAAGTGAAATAAGCTTTAAAGCAGATATTCTCTTCCATTGTTAAGGTGGTTAAATAAGACACAAAAATCTATTCTCGAGACTCCCATCTTCTCAAAGAGACAAAACGACATTCTTTTATTGTCCAAATTACAAGTGCCATCCTTATATAAGAACGGTCCCTTTAGCACTACCACCATCACTGTAGCACCATACTGTCTGCCAGTAACCAGTCTTAATACTTTTCAGTATCATTCCGTCAATTCACCAACTGAACAAGCTAATGACAACAATCTGTGGGTACGATATATGCAATGCAGCTTGCTAAATACAGAATTCCTACAGCCGGGAATCCTGTTCTCATGTTACCAATATTTAATACTGATGAGATCTCGGTGATAATTATGGTACTTAGTATTACGAAACTCATGTTACTTTGACTGACGTGAGCACCTAGAGTACAGTAGCTGGAGAAATTAGTAGCTTCTGTGTTGATCAGTTAGCTCACTCGTCTGCACTGTAACCATCATTTGGACAGGCTGGTATTACTGCAGCAGATGATAATAACTAGCAACCCTATGAAATTATATACCGGTATATTTAAGCAGTATTGTGGACATAACTCATCCAGAAGTGCTAAATACTGTGTTTTTTTCAAGGGCGATACTGAACATTCAGTGATAGAAGTCTCTGGGGTCCGTACCAAAACTCGTCACAGTCCGGATTCAGACCGCGGCCCGCCATTTGATTATCACTGAGCTACTTCCTCCTGTCCTTCCCTTTTTCTATTTCTCCATTTCATTTGGACACTGATTCTGACCACCACCAAGTGGTGGTCAGAAAGTCCACTCCCCCAATCTCTACATGCTCTTGCATCCCTTAAACACCTTCTCATCCTGTCATCCACACATAAATAATCAATCATTGCCTTCCGTTCATTCAGTTCACCATCCACCCTTCTCATCACTCGCCACATATAACTGTGGATCATTTTGTGCCTGAAGAGGGTATTGGCTATCACCAACCCCCTCCCGGCACAGATGTCCACTAAAACACCGCCAGTCTCATCCATTTCTGCAGGCACACCCCACTCACCAACCACTCCCATCCACTTTCACATTCCCTACTTTTCCAGATATAATGCTGGTGAAAAAATTTGCTCATTTTTTTGAAAATCGTACTACACTGCGATTACAGGGATTACATGGCCTGAGGACAAAAATTATAATTTAAACATTGGTCATAACACAGTTGAAACAGACATATTGCAGGCGGCGATAGTCATAGCATGGGTTGAATCAGCCAATGACGTATGGCTGTCACGTGTCTGCATGGGGTGTTATAATGGTCCACTGAGCATTCCTGCTCCACCCGAGCCTATCCTCTTCCCAAGCTCACGCTCCACACATGCTGTGTGTTGTCTTTGCTCAATTTCTTGGCCACCTGGGGACCAGCAGAAGTCCTGCCCTGCCTCAGAACCCCACTCCCCCTCCCACCAGCAAGCCCACAACCTCTTCAGTTCAAAGTGAGGAATCCTCCAGTGTTTCTATGTAATGAAGTCATTATTAGGTAAGTGGTAAATGTCCTGGGAATAATCCTTGAAAACTGCCCCAAAAAGTGAACTTGGGGCTGGTTTGGGTACCATACACCTTTTAACATGTAAACATATAGCCCTATAACGCGAAAATTTCATAAAGCGGGACTTTCCAGGGACAAAATTTGCGCATTTTGTAAGAGCTTGCTGTATATATATTGGTGACAGGTGGGGGCGCTCACCATCCACTCATTCGATGTAATGCTGCTTTGGGTGTCTGCCCTTTCCTATCGTCCTTCCTTCCTCTTCTCTCTCTCTTTCTTTCATTCTTCCCACCTCTTTCTGCCTACGGGTGACTTTACACTCCCTCTTCTGTCCTTCTTTCCTTCACATTTTCCTCTTCCTACTGCCTAATGGGTGACTCTACACTCAGTGACAAGCTAAATGGCTTCCTGTACACCAGGAAACCATTTACTATGATGGGTGGTAACCATATAACCAAATTATGGTGCCTGGTGGTTTAGTGAGTAATTAAGGAGCTCCAATCGGATTAATCATATACAGGTATATATATCCAAGGAATGGTTGGGGTTTATTGCTCATGTAATGCCACTCAGGGATGAGTGAGGCTGGTCACCCTCATCTTAAATTTCAGGACCAACTTACCTAACCCTTGGCTCCTCTGCACCTCTTGGGGCAACATAGGACTAGATAATGGATGGATGGACATACTGCATGTATATGTATGTATGTATGTATGTACATATATATATATATATATATATATATATATATATATATATATATATATATATACAGTATACAGTATATACCTATTGCCAGACACCTTAATCTTGTAAGGGGTGGCCACAAATAAATCGCCTCCAAGGCGCCCTGTCCCCCGCCATTTCACTGCTCTTCCCCAACCTCACACCCCCCTCTCTCATATACCTCTCCCCTCCATCTCATCCTTGGCCTCTCCCTCCCTCTCCCCCCCTCCATCTCTCTCACATACACTCTTCTCATCAGTCTCTCACTCTCTATCCTCTCCACATGGCCAAACCACCTCAATGTGTTACTCCTAACGCTTCCTATCACATGCACATCCACACCACAACACTCCTTCACTTCCTCATTTGTCAATCTGTCTCTCCATGTGACTCCACAGGCTCCTCTCATATAACTCATTTCAAAGCTCTCACTCATGACTTCTGTCTCTCCAACATGGTCCAAGCTTCACTTCCATAAGTTACAGTTGGTATCACATTACTGTCATGTGGTAACTGTTTCACTTCCATGCTCACTTCCCTGTTTCTTATCACTCCTTTCAGGGAATCAGCAACCTTTCCTCCTTGTTGTACCCTTTCTAGCACTTCACCCTCTAAACTTCCATCCTTACTCATCACACTGCCCAAATACTTAAATGCACTCACATTTTCCATTTCCTCCACATCCAACCTCACTGTACATTCACTGACTTCACTTCTCTCGAAGACCATAACTTTACTTTTCCCTACATTCATCTTTAGATTCCATTTCTTATACACTCTCCCAAACTCATCCACCAAGCCTTGCAGCTCCCCTTTGTCTTCACTTAACAACACAGTATCATCTGTAAACAAACACTGCCCTCTCATTAGGGCCACTCCAACATCCACTGCCCTACCTTTTATCTCTTTTATAAACCCATCCATATACAGACTGAATAACCATGGAGACATGACACATCCCTGTTTCAATCCAACCTTCAAGTAGAAAAATTCACTCATTTCACTATCCACCAGCACTGCACCCTTTGCACCCTCATACATATTCTTCATGGCATTCAACAACTTCCCATATGCTCCATATATTCTTAATACTTTCCATAATCCTTGTCTGTCCACCCTGTCATATGCTTTCTCCAAATCCATGAAGGCACCATACTACTTCTTTCCCTTCTCTAGAAACTTTTCCACTAAAGATCTAAGAATGAATATCTGATCTACACAACCTCTTCTCTTTGTAAAACCTCCCTGTTCTTCTCCAACTAATTCCTCTGTTATTTCCCTAACTCTGTCAGTAACTATCCTACCATACACTTTTCCTGTTACACTAAAAAGACAAATGCCCCTACGATTACCACATATTTCTTTTTCCCCTTTTCCTTACAGGGGAATAATTATACCGGACTTCCAATCATCTACCTTCCTGCCAGGCCAATCTGCACATCTTCCACATCCATTCTACTACTATCTCATCCCCAAACTTCAGCATTTCACAACACACTCGATCAATTCCTGAAACTTTCCCAATTTTAATTTTCTTCATCACTTCCACAACTTCCATCCTACTGATTTCTTCCTCTTTTCTCACATCCCTCCATCTCCCAGCCACTTATTCTTGCATTACTTTCATTCTCTAAGTTAAACAATTTGTTAAAGTGTTCTCCATCTACTCACTTTTTCCCCCTTCTCCACTAGTAATCTACCATTTTTAACTTTCACTCCCCAACTAACTTCTTTGGCACCCTGTCTAACTCTCTTTATCTCTTTCCAGAACATTTTCTTAAATTCCCTCCACTTTACACTCAAATACCTTCCAAATTCCTCATCCACTCTCTTCTTACTCTCTCTTACTAATCCCTTCACATCTCTCTTCCTCTCTACATACAACTCTCTCTTCCATCTCTCAACTTCTTCCACGTCCCTGTTTCTCATCCACTCATTATATGCTTCCTTTTTTTGTGCCACAGCCTGTTTCACCTCTTCATTCCACAATGCTGTTCCTTACACACCCTTTTGTCTTCTCTTCACCCCACACACCACCTCACATGCTCCACAGATTTTTTCTGTGAATATATTGCCCACATCTTCCACGTCCCCCCTCTGCTCCAATCCAATTTTATCCAATCACCCCTCCACTTCTCTCTTACATTCTGCCTCTTTCTCATCCTCTTGTAACCTTTTCATTCTCCTTGCATATACTACTTCCTCTGTCCTTCCCTTCTTCTATTTCTCCATTTCAATTGGACCTTGATTCTGGTCCCCCCCTCCCCCCCAACCTCTACATGCTCTTGCATCCATTACATACTTTCACATCCTTTTATCCACACACACATAATCAATCACTGCCTTCTGTTCAATAAGTTCACCACTCACTCTTCTCAAGACTTGACATGTATTCCTATGGATTGTTTTGTGCCTGAAGAGGGTATTGGCTATCACCAACCCCCTCCCGGCACAAATATCCACTAAAGCACTGCCATTCTCATCTGTCTCAGCAGGCACACCCCACTCACCAACTACTCCATCCACCTTCACATTCCCTACTTTACCATTTATATCGCCAATCAAAAACATTCATTCCTTTCAAACTTTTCCATGTACGCTTCCACATTTGTCCAGAACTCTTTTCTCACTCTGCTTATCTATCTATCTATCTATATATCTGTGGTAGGTGGGGGCATTCACCATCCACTCACTCAATGTAGTGCTGCTCTCAGGTGTCAGCCTTTCCTCTCCTCCATCCTTTCCTTCCATCCTCTTCTGTCTTACTTTCCTTCATTCTTTCCTATTCCTTCTGCCTGTGGGTGACTCTACACTGAGTGACAGGCCAAATGGTTTCCTTTACAACAGGAAACCATTTACTATGCTGGGTGGTAACCATATAACCAAATTTTGGCACCTGGTGGTTTAATGGGTTATTATGGCGCTCCAGTCGGATTGAGCCGGTAAAGGTTTATATCCAAAGAGTGGTTGGGATTTATTGCTTATGTAAAGCCACTCAGGGATTAGTGAGGCTGGTCAGTCTCATCTTAAATGTCAGGACCAACTTGCCTAGCCCCGGGCTCCTATGCTCCTCATGGGGCAACGTAGGACTGGATGATGAATGAATGAATGAATATATATATATATATATATATGGAGAGACAGGCTGACGAATGAGGATATAATGCAGCGTTGTGGTGTGGATGTGGATGTGATAGGAAGCGTTATGAGGAACACACTGAGGTGGTTTGGCCATGTGGAGAGAATGGAGGGTGAAAGACTGACGAATGAATGAATATATATATATATATATATATATATATATATATGGAGAGACAGGCTGACGAATGAGGATATAATGCAGCGTTGTGGTGTGGATGTGGATGTGATAGGAAGCGTTATGAGGAACACACTGAGGTGGTTTGGCCATGTGGAGAGGATGGAGGGTGAAAGACTGACGAAGAGAGTGTATGTGAGTGAGGTGGAGGGGGGAAGAGGGAGTGGAAGGCCGAGAATGAGATGGAGGGATGGGGTGGAGAGGTATATGAGAGAGGGGGGTGTGAGTTGGGAGCAGGGCAGTGAAATGGCGGGGGACAGGGCGACATGGAAGCGATTTGTTTGTGGCCACCCCAAACAGGATTGAGGCGTCTGGCAATAGATGTATATATATATATATATATATATATATACAGTATATATACCTATTGCCAGATGCCTTAATCTCATAAGGGGTGACCACAAATAAATCACCTCCAAGTCGCCCTGTCCTCCGCCATTTCACTGCCCTTCCTCCACCTCACACACCCCTCTCTCATATACCTCTCCACTCCATCCCTCCATCTCATCCTTGGCCTCCCTCTTTCCTTCATTCTTTCCTCTTCCTTCTGCTTATGGGTGACTCTACACTGAGTGACAAGCCAAATGGTTTCCTGTACACCAGGAAACCATTTACAGTGCACCCTCAAACAATGTGAGTTTATGGGCGGCAGAAACCCTCGCATTCTACGATTTTTCATTGTGTGAACCAAAGAACTTATGGGAAAAATGGTATGAGGTGAACAGCCCACCCACAGCTTGGTCCCCTTCCAGCCTACTCTACCCTGCTAATACTTTGTCTAAGAGTACTTCTACCTGGACCAACAAATAAAACAACAAACAGAACACCATGTACCATTATTCAAGAGACTTCTGGGCTTGTTAAGAAGAGGGGGGGATGGGTATCCGAGGCTCGGGGCACCTCCGTCACTCTCACTGTCGCTGCTGTTGTCACTGCTGGGGTCTCCTTGATTCATCCAAGTCTACTTCATTCCCAACTGCTGAGTTTCTTTTCCCTTCCTGCTTCATTTTAATAACCTTACTCTTCAACTCCAATGTGATCCTCTTGCTCTTGGAATTCTTTAGTGGGGCCATGATGAATAGGTGGGTGTTGTTACGATGCTAAAATGGACCACAGCATGCGAGGTACAACACGTGTTCTTGCGGAAATAAGGAGAAGAAGTGTCTGTTTACCCAGGAAAATCAACAGATGGCATGCAGATAGCTGGCCAGCCACCTGCCATTTTGAATCTGGTTCATTGCCAGCCACCTGCCTTCGTGTGACTGACTTGCATTGTCCAGCCTGATACTTGTAGTAATGGCAGGAAGTCCATTTTTGCCTTGGACTCAAACAGCCTATTCACATGTTCAGAAGTTCGATTCGCAGATTTCGTATTTGATAAAAGTAAGCATTTTCTAGGTTGACCTTGCACTGTAGGTGATTCACACCGTGTGAGTTCACATTCTGTGGGGGTGCACTGTACTATGCTGGGTGGTAACCATATAACCAAATTATGGCCCCTAGTTGTTTAGTGGATAATAAAGGTGCTCCAATCAGATTAAGCCTGTGCAGGTTTATATCCGAGGCGTAGTTGGGGTTTATTGCTCATGTAATGTCACTCAGGTACGAATGAGGCTGGTCACTCTCATCTTAAATGTCAGGACCAACCTGCCTAGACTAGGGCTCCTACATCCCTCATGGGACAACACAGGATTAAATGATAATGATAATGATGATGATGATAATGATGATGATGATGATCATGATGATGATGATGATGACCTATCTTTATAGCTGTAGTTGTATACCACCTGTAGTCTCTTGTTACCACATGATGGGGGTGCTGGACTGCCTAGATCTAACTACAGAGGGTGCTGGCACCAGAAAAGATTAGGAAACACTGTTCTGAAGTGCAGTAAGTCCGCAATATCATCATTAGAAATTTTCCAACATTTCCTGAAAAATTCAACTTTAACCCCAAGCTGCCAGATGCCACTGACTCGTGACACTGATACTGGGCTCAAACACCAAAGATCATTGACTGAATCAACCAAAAATGTAATGATTTTGCAGTTTAAGAGGGAAAGTGGGGCCTAGAACAGTGGCTCCTTTTCTTTTTTTTTCTGTGATGCTAAAGGTAACACAAGAAATGGGTGTCTCAAGGGGTAACTATGATAAACCTGCATCAAAATAACGATGTTACCTTAATTTTTCTTGCCCAAAATCATGTCACAAATGGCACAGAATCCTCAATTCAACAGTATCTTGAAACTGACTGTTGGTGCTTTCCAGTGAAACAAAACATTCTAGTGTAAGTTTTCGTAAACATAGGAAACATATGTAAATTAGTATAAATACTGTACACAGGAAATGTAAAAAAAGGGGTGAATATGGATAATGTACCTAAAATGTTAATGAAAATTTGGTGCTTTCATGCAAAAACTCAATAGTGCCTTGGAACACCAAATATAAATGTAATAACTGATACTCATCTTGAAGTGTAAATAAGGCACAATAAGTGTATGATCTTATCTAAGGAGAGACCCAGTGCAGTGGATACTCATAAGTTATTTGATGGTGCAGAAACAAATCTGTGACTTGAACAGCAAAATCACTAATACGTATTCATCATCATCATAGTCATCATCTAATCCTGTGTTGCCAAATAAGGTGCATAGATGCCCTGGGCTAGGCAAGTTGGTCCTGACATTTAAGATGAAAGTGACCAGCCTCACTCATCCCTGAGTGGCAATAAGTGAGTAATAAACCCCAACCACCCCTCGGATATGGAAACCAGCACAGGCTCAATCCAACTGGAGCACCTTAATTACCCACCACACCACCAGGCACCATAATATGGTTATATGGTTACCACCCGGCATAGTAAATAAAACGATTTGGTTTGTCACTCAGTGTAGAGCCATCCATACGCACAAGGAAGAGGAAAGAATGAAGGAATACTCACTACTGTATGTAATCAAATGTAGAGAACAAAAAGTGTTAGATCTCAACTAGTGATGGTCCTAGTGTGGTGGACATCATAGAAGTACTCATTATTTTATTATGCAGAAACAAGACAGTGACTTGGAATGCCGAAAATACGTATAATAAGAGCTGCTCAACAGGTAAGCCAGTGCAAATATGGCAAAATAAGTGTAAGATTGCATCTAAGCCCCTAGTGCAGTGAAGATTTGTAGAAATAAATAATTTTGTTGTGTAAAAACAAAACAATGACTTGGAATGCCAAAAATATGGGATACTCATCTTGTAAATAAGCTTAAATCTCATCTATGGAAGGCCCTAGTAATGCAGACTCTCATAAAAATAATTCATTTTGTAGTGTAGAAACAACACAGGAACTTGAACTGCAGACATAAGTGAAATACATGAAAATCAGTACAAAAACAACCGCATACACTGTAACCACTGCTATTACCAAGTAAAGTGCAAGTGCATAACAAGTAGTGCAGTGTGCGATATTAGGCGAAGTGATAAGTTTTTTTGTGTGATACTTCTGACTCGGAACTGTGTCTGGCATGGGCATGGTGCTACTGAGGGCAAGCCTATAAGTCGTAGTCGTCTTCTTCTTCTTCTCCTCCTACTCTTCCTCTTTCTTCTTTTTTTTTTTTTTGTTATGTGGTCATAAGCTCCCTCCCTGTCCCCACTAAACTCATGTTATACTGACCTCACTATATGATAAATCGCTATGTGATGGGTTTTCACTTGACATAACCTCACTGCATAGTGACGCATGACTATAATCAAATACTGAAAATGGATACAAATTGCAATTCTGCTAGGCTACCACTGTATATGAGCTCCTAGTCCACCCAGTGGGTGGAGGTTAACAGATGTCTTCATTGACAGCATTACTGTACTGTGTCATGCTGACAAAACTGTCACCTGAACAGCAGCTTAAATAGCTGATGATCTGTTCAAGGCCAACCACATCTAATTATATAATTTCAGGTGTAATCATGTCCAGTTAGGTCCAAGTAGGTCATTAGGCTCAGCCTGGCCCACTCAACTCAGTTTACCACCATTTTGAGCCACTCACTTCCAGTTAGGTTAGGAGGCGGTGGCTGAATCGGTAGAGAGGCGGCCTGCAGTCCTGATGGACCCAGGTTCGAATCCTGGCTGGGGCAGGGAACAGTTTAAGGATTTGAATTTCATAAAAAGCAGACTTTCCTGATCTACCAGATGACCCGCCGACATGTCATAAAAATACCCTCGCTAGTACCAATACACCAGTCCTGTATGAGACAGCCCTAGCATGTATTCAATATGGACGGTGGGTGTTAGCGCCGAAGTGGTGACATGTGGAGGTGTAGGAGGACTACTGGGCCTTGGGATAGGCTACTGT
Organism: Coenobita brevimanus; assembly: GCF_032717465.1. NCBI lineage: Eukaryota > Metazoa > Arthropoda > Malacostraca > Decapoda > Coenobitidae > Coenobita > Coenobita brevimanus. Next base: position 56,423,373 of record NC_136976.1, read on the forward strand.
CCCCAAGATATAGGCCCTGAAGCCTTTGCCCAGAGTTGGACACATTAAAAAAAATAATAATAAAAAAAATAATAAAAAATAAAAAGACTGGACAATATCTTGAGCCACAATGTCCAGTCAGGTTAATTAAGATTGGATGATAAATCAAGTCCAAGTAGGTTCAATCAGATCCAACTCTGCCCATTTTTGTCAGTAAGTCCATTCAGGTCACTAACATCCAGGTAGGCAGTTGGGTCAGTCTGGGTCTCATCACAGTGCATCAGCTCAACTTCCTGTAAGTTCAATTAGGTCCAGTGATCCAGTTAAGTCCACTGAGGTCATTCACATCTTTTCATGCTCAGTCAAGTCAGTGGGCATGATGTACTGGGATGGTGACTGGTAATGGAGAGTGATGAGGGGTGTACAATACTATACAGTGATCCCTTGGTTACTGAGTATAATTGGTATTGCGCCTTGTGCGTGATGACGAAACTGTGCAATAATAAAGGCACAGAACCTATGGGATTTATTCTAAGTGGTACCAGGCACCCCACTTTTAAACCCAACATTTCCCATTTACAAGAATTCACACCCACTAAATACATTCATACTGTTATGGTAAGTACCAGAAATGCACATAGGCATGGTTAGTCTAACAGAAAATGATGAAAAGGACACAATAAGGATGAAATATAAACCATACAGAGACCTGATATGGGCTTGAGGTAAGCGGTCTGAGGCTAAGAGGAGGGGAGATAATGGTCACCACCACCTGGGATTAACTCCTCAAAAAAGGCCTCATCTTTGAATCTCTCAAAGCCATAAAAAACCACAGATTTTGCACCATCATTGTCAGCAGAAACCAGCTCAGAAGCATAATAACGAAGTTTATTAGCCCAAAAATGCATGACAGCAAGAGTGCTGATTTTCAACTAGCACTGACCATGCATGTTACTATAACCAAGGTGTGATAATCAAGGGATCACCATACAGTGCGTGCTGTGATGGGTGCTGTAGGTAGGCCAGTAAGGTGTGAATCAAACGTGAGGGAAGAAAAAATGGGCTAGGTGAGTGGAAAGGAATGTGTGGGGTAGGTGAGATAGTTTAAAATGGTAGTAGTGGTGGTGGTGGTGGTGGTGGTGCAGGGCAGAAGCACATCCAGTAAACACTAACATTGTATGAGGTGTGGCAAAAACAACAGGAACAGATTTCTCTTGGAAATATGTTGAGACACAGTAGTAGAAAAAGGAAGGGTGGGTGGATGGACTGAGCAGGATGGGTGGGGATGGTGGTGGGTGGTGAGATGGGGTAGGGGTAAACCAGACACTGTTGTTTGGCCAGTTTGTGCATGGTAGTGATTTCCTTTAAAATTCAATTCAAAATTAACAAAAAAGCAAGTACTGTATGCATGGCTCTCATACTGTATACCTGGTGTCTTGCAACAAAAGTAAAAAGGTGTGTCAAACCTTGTCATGTGCAACTCTGTACATGATTCGTTCATCAATTTTCATCCCTTGTTAATTTTACAATAAAAGTCATAACAAATAATTCTTTACTAATTAATGAGGTACGCAGGACCTGGTAGTAGGGAGAGGAAACTGCACTAGCAGAAAAGTCTACAAGTGCTGAGCAAAATGGGTCATACATCCATTCCCTCACCTTCCAAAGAAAACACAACTGTTGTAACTAGTATTAATTTTCTTATACATATGGTCAACTAATTTTTCATTAACTTAACATCTGATATTTTTCAAAATACCAACAATGTACATATATACTTATACTGCCTAATCAACATAAAACTACTGTATACCATAAAATATCAACTCCTAGATAATTCAGTATTTCCCCAAAAATATACCCTGTTATAGAACCAAGGAAACAGAAAAATGTGTACAATCAGCTGCTGTATGATAATACATGGATTTTTGTCACTAAATATGTATTACATTAGCCTATTCAGGCAAAATCATTAAGGATTTTAAAATGATTATATAGAGATGGTTCCAAATTTTCAAAATGAAGATTATAATGAACTTGGGCTCCAGCACGGCGCAAGACGTTGTGAAAGGCCTTACACTCTTTTCCTATCCATGGGCGCAGCTCGTCATGCACCTAATATAAAAATGCAAAACCTTCCAGTTATCAAAAAAAAAAAAAAAAAAAAAAAAAAAAAAAAAAAAAGTTCACTGATAGCCAGTCAAAGGTAGAGAAAAAACATTTTCTTTAACCATTTTAATAGTGGAATCTCTGATAACATTTAAATACTGGCATGCAATAATATACAGTACATGCATACAGCAACATCTTTTTTATCATATTTGTACAAAATATTCACAACTGTAATTAACATTAATATAGCACACAAAAGAAAGTGTACATACTAAAAGATTAATGAAACTGACCTGATATGGGGTAACATGAATGTGGATGTTAATTTGCCTGGCAGCAAGGGAAGTTAGGATGGAATGGGTAGTGATCCAGGTATCCCGTCCTCCTGCATGACCTCCATCCAACCAGTACATGGCAGACACCTGTAAAAAAAATAGCAAAATACAGTAATCTCTCAACTATCCGGCGTAATTCAGCCAACCCCCATGTCAGATGTTGCAGAATGCCAGATACTGTATAGGTACCCCCAGTTGGCTATCCTAATGGCGCTGAGCTATATAATGTGTCATTACCCTAAGCTATCCATCTCGACCCTCTACCCTAAAAACTTTCCTACAATATTACCCATGAGTAAAAGATTAAAATCAAGCATTAAATACAATACAGCACTGATACAGGACATATAGCACAGTAACACAGTATAAAATATAATCATAATCATGCTGTACTTACCCAGTGTTGGCATTCATGGAGGGTTGAGTAGTACACTAGTACACTATACAGTACGGTGCACTTAATCCCATGCGGGCAAGTGGTGAATGGCTCCAACAAAGATTACTCCAGCACTGAGGGGGTAGGGGGACAGGCTAAGTCACAGCACTGGGGGTAGCCACCACATGGGTCACAAATGCACAACGCACAGATACATCCTCACTATACGGAATCCACAGGAAAGACTGACAGAACGACAGTAGGCTTGGCGTGTTGGATGGGCCACTCTCACAATGGACTCTGATCGGCTGGTATGTTGCGGGGTCTGCCTGTGTGCCAACTGGGTCCCATGTCTGAGCCGGATGATACACATCACAGCCGAAAAATGCACAGTACCGCCAATGGCTTCTGTTTCTAAGCCTGATATTGCCCAATTTTGCTGGATACTGTTTTTGATGAAAGTTAACTGAGAGATTACTGTATAATCATTTAAAACTAAACTTGTACATGTATATGAACAACAAACTCACCTATATTGCAGCTAACTGGGTGACATCAGGAAAGCATTATGGAAGACACAAAACCTATGAAAAAGACGAATTATGGTTGACACACTTCCCAGAGTCACCCATAATTAATGATCCCCTAAGTCTGTCCTAACCATCTCAAACTGGCCTTCAATGCTTCAAACCACAAAATCAACTAAAAATGTATTGTTCTGTTAGTAACTTGAAATAGGAAGGTAGACTATACCATTGCCTAGACCACATTATTGCCCCATACCATCATTCCACATGATACCATCACCCAGGCCATCACTCTACACCAAAGCCTAGACCACACCACCACCCACACCATACCATCATCTCACATTAATGAGCCTCTGAACAGTCATGTGGCCAGTGTCGCATGATATACACTCATGCAGTAGCAAGAAATGGTCTATCTGGCCAAGTCTGGGCCTGAATCCTGTGCTGCAGTAGATCTAACTGCATTTTGGCAACTTTTACAAACTGATTAATTGTATGCCTACCTTGTTGCAGCCAATCTGAATGATGGGGAAGATGCATCACAGGTGAGCTGTGTTGCAGTGTTGTGTGTGTGTGTGTGTGTGTGTGTGTGTGTGTGTGTGTGTGTGTGTGTGTGTGTGTACTGTTACATACACACACACACATACACATACACATACAAATACACATACACACACACACACACACACACACACACACACACACACACACACACACACACATATCTACCAGACTACCAGTATCTAACATTATACAATGGCTCACTATCCAATAATTTACCAATACTGTACTGTACTTAACCTATGATAAGATTTTAATGCCATCGCTCACTAATGTTCTCCCACTTACCTGGGCCATATTTGCTGACTGTAAGGTGTGCATTGCAATCATCAGCTGTCAATCCAACATGGTAGACTCATAAACATTACTCTATCTGTACAGACTCCACTTTTCAGTTATTAGTTCTGTGTTACTGTACACTGTACAATTTGTACTGTAGGTACTGAACAGCTTTAGGTGTTTGTTTACTATTATGACTGGACACAAAGTTGGGGAAGGGTTGGGTAAGTCACAGAGTAAAGCTGATCCTTTGGTCAAACCAGCGTTTATTGTCTGCTGAGAGTGCATCGCTACCGCCAGCTGTCAATCTAACGCAGCAGACGGATGCTAACCTACCGTACAGGAAATTCCAAACCTTAACCTTTCTCACTGAGGGTTCAGCATCCACTACCCTACCTAATTATTCATCTATATGCCTACTGAAAAACCACGGATAAAACATATCCACTTCAGTCCAACATCCAAATACAAGCACTCACTTACTGGTACTTCACACTCCACATGTGCAGCCTTGCTGACACGCTTCAACATAACCTAGGACTACATTTAACAATTTCCCATATGCTCCACGTATTTTAGTACCGTTCACATTCCTTGGCTGTCATCCCTGTCTTCTGCCTTCTCCTCATCCATGACAACTGCATATTTTCTTTTCCACTACTAGACCTTGCAGTGACTGCTGGTCTATGCAACCCTTCCCCTCTTAAATCCTCTGGTTAATCCCCAACCAATTCCTCTCTATGACTATATCAACAAGTATCAAATCATACGCCTTTGTCTTTCCTACTACACTGAGAAGAAAACTGCCACTATGACTGCCACAGATTCATTTCTCTTTACCCTTTCCCTTTGTACAAGGGAATTATTATGTGTGACTTCCAATCCTTTGACATCTACCTTCCTCTCTAGTCAGTCTGTGCATCCTCTAGATCCATTCAGCCACTATCTCTTCCTCATATTTCTACATTTTGCCACACACTCCATTAACTTCTGGTGCCTTCCTCATTCTGACTCTCTTCAGTGCCTCACAAACTTTCCTCCAACTAATCCCTTCTTCGCTACTTGCCTCTCTTCTCCCTATTGTTCTCTAGTTGCTTACATATACTAGCAATGCTTTCATTCTCTGTATTCAGTATGTCATTACAATCTCTCCATCTGCTAACTTACTTTCTCCCTCTTTTCCATTAGTATTCTATTGTTTATATCTTTCATCTCTCTCTCTGCTGATAAGAAGCCTACATGTGGTGACACTGTTCACATTGGGTGGAACAGCAGTGGTCCATTCAGGAGCCAAACCTCCTTAAATTTCCTTGCACCTCACTCTGAGAAGGGCCCTGGTCCAACCTTGCTGAAGCACTGTCTACTTCAATGGTGCACCAGATCCCTAAATGTATGTCTTGCATTATACCAGTAGGATGGCTTCACACATAGCATTTTTTTTTTTTTTTTTTCAATGCAAGGAAGAAGGAACTAAAGGCTAGAGGTCTGCAAATTATTCCCTTAAAGAGAGAGAGAGAGAGAGAGAGAGAGAGAGAAATTCAAGATCCATTCATTCTGAGATGCCTGGACACACTGCATTTAAAAGGCTGGAGGTCACAGGCTTTAGGAAATACAGAAAGAGGATGACAGTTCCAGAGCTAACCTGTTGCATACATGAAGGGCTGGGGGTGATGGTTGACTCTGGTATTTCAGAGCTGGACAGAAAAGGGGTCAGAGTTTGCAGTTAGAGAGGTACTATGCACCCATTGTACTGATGGAGGGATGCAAGCAAAGAGTTCAGAGGAGCAGTGACCACAATGCCGTTTCTTACTATATGTGAATTACGAGGTTGCACAGGGCCCCACCGAAGCTACAAGGGGGCCCAAGAACTCCCATTATTGGCTTTTTTTAGATATTAAAATGTGTTGGGTCACTCTATATTCATGAAATAAATTTTGTAGGGGGTATGGTGGACCCACCAATTATTGTAAGTGCCATAAGGTGAGTAATGTAAGTAATGTATTTAAATAAGAAACTCCCGAAGTTGTACTCGTTTCTCCCGAAATTTTCAGTCAGAATCTCCTGAAATAGGAGCGTTCGCAGTATGGCACAGATACTAGATACCGCCAGGATATTTTATTTCCAATTTTATTTTGAGGGCAATGCAGAATGCTCACATATGGGTGTTTTTTTTCATAAAAATATTATGTACAAATTTTTCTCATTCATTTAAGGTGAGTCCTGTGCCTAATAATGAGGTCACAAAATACTTTGTGATGTTATTCAAATGTTCTGTGGTGTTGGCTATATATGTCAAAGGATGAAGATTTATCAGTTTTACACATTCATTCATTCATTCATTGCCAGACGCCATGTATCCCAGACGGGGTGGCCAAGGGCTTAGAGTTAATTGTTTTACAGGGAGGGGCACTAATCCTCCACCAACCCCACTTGACGTACATATGTACGAATATTTCTTGATTCATACTTTTATTCAAATACTCCCAGTGGTCACCAGCAAAGGTATTAAAAGAAAAAAAATAAGAGTCTCTTCAAAGAGACTGCAGTTCCAATGGACAGAGATCGCAGGGGCAAAAAGACAAACTCGGCAAAGAATCTGATTCATCTCTCAACTCATACGAGCAGAAACTTTTTTACTATCTGAAAAGCAAATAATATTTAATATATGTCTAAAATATTATTTACAGATAATATGCATAAAACTGCTTATATTTCATCAGTACCAACCACTATAACCATAGCTAAAATCTGTCATGTATAGGGTAAAAAACGATCAGTACGATTAAGGGGCTATAGTGAATTTGTCTTTATATGAACTCACACCATTGTAAAGTCAAGGATATTGCTGCCAAGTCAAATAAGCAGATTTATCTGCTATACAAAGATGGAGAAAGCCGTCTTGGCTCCTGAGGGGATACCAGCCTCCACCTGCTCACAAAAAACAGACCCAAAATGGTCATGAAGGGGGCTTAGTGTTACATGTACACTCAATCCTTAAGTAACACGTGGTTGAGTAACACGTTTTTGTTCTAACGCGGTCAGCATAATGAGACAAGTCATGTCAACACGCGGAAAAACTCGAGCTCATGCGGGAAGTCAGCTAGCCTGGGGACGAAATTTGAAAGCCGCGCGCTATGACGTCACCCTCTAACCTCTGGGTACATTTCCTGGGAGCATATTTCCATTCTGTATGGGTATTTATCTCAGTACCACAGCCAGCCACCTCAGCCAAACAGCCCTAGTGAGATGGGATAGATTAGGGTAGGTTAAAGTTGCTGAAATTTTGCCCGGGAAGCACAGTGGGCATATTTTCATGAAAAACCTTTGGTTAGTTTTGAAACGAATGGGCAACCGTTGTTCCTGGCTGAGGGTTCCTGGTGGTTTTTATGAATACGCATACAGAATGGAAATATGTTTTCTGGGCAAACTCAAGGCCGAACGGTTTGACGAAATTTATGGGTTTCGGCAATTTCAGGGGACAAAATGGAACGACAATGTATGCTAATCAGAAAAAAAAAAAAAAAAAAAAAATCCTTGCGTTCTCGTAAGTTACAGTTCAGTTCCACATTCTTCGTTTGATATCATGCTTCCCAACACATTTTGGACCAACTGGGCATATGGTTATCAGTCCTTTCTCATGCCTCATCTAGTTCTTACCCACAATTATCATGGATTTTGCAGTTTTAAGGAACGAAATGGAATGAAAATGTTTGCTAATTAGAGGAAAAGTTACTCTTTCGTCCATGTGTTATCGTAGCGTTCAGTTCCACATTCTTCGTTCGATTTAATGCTTCCCAACACTTCCAACTAACTGAGCATACTGTTATCAATCCTTTCTCATGCTTCACCTAGTTCAACCCCACACTCATAATGGGTTTCGCAGTTTTAGGGGACGAAATGGAACGAAAATGTTTGCTAATTAGAAAAAAAATACTTTCGTCTATGTGTTCTTGTTAGTGTTCAGTTCCACATTTTTTGTTCGGTTTCGTGCTTCCCAACACATTTAGGACCGACTGAGCATACGGCTATCAAGTCCTTTCTCGCGTCTCACAGGCTCTACCTCACAGTCATATGGGTTTTGAGTTTTAGGAGATGAAACTGAACGAAAATGTTTGCTAATCACACACACACACACACACACACACACACACACACACACACACACACACACAAAATACTTCTGCTCGTGTGAGCATTCAGTTTCACATTCTTCGTTCTTCTTCCTGATAGTCTTATGTTTGTCGGATTACTTCTGGGAGGTAAATAAACGTTACATACTAAATCTGTTTCCCCCATCGTTTTAAGTTGTATTCTGCTGTCAACTTGTCTGACACATCAGGGTTACGGCGAAATTAGGGCCTGTCTTAACCAAAGTGTTTAAACTTGACCTAACCTAGCTTAACTATACCTTATAATTTAACCTAATCTAACGTAGCATCCAGTTGGGAAGTTGGGAGACGAAAATCACCTTTGAGTACATCAAGACAATCATGTTATGGCTTAAGGAACATGATGATAAAAAGTGGGAAATTTTTCAGCAGGAAAAGGTAATTTACCACCCTGAAAATAGTCAGAAAAATACAGAAAACAAACTGGAGGAACATGAACTGAATTGGTAAGGTTCTTCCACTGCTTTAAGCGTACAAATACCAAAATGGCAAAAGAAAAAAAGAAAAACTATAGCATAAAAGAAAGCACCATCATAACTATTTGGAAGGACAGGGAGAAGATAAAGATCGTGCGTAGGAAGTGATGAAATCCTGGCAGCTGTGAAGGTTTATATGTTGTCCTGAAACTGACTGAGAAGCTTATAGGGCGTTATGTGGAGCGTCAGAGAAAGCAAACTCTCACTTTTACCCCTTTTTACCATCTTACCCCACGTATTTACCTCCACCTATACGCACCATCAGGTAAAACACTGAAAGAGATATAACTGTTGTAATTAAAAACATCAGTGTTATTAAAAATGGCATTAACAAAAACAGAAGTTGGACTGGGTCAACACCACCTCCACTGAGTACCCTTTTGTTGATACGTAGCTCCACGGTATTTTACTCCCGCCCCCCAACCCCAAAGTTGTTGTCAAAGTTTCGCCTTCTCATATCATGTGGCCTTCGGGAGAGACGTTAGGCTGTATAGTTAGACTAAAATTTACGGGTCTGACTGTTTCAGGGAACAAAATGGAGCGAAAATGTTTGCAAACCAGAAAAAAGGTACTCTTTCATCCATGTGTTCTCCTGAGTTAGCGTTCCGTTTCACATTCTTCGTTCGGTATCGCTCTTCCCAACACATTACTCTTCGTTCGGTATCGCTCTTCCCAACACATTTCGAACCTATTGAGCAGTTTAGCCATATGTTTAGTTTATCAGAAATGCGTTGGGAAACGCGATAACAAACGAAAAATGTGAAACTGAACGCTAACTCACGAGAACACACGGATTAAAGTAATTTTTTCTTGTTAGCACAAATTTTCGTTCTATTACGTACTCTAAAACTGCCAGACCCATAAATTTTTGTCTAACCATATGGCCTGAGGTCTCTCCTGAAAGCCACATGATATGAGAGAAGGCAAAATTTTGACAACAACACTGGGGTTGGGGGATGGGAGGAAAATACCGGGGAGCTACGTATCAACAAAAGGGTACCCATCCCAACTTTTATTTTTGTTAATGCTATTTTCAATACCATTGATGTTTTTAATTACAACAGTTATACCTCTTTCAATGTTTTACCTGATGGTGGGTGCAAGTGGGGGTAATTTACATGGGGTTGGGTGGTAAGAAGGGGTAAAAGTGAGAGTTTTGGAAAGTTGCCAGAACACATTGTACCATTATACATGTAAACATATTGTCTGAGTGACGCGGATTTGGGTACCATGGTCCTTGTCCAGTCTCTATTGTCCGCGGTACTCAAGGACTGAGTGTATATAGTTCCACATTAATTGCAACATCACAAAAAACAGACCCATCATGGTCCTGAAGGGGGCTTAGTGTTACATGTATATAGTTCTACATAAATTGCAACAGATACTGTATATTATTGGTTTGTTATGTGTTTTATGATTTGCACCTTTGTATGGATGCTAGTGTCATTATGTTCATTTTGTGCAATGGCCTAATTTATTTTTTCATTCTGTCCAATGGCCCAATATATGTTCATTCTGTGTAATGGCCTAATTTATATATATATATATATATATATATATATATATATATATATATATACACAGTAATCCCTCCAATATCCGACGTAATAGAGCCATAGGCAGGTCCGGATAGTGGTCCCGTCCGGATATTGGGCCCCAGCTTATGGACTTGTACTTATGGACCCTAACTCTGAAAAACACCTATACAACTCCCTCTGGACATACATTGCACCTATTTAAGACCCAAATCACACCAATAAGGGACATAAAAGACTGAAATAAATGCAAAAGAACCATAAAATAAGGTTTTAGAGGTGAGTTTATACAATATTAAACATTCTGGGTACTTACAAGTCCCTTGCTCCTGGACTGGTTTGAACCGCCAGTTTGCAGTCCACAGTTAATCCTCTGCACTCTAAATTCTAATTTCTTAACATTGCACAACACTGTAAATTCCTGTGTGTTCTAGTGGCAAGGTATTGCAGTTTATTCACTGTTTATTCACAAAAAACAAGCACCTGTGGCTTGCACTATTATGAGTATCTGCTTTCCATCGGAGTTAAGCTGTGACTGTTGATGTTGGTGGGGTAACAGAGTTGCCAGATCGCAACAGCCACATTACCAATCTCCTCAACTTTCATTGTCAAATATAACTTTTCATTACCAAATTCGTAAAGCTAGCATATATTCTTCACTAATTATATATACAAGTGGAAATACATGTAATCACTCTCCTTATAACTAACACCATGTTGATTATTTTCACACTATGTAGGGTAGCAGATTAATCAGAAAGAGCAAACAATCCACCATCTCCATCCTGTGTATCCTCATACATGTGAAAAATCCATTTGGTAATGCATTATTCTAATTCATTACCAAACGAATTTTTCATTACCAAATTGGCCCACAGTTGGTAATGAAAAATACCAAATGGCAACCTGACAGGGGAGGGGGGAGGGGGAGGAAGGAAGGGGTGAAGGGACCATGGTGTAACAACTGTTCGGCGCCAGGCGGGAATTTCAAATTATGGGAGAGAAAAAAAGTCAGATTTTTTTCGAATTTTTTGCGGTTTTTGGCCCATTTTGGGAATATTGGATCCCAGGAGGATTATGTCCGGTTAGTGGGGATGTTCGGATATTGGGCGTTCAGATATTAGAGGGATTACTTATATATATATATATATATACAGTATATATATATATATATATATATATATATATATATATATATACACAATCAATCCTCGTAAATCGCGGCAATTTGGGTCTGGACCATTGCCGCGGTTTACAAATTCCGTGGTTTATAAATAATAACTCTTACATGAAAAATGAATTTGGGTCTGGACTTTGGCCAACCACCCTCCACAGCACCCTACCTACACCTATCTAGGCACCATCAAACACAAACATACAAATTTAGGAATATTCAGTGCATGTATTTAACAGAAATAAGCATTGTTAAGGGATCTCACCTTAATCCTATGACGATATTGCTTAAGTGAATGGAATGGGGTGGTGTTGGGAAGAACTTGGAACCTCTCAGCACTTGTTCTTCCCAAACTCTTTCACCAGCTTTGAAAACTTCTCTCCCTTCTCAACACGACAAATGAGCTCCAAACATTGACTGTACAACAACGGCGGCTGCTTCTTGATGCCATACTGCTTAGAGCGCTTCATTGGGGGTTCGGGAGGGGCCATGGAAGGTAGGAGGCGGGGGGGGGGGGGGGGGGGGGGGGGGCACAAAAAAAGGCAGGTGGCTCACGTACTCCACAGCAATGGTCCGTAGTGTGCGGACTGGCGGGAAGAACAACAACAACGTGGCGGCATTAGTATGCACATCTGCCACCAGGGACAGGTGGTGATTGGTTGTTGGGTCGCGATTTTCAAATTTAAGGCCGTGGTTTACGATTCTCCTCGGAATAGGCTCACTTTGGTGCCTAGGTCCGCAATTTTCGTGACTTAACAGCGATTTAAGGGTGCCGGCAGTCTGACAGCTACTTAGCCATGATTTATGAATCCATGATTTATAAACACGCGATTTATGAGGATTGAGTGTGTATATATATATATATATTTTTTTGGGGGAAGGGATATTTTTATTAGTATTATCAGTTGCAATGTTTGCCTAAATTTTGATTCCTTAACAAGTTTAACATTTCCTAAGATTTAAAATAAACATTTTAAGGAAAATGCAGCATCTGTCTCATTTATGTGCATTTGGGAGATGTTATAATGCAGATTCAGTAAATCCTGTGGGGGAGCCCCACTGTGTCCCATTTATTATCATTTTCTTTAGGTTTAAATTGCTGTGGTCAATTTGAAATGTTTGATGGGAATTTGAGAGAAAAAAAGATGTTAAGAGTTTTTCACGGATCTAGCCTCTTTTCCTCTTTAAGTGCACCAGATTGATGCATTTAAATGTTAAAGGCGTGCCCCCGGACCAGCTTAGAGGGTTTGGAATCCCCTCACCATAGTTTCACAAAATAAGGGTCCCCAAACAGCATTTTGCATAGGGCCCCCAAAGGATAGAAACAGCACTGAGTGACCATTGAAGTTTGCTATTTCGTTCGTTCGTTTCTGAAGGCTCCAACATGCTTGCATGCGTTGGCTTTGGTCACCCAATGGTGGTTCTCCATGCTGAACAGTCTCTATCAGTTTCTCTATTCAGTTCATTATCTCCGAGGTCACACTCAAAGACCTCGTCCCAAGTCTTTTTCAGTCTACCTCTTGCAACCCTACCCTTAACATTAAAACTTCTCACTTTCTGCACCTAATTACCATCCACCATCCTCTCCACATGCCCAAACCATCTCAGCCTACCTCTCCTCATCACAACACCAACATACTCCAGTCTCATCCTACCTTTCAACTCTTCCATCGTAAACCTAGCCCACCCAGGCCTCACATTCAGGGACACACTACACATCCACCTAATCATTCTCATTTCTGTACATCTGAGCCTGCAAATATCCTCTTCCTTTACTGCCCAAGTCTCGCTACCATGCAGCATTACAATCTTAACACATGCTGCATACAAAGATCCCTTAGCATGAAGGGAGACCCCTCTCAATGTCAGGAGATGCAACAGCTCCCTGAACTTCTTCCAACCACTTCTCACTCAAGCCACAGAGCTAGCTCCTGCCCCACCTCCAGCACACAACATCTCTCCCAAATAACAAAAATTCCACATACTCATAGACTCACCAGCAAGCTCAATCTGTTTGCGCCTGACAATCTCCATATGCTCTCCCCGACACACTGCACACACGAAGTCTGCATTATCTCGCAGTCTGCCTCTAATACCACTACATCTCTTATGCACCCACTTATCACAAACACTGCACAAGATGGAATTACTTCCCACGCCCTTGTGGCAAATTGCACATGGCCACTCTCCCTTGTCTTTGACAATATCAGCACCAGCCCTAGATACCATTACTTTTGTTTTATCTGCATTCACTCTTAAGCCCTTGAGCCTCATACCATCTCCCCACTTCCTAAATCTTTCTTCCGCCTCCCCTTCATTCTCTGCAGTCAACACCAAATCATTAGCATACAACATCTCCCATGGGATTCCATTTCTGAAGTCACGTGAGAGGGCTTCAAGTACCATGATAAACAACAAAAAGCCCAAAACTGCCCCCTGGCACACAGCAACATTCATGGAAAACTCATCATTCAAATCTCCATTCACTCTTATCTGGGTGCAAACACCCACATACATGGCCATAACCACCCTAACCAGCCATTCCTCGATCCCAAGCTTTCTCATTGCCCACTTCACCACCTCTCTAGGGACTCTGTCCAAAGCCTTCTCCAAATCAACAAAAACAAAGTACAGTTCCCTTTTCTTTCCTATATATTTTTCCTGAAACTGACAAACAATGAATATGGCATCAGTGGTCCTTTTGCCTGGCATAAACCCAAACTGCTCCTCATCAATATTCACTCTTCTCGAATCATAACTTATAGAACTCTCTTTGTTACCTTCACTATCTGGTCTAAAAGCTGTATGCCTCCATAATTTCCTTTTTCTAGGGCATCACCCTTCCCCTTGTACACATGTACAATTACACTCTTCAGCCAATCATCTGGGACAACATACTCATATATAACCATATTTACCAGGTCAGTGACTGATCTCACTCCTTTATCTCCTGAGGCTTTCAACATTTCAGCAGTCAACCTAGACACATTTGCTGCCCTCCCCACCTGCATCCTGCCTATTGCCTTGTTAACAGTAGCAGCATCAATCAAAGGCCAAAGGTCAAACTTTGGATCTGCTGGCTCCAAACCTTCCCTGTCCCTGGCAAACTCCTCAATCAACAACCGGTGTAATGCACTCTCCATGCATCTTTAATATCCCCACTGTTCACTACTACCCTTCCTTCATCATTCTTCACACACTGCTGACCTATGATATCCCTACTATCCCTCTTTATCTTATTTGCCACCTTAAATATTATATTCTTCCTTTCCACATGATTTAGGTTATCAAGTAAGAGTCTCTGTGACTCAGGCTTCGCCCTGTAAACCTCTTTTCTAGCCCTACACTTGGCAGCCAATTATTCTTCTGTTACCACCCTTCTTCCATTCCCAGAGAAGCCTCCTTTTCTCCTTAACAACAGCTTCCACACCCACATTCCACCACAAAATTACTTTATGTCTTGGTTGGCCTCTTGTCCATCCACATACTGAATCAGTAACTCTCAAGAAGTTGGTCTTGAGGGCTCTGTACTGTTCATTAGCACTTGTCAACATATCCCAGTTCAGCCACCATTCTCCTCATCTCGCTATACAAGGCATTCTTCAGTGCTTGATCTTTCAGCTTCCATATTTTCCTCCTAGGTGCACAGGTCCTCTTTTTCATCACCAGTTCCTTAAGCACCATGTCACATATCAATAACTTGTGTTGCTACACACACTCCTCACTCCCTATAACTGTAACATTCCTCACTCACCTCCTATCAGCCCTCCTGACCAGTAAAAATTCTATCTGGCTGCTATTTCCCCCAGACTCATATGTAATCGACCTACTCTCTCTCTTCCTAAAATGTGTGTTGCACACAATCAAGTTCATTGCCTAATCAAACTCGAGTATCCTTTCCTCTTCTTCATATCTTGTACCATATGCATATCCCCCATGTACTCCTTCACATACTTGAGCTGCTTCACCCACATGACCATTTAAGTCCCCTCCCACAACTACAATCTCATCATCTCCCATACCGCTTACTACATGTATTAAGTCAGCCCAAAATCTATCGTTCTCTACCTCGTCCAAGCCTGCCTGTGGAGCATATGCCAATATAAATGCAACCATTCTCTCAAGGAACAAAATTTTCACAAACTATTACCCTGTCACATATTCTTATAACATTCATGACATATTCCACTCATTTCTCCTTAACTGAGATATGAAGGTTTAAAAACACAATTTTCACGATTTTCTCAGGAATGCCTGTCTATGGAAAGGGTTCGCGGGAATACTGTATGTGCTGGACAAGATGGGTTCAGCTGAGTATAACTGCCATTTGCACACACGCACGCACACACGCAAGCATGCAACCATGCACGCGCGTGCGCGCACACACACACACACACAAAGGCTTCCTCATACAAATGTTAATGGTGAGGTGGCTTTACAGTGAGTGAAAAAATTAATGGTTTCCTCTAAGCCGGGAAACCATTTACAATGCTGGGTGGTATCCATATAACCAGTCCATTCATGTTCCCTACGTGTCAGCAAGTGGGTTGATGAAGGGTTAGTGCCCCTCCCCATGAAACAAATAACTCAAAGTCAAACAGCCACCCCTTACGGAATTATGGTATCTGGCTATAGACTGATTGACAGACTATGCAACTCCAACGTAAGAGGTGTTCTCTAAGTCAATATGAAATTTTCAAATGGCAGGAAGATTAGAATAAAAAAAGATGTCACTGTATTTAAGAGGTTAAAGTTCATTAGACATTTAGGGCAACATTAAAAACTTTCAATATATCAGTAATTCCTTACCTTATTTATAAAGGAATGGAGTACTTGTTCTTCATCAAGTTTCACAGTTTCCAAGAAGAAAAACTCAGTGATCAGCTGATTTAGAACAACACATCCTTTGCTGAAGCCAATCAGGGTTAAACTATCATATTTTGGTTCTGCTACTCCTGATACATTTTGCACAGAATTATCGTCTGTCCATATATTGGTGGTCACTTGCTGTTTTGTATCTATACTCTCTGGGCAGCTCTGGGAGCTCTGCTGTTCAATGACATCACTTGGCTGGCTTGTTGTATGAGAGATAGTGTCCTGTTGTGAGCCACTCTTCACTTTTGCCACTTTCAAAGCTTCTGATATCAAGGAAGCAAGATGAGCAACTGCAGTGCTAGAAGGCTGGTGATTTGGTGCACCAACACTATTGCTTGTCACAAAGTTATCATAACAGCTGAATGTCTTCTTTTCCATTCTGAAAGACAAATGCAAATAAGGATCAATAGTATGTTAAATGGCAGCTGACAGTTACTCTCACATTACTCTCTTACAGCTGTAAGAATTTAAGGCTATGTTACCACAAATCAGTACATAAAAGGGTAAAGACCCCTCTAATCTCCTCAGTGCCATTACATGATTGAAAAACCTTCATTCACCTCATGGGGATCCAACATATTCACATGGCAAGGCTGTTGTTCCAACTGGTGCATTGATCTGTTGTCCCAGTAAGACAAATGAGAATGTACAGAATGGCCAGCAGCAACCAGGTGCCTCCTGGCTCACCTTACCCAAACCTGACACAAGTGTGACAGAATCAACTTAAATGTACTGTACATCCAGACAGCCACTGAGATGCAAATGTTTGGGTAGTAACTGACCTAATCAATGCAACTGTGAGGGAGGATTTACTACAAGATAACTGAATGAAGAGTGATTGTGAATGTTTATAAGGGAAAAGAAAATGCACCTGAGCACAGCTGCTACAGGGATAATACGTTGTTAGACCAGATCATGAACACTGCTAAGAGGACATGAAAGCATGATTAGGATGTGAGTGGAAAGAAACAAGCTGCAACTTAGTTTTGTGCAGGTAATGATTTGGCACATGGTGTTCATGTGGACAGTCAATTACAAAAGTTCAAAAGAAAAAGGAGAAAACTTTACAGTGCACCCATACCCCAATTTCCGGCAGTGCTGTATACCCGTGGGAGTGTTCGGACAGCAAGTATGTTGGATACTGAAGCAATTTTTTCCATAAGATATTGAAGAAATGCCAGAGATGCATTCAAGGCCAAACCCAAACTCTCATATACCTTGCTTAATCAACAAAGACTGACACAGAAACACAATAGGCAATGTTATCATCCTCATAAATAATACTATTGCTTAAAAAATGGGACAGAAAACATCACATGCAGAAGGTGAGCCAGTGGGAGGGAAGCTGACAGCCAGGCAGGCAGCAAGCCATGCGGGGGCGAGGGAGGGCAGAGGGACAGGGAGGGGGACAAACAGGGGTGTGGGAGGGAGACAAGTGAGGGTGAGGGAGGAAGAGGGGAAAGGGAAGGGCAGGGAAACAGGGAGGGCAACAAACTGGAGTGGAGGAGAGTGGGGGGAGAGGAAGGGAGACAAGAATGCCAAACTGCCCTACTACCCCCCACCCCCACCCCATCTCACTCACTTGCTTACACACTCACCACCCCATCTCACTCACTTGCTCACTCACTCATTCTCTCACTTTTTTATTCTCTCACTCATTCACTCACCCTTTCTCTCTCACTCACTCCCTCATTCATTCACTCACTCTCTTTCTCACTCACTCACTCTCTCACACACATTATGGCAATTTACTGATGACAAATGAAAAGTCTATATACAAAAAGTATATTTTCCTACTAGGCTGTTCCCAAGGGGTGTGGAGCTGACTCAGCTGTTGCCTCGGAGTGTTGGCCTGGCTCAGTTGCTGGCATGGGGATGGTGGTGGCGGCGCAGAATGTGGCGATGCAGGAAGGTAAAGTGCTGGGAAGTGCAGAGAGCTAGTGCGCTCAATGACAGACACAGTGAGAGTGGACGAGCAAAGCAGGCAGCGCACAACGTGGGGAGGGGGGATGCCTGGCAGCGGTGATGGTTGGACATGCGCATTTCAAAACTAGGGAGCAGGAGGGTGTCAAACTAGCAAGGCGACGGCTGTTCAGACTGTTTGGATTATGGGAATGTTCCCCTATTTCTTTTGTTCAGTTTAGTGAATCATCGGCTATCACTGCGTCGGAAATCGGGGTATGGGTGTACCTAGGTTTTGTGCATCGAGAAGGCATCCAACGGAATGCACGGAGATGGTGTGCTGGACAATAAAAAGCTGGATCCAGAAGAGTGGCTGGTTTGTATGGTAAGGAAAACGTATGGTGCCCCATGCACGCATGAGAATGGATTAGCTGAGAGTGAAGAGATTACGATGACAATAAAGGCAAGCATGCACCTGGGATCTGTTAGGAGTACTCCTCTGATCATCATAACAATTTAAATACCACTGTTACCCCAGCATCCTCTGGACATGAACCCAGTGGACTGCAGTAAATCAGCCACTTCAATTAGATGTTCTCAGAATAATGCTGTAACCGATACGATCGTCCGAACTGATATACAGTACTGCCGATATTTGCATTTCTTCCCCTACATCAAACCGATATCAATTTGACTGCTGATAATGGAATATTGGATGTGGATGGAAGAAGCATTAAAATGCCTTTTACCGAAGATTTCGTTCAATATTCTGCCTAATTCTCTGTGAATGTATGTTGTTTCCTTGACCCTGTTTTGCAGCTTATTAGAGAAGTCTTACTGAAAACCATTAAAAATTCAGAATAATAAGGGTGAGAGAGAGAGAGACCAATTTATGGAAAACGGCTGTGAATATGCCTCCAGGTACATTCTGAGGTAAAAGTTGAGAACCTCACTTTTTAAAAAAATTAAGATATGTTGAATTTGAATGATCTGGTTCCCAAACCAAATTTTGAGTTTTTGTACTAATTATCATAAACAAAATGGCCAAGAAACTGCAATTTGGGGGCAATTTCTCTAAACTAGCATTTATATATAAAATACCCTATACAATGAACCACATGAAGGATGGGGATTCTGGATAGCTTTATTACACAAGTGTTAACATATACTGTACACTGTACAGTAGTATGCAGTACTATCTATCTACATATTGCCAGACACCATAATCCCGTAAGGGGTGGCTGACTCTGAGTTACTTGTTTTACGGGGAGGGGCACTAACCCTCCGCCAACCCACCTGTTCACACGTAGGGAACATGTAATGGTGGGTTATATGGTTACCAACTGGTGTTGTAAATGGTTTCCTGGCTTACAGGAAACCATTTGGCTTATCACTTAATGTAAAGTCACCTGAAAAGGAAAGAAAAGTAATAAGAACTGACAGAAGATGGGACAAATAGGAAGAGAAGAGAGTAGACATAGAAAAAGAATGATAAACGTGAAGCACGAAGTAGGCAGCACTACATCAAATGAGTGGATGATGGTCACCACCATCATATACCTGTAGTCAAATTTGAGACTAATAAATATTTCCTTTTATTTGCATGCAACGATAGATCCAGTAGTTACCTTGAAGAGGCCTTCAACTGTTCACATCTCTCTAAACTTTCTTAACGCTAAAGGAGATCATATGACTGGATCTGGATTAGCTGTGGTGTGAGTGGAGAGTGGACTACTTGGGCAAGGTACATCGGAGCTTATTCTTGTAATGGCATACAACATGGGTATGAGGGCTCACAATTCTTGTGGTAAAGGCATAAAACAAGAGTATGAGGACTCACAAACTCACCTTGCAAGCCCTGTGGTGACTTCTGTTGTGAACCATTCTGTCATTTGTTGCTGAAGCATGTAAAGATTGCCATGCTGAGCTTTCCACAACTGCCACCAATGACAAGCCCAAATAACTTACAGAACTGGTATGCTTTCTGACACAGAAACGGTTTCATAATCTCCTGACAGATTTTGCTGATAGAAAATCTGATTATGCGAACTTCATTTTCTGGTGGCAGCATATGGAAATGGTCTCGTTACTGTTGCAGGTAACTTGAGCCCATTGTGATGGTATCTGGGACTTCTTCCGTCTTCATTATTTCAGTCAGAAGTTACTGTACTTCCTGCAATATGACCATCTGAACTATGCAAAATGGGGGACATTACATCTAGCTGAAATGCACCAACTTCCTGAGGCCATAGCACCAGAGTTTAGAAGATGAATTTTGTTGTCAAGCTATCCCGTCAAGCTTTCGATCAAGTAGATCCAGATCACACCATGGAGGGGATATATGGCACATGAAAGAAAGGTGGTGGAATTATTGGTTTCACTAAGACAACATCAGCACTGTGCAGGTGGACCCTGTCATATAATCTGAGGTCACATATATCAGCCATGAGCTATGTTATGTACGACCATTGTCTTGGAAATACAAACTTAACAATGAAGCTACCAAATCATATCAAAATTGTGACAACAATGATGAAAGTGCCTACATATTGACCTTCCAGGGGTTAGGTATGTTTTCAGTTGTTTCACAACCAAAGTCACTGCAAAACTATCTATCTATCTTTCTATTGCCAGACGCCTCAATCCCGTTTGGGGTGGCCACAAGCAAATTGCCTCCACGTTGCCCTGTCCCCCGCCATTTCACTGCCCCGTTCCCAACTCACATCCCCCTCTCTAATATACCTCTCCACCCAATCCCTCCATTTCATCCTCGGCCTCCCCCTCCCTCTTCCCCACTCCACCTCAATCACATACACTCTCCTTGTCAGTCTTTCACCCTCCATCCTCTCCACATGGCCAAACCACCTCAGTGTATTCCTCCCAACGCTTCCTATCACATCCACATCCACACCACAACGCTCCTTTATATCCTCATTTGTCAGCCGACTCCACAGGCTCCTCTTAAATAACTCATTTCCACAGCTCTCACTCTTGACTTGTGTCCTTCCAGCAACATCCAAGCTTCACTTCCATACGTTAGAGTTAGTATCATAATACTGTCATGTAGTAACTTTTTCACTTCCATGCTCACTTCCCTGCTTCTTATCACTACTTTCAAGGAACCAGCAACCTTTCTTCCCTGCTGTACCCTTTCAAGCACTTCACCCTCCAAACCTCCATCCTTACTCATCACACTACCCAAGTACGTAAACGTACTCACATTTTCCAATACCTCACTATCCAACCTCGCTGTACATTCACTGACTTCACCTCTCTCAAAGACCATCACTTTACTCTTCCCTACATCCACCTTTAGATTAAGTTTCTTACACACTCTCCCAAACTCATCCACCAAGCCTTGCAGCTCCCCTTTGTCTTCACTCAACAACACAGTATCATCTGCAAACAACAGTATAGGTAGTTTCCAAACACTACCCTCTCTCACCAGGGCCACTCCAGCATCCACTACCCTACCTTGTACCTCATTTATTACCCCATTCATGTACAGATTGAACAACCATGGAGACATGACACATCCCTATTTCAACCCAACCTTCAAAGAGAAAAATTCACTCAGTTCACCATCCTCATGCACTGCAGCCTTAGCACCATCATACATACTCTTCACAGCATTCAACAACTTCCCATCTACTCCATATATTCTTAATACTTTCCACAATCCTTGTCTATCCACCCTGTCATATGCTTTCTCCAAATCCATGAAGGCAGCATACAACTTCTTTCCCTTCTCTAGAAACTTTTCCACTAAAGATCTAAGAATGAATATCTGATCTACACAACCTCTTCCATTCCTAAAGCCTCCCTGTTCTTCTCCAACTAATTCCTCTGTTCTTTCTCTAACTCTGTCAATAAGTATCCTACCATACACTTTTCCTATTATACTATGAAGACAAATGCCTCTATGATTACCACACACTTCTTTTCCCCTTTTCCTTTGTACAAGGGAATAATTATACCTGACTTCCAATCCTCTGGGACTATACCTTCCTCCCAGGTCAATCTGCACATTTTCCACATCCACTCTACTACTATCTCTCCCCCATGCTTCAGCATTTCACTACACACTCCATCAATTCCTGGGGCTTTCCCTGATTTAACTTTCTTCATTGCTTCCACAACTTGTATTCTACTGATTTCTTCCTGTCTTCTCACCTCCCTCCTTCTCCCAGTCATTCCCCAGCCACTTATACTCGCATTACTTCCATCCTCTATGTTCAACAATTCCTTAAAGTGTTCTCTCCATCTGCTCACTTTTTCTCCCGTCTTCTCTAGTAATCTACCATTTTTATCTTTCACTCCCCTGCTAACTTCACTTCCACCCTGTCTTACTCTTTTCACCTCTTTCCAGAACATCTTCTTACAGTCCCTCCACTTTACACTCAAGTTCTTTCCAAATTCCTCATCTGCTCTCTTCTTACTCTCTCTTACTAATCTTTTCACCTCTCTCTTTCTTTCTACATATAACTCTCTCTTCCACCTCTCAACTTCTTCCACGCCCCTATTTCTCATCCATTCACTGTATGCTTTCTTCTTTTGTGCCACAGCCTGTCTCACCTCTTCATTCCACCACGCTGTTCCTTGCACAACCCTCCGTCTTCTCTTCATCCCACACACCACATCACATGCACATATTTCTTCTGTGAATATCCTGCACACATCTTCCACGTCCCCCACCTGCTCCAATTCATATTTGCCTAATCGTCCCTCCACTTCTCTCTTATACTCTGCCTTTTTCTCATCCTCTTGTAACCTTTCCATTCTCCTTACAAATACTCTTTCCCATCCTTCCCTTCTTCTATTTCTCCATCTTAATTGGTTTGTGATTCTGGCCACCACCAAGTAGTGGTCAGAAAGTCCACTCCCACAACCTCTATAAGCTCTTGCATCCATTACACATTTTCGCATCCTTTCATCCACACACACACATAATCAATCATTGCCTTCCTTTCATTCAGTTCACCACCCACCCTTCTCATCACTCGCCATGTACAGTATACCTGTGGATCAATTTGTGCCTGAAAAGGGTATTGGGTATCACCAACCCCCTCCCAGCACAAATGTCCACTAACGCACTGCCATTCTCATCTATCTCAGCAGGCACACCCCACTCACCAACTATTCCATCCACCTTCACATTCCCTACTTTACCGTTCATATCACGAATCAAAAACACTTTCTCATTCCTTCCAAGCTTTTCCATGCACACTTCCACATTTGTCCAGAACTCTTCTCTCACTCTGCTTGCACGATCTTGCATTGGCGTACACACACACACAATCGCCCACATTTGTATTCCAACTTTCATCCTTACCCACACAATCCTTGACCCAACTGATCCATACTCTCTTACGCTCTTCTTCCATCTTTTACTCACAACTATTCATACTCCTTCTTTTGCCCTCTCATTCTCACCTACTCCTGCACATATACCCCATCCATACTCCCATTCTCTCACACTCTCTATTTAGTTTGTTATTCCACATACATCAACTTTCACACCCTCAAGCACCTGGAGATCTCTCTCTCTTTCACCTCATCATTCGCTCCCCTTACATTCCATGTTCCGATTACCATGTCCTTTGTATGGTCCTTGGTCATCATCTTTTGGTCAGTGCTTATTGTTTGTCTTTTTAGTTAGCTGTTTTCCGGGGAGGGGCACTAACCCTCCGCCAACCCTTTTAGTCGCCTTTTACGACAAGCAGGGATGTGGTAGGTCTCCATATTATAATTGCAAATCATACTAGATAGATAGATAAATAGATAGATAGAGAGACAGATAGAAGCAGGAAGTCAAATGATGAGAAGGTGTTGTGTCTGCGAGAATCGAGCAATGCTAAACATGCTTACACTGAGGAAAGCTGACGACAGCGGCCAGTAAGGAGATGATGCAGTTAGCTGTCAGCAGTCCTCTCGTGAACAAACACCCACGAGGAACACATGTGACACACCCCTGCTATACCAGAATTTAGGAAAGAGAGCTCAGACGGAGATTAGCCACCGAACAGGCTAGACAGAAGGAGACAAGCGACCCTAGAGAGAGGTCGAGACGGAGATTAGCCTTAGAACAGAGAGAGAGAGAGAGATAGCGAGACAGGGAGGTAGCTACCCAGGACTTATACTATTATACCTGTTTAATATTTCCAAGACAAATAAAAATAGTCCCATACTATTCTTTACCTCTCCCGTCACTACATGACATCTGGTGGGGAAACTACTACAAGATATAAAAGCCGCTCGACCACAAGTCTAAAATATACGCCTCTACAAGCAAATACAAAGTCGCTGCTTTATGATACAAAGTCTTTATGACATTTGGTAGCAGCGAACGTATACGAACCTCGTCTACGAATCAACATTAAATTCCTACAAAATATCAAGATTGACAACAACCAACAATATCAGCTCCTGCCCCCTCCGTCTCCCAGATCATTACGCTGATGCAGAGGTCAAGAGATCACTCGACGCCTTGCAAGTAGCTTAACGACAAACCAGCAAATCTGCGGACATCGTCTCCGAATTAAAAGCAAATTTCTACAAAAGCAACCGAGACTCTACAAGATAGCTTCAGTTCTACATTGAATCCTACAAAATACAGCCTACAGTGCAAATAGTCTACGAGTCTACGACGAATCAGCGAACTACAACCATCTACAATCAACTACAATTAACAACTCTACGTCGTCTGTATAATCTTCTACACGCACCTACAAGAAGCGGCAGTCTCCATCCTACAACGAGTAAATCACAAGAAAAAAGGACCAAGAATACATCAAGAAAGAAAGAAAACAAACAAACAAACGAAGAGTGAGAGACGACTCACAACTCATAACCACCAGACCTCACCCTCCTCTCTCTGCTACATCCACCCAACCCCCACCGCTTACGCAGGTGTGAAGAGGTCAAGACAGCAAAACATCAAGTCCATATTCACAACTCGTCTTACTCACTCGTCTTCACTCAAGTTACTCATCGCTACTCATTCACTCACCACAGCTACCAGTGTGGGAAGCCGACGTCACCATGTGCTGAGACGACAGCACGCCAATCAACCCGCGAAGGACAACGCTATCACCACGTGCAACACCACTCACACCATTTTCCTCCACGGTAAGAATTAGTGAGTTACATAGTTACTTCATTTATACAATACACAGTGATAGACAATAAGCTTCTGCACAAACATAAAAAACGTGCTGTATAGTTACAGCTTAAATACACATACGTACTTCAATTATCTTCATAATTCAATCATTAGATACTTGCACCAACAATAAATATTCTACACTGTGTATATTCATTCATTTATTATAACATTTATTTACTACCAACGAGTGTTACCATTTATACCTACATAAAATACGTGTTTCATATATACAACTATACATTAGTACATCTACAAAGTAATAAAGAAAATATCCAATCACAGTTACTCAGTGAGCAATTAAAAGAACTATATTAAACATTTATTAATTAAAGCTACCTAGTGGAAACAGACAAATTAAGTTACAAGGTAAACTAGAGAGAAAAAAAAAATGGCCAACACAAATGCCGTTAGCAAGAGTGAACATCTTCAACACAATCGTGAAGACAATGATTTCCACACAGTGCTGACACACATATTACTCACGATAGGTACAGGTGAACAACAAGTCAGTGTGTATAGTTAATACTGTATATAGTGTATATATATATATTTTATATAAAATAACAAAATATGGGACTATATAATATCATTTTATAATCTCTGTGCAATATAAACTAAACTTTAAAAAAGTATCTCAAGGAAATTAGCCAGCAATTAGGTAACCATGAACAACATGGAAAAAAGTGTACACAAGCAAAGAAAAACAAACTATAGAAAATCAATACATACAAAAAAGAAAGAAAGAAAAGTAAGAAAGAAAAAAAAGAGAAATAGAGTAAGATCACATAACAAACAAATGAAAATAAGTGTAAATGTTACTACATAAGTCAAAATACCACATAAACTACAAACAAAAAAGCAAATTGTGTCTCCACAAACAAGTGGCATGACACATCATCACTATCATCGACCGCAGCATATGTTAGGACTGCAGTTATTACAATTATGTTACTCCATATTATAATTATGTAACTACAAACAATATGTACCAATTTATGTGACAGTTGCATTAACAAGATGTAACTTTTATGTAACTTTAACTACAATTATGTACCTACAAACGATATGTAACAATTATGTAACGACAAACGATTGCATTATGTTACACTTTGCCAATTATGTAACAGTTGCATTAACAAGATGTAACTTTTATGTAACTTTAACAACAATTATGTACCTACAAACGATATGTAACAATTATGTAACGACAAAACAGTTGCATTAACAAGATGTAACTTTTATGTAACTACAATTATAAGGCCAACACAATTATGCATTAACACAATATTTAGTAACAATTCATAAAATGTTACAATTATGTAGTACCACAATGTTAGTACAATATTATAAGTCATACAATTATAGCACAATTCTATATTACCAGTATCATCATACAAGTTAGGTGAAATATTAGACATTACTAAAGTGATAACTCAAATATGTAATGTATAACCTAGCAGTATTACCATTGCACAATTATATGCGTACGTCTGTTGTACATGCACGTCTTACAAAGTGTTATACAACAATCATTGCATTTATTCCAATATGTATACAACTTATTTAAAATGTAGTATTACTGAATAATCACTATTTACTATGAATAATATATGTATACAATATTCATACAATTATGTTACTTTACAATATTATGTATTTCACTTAATTAGCTTATAAGTTCATTATAATGTGTATGTAGTATGTATTAATATATTATAACTATTAAATGTCGATGGTACGCCATTTTTGCGCGGCTGAGCAATGTGGTAGGTCTCCATATTATAATTGCAAATCATACTAGATAGATAGATAAATAGATAGATAGAGAGACAGATAGAAGCAGGAAGTCAAATGATGAGAAGGTGTTGTGTCTGCGAGAATCGAGCAATGCTAAACATGCTTACACTGAGGAAAGCTGACAACAGCGGCCAGTAAGGAGATGATGCAGTTAGCTGTCAGCAGTCCTCTCGTGAACAAACACCCACGAGGAACACATGTGACACACCCCTGCTATACCAGAATTTAGGAAAGAGAGCTCAGACGGAGATTAGCCACCGAACAGGCTAGACAGAAGGAGACAAGCGACCCTAGAGAGAGGTCGAGACGGAGATTAGCCTTAGAACAGAGAGAGAGAGAGAGAGATAGCGAGACAGGGAGGTAGCTACCCAGGACTTATACTATTATACCTGTTTAATATTTCCAAGACAAATAAAAATAGTCCCATACTATTCTTTACCTCTCCCGTCACTACATGACATCTGGTGGGGAAACTACTACAAGATATAAAAGCCGCTCGACCACAAGTCTAAAATATACTTCTCTACAAGTAACTACAAAGTCTTTACGACAGGGATACTGGGGGAGTATTCTTGAAAAACCCTGTACCCCCAGGAGCCAAGGAGCTCCAAATGTCTAATTACTGCCTAGGAGGCTGGTCGACCAGTTGATTTGTTATCTATGTTGAAGCACGAGCTTCTTTCAGTTCTTTTGTCACTTCAAGAATCGAATAGCACAATCCACATTCAGAACAAGTCTGTTCTGGCAGATGTGATAAGAGAAGGCATAAACTTTCCTGTGACTACCAGACATGGGGTAATAGTAATATGTAATAGTAATAGTAATTGACTATTACAAGGTTTTCAGAGTGATAGTAATAGATTAAAAATCACGGCTGTAATAGTAATAGTAATACAAAGGCCAAGTTACAGATAAAAGTATGGTACTTTCCTATTACAGACACTTTAGACTTCATGTGTCAACAGAATAAATTATATACATGTATGCCATGTCAACCTCCTGAATGGAGAGTGGCCTATTAGCCATCAAAATGATCGAGACATATTAGTGCATTATGTGAGACAGCCGCCCAACAATAATGAAAATGATAACCATTTTCAATTTCAATAACTACCATTTCTGCAAATAACACATTAATAGTAATAGCAATAGAAATAGATGACCGAGTATTAGTAATAGTAACATAATAGATAACCACTAAAGTAATAGTAATACAACAGAGAACAACTGAAAGTAATAGTAATAGAAACCCAGTAACAGACCCCATGTCTTGTGACTACTGAACTTTTAAGCATCATCTTGCCTCATCATTGCTGGACAAGCACTGGTGGTGTCTATGAGAAAGCCTGTCAATGCAGTGACCTTTGGAGATCTGGCTCAGGCATATGATAGCACTGTGCTGAAAGCAGTTTCTAAGTATCAAGGGACAGATGTTGCATTCAACAGGTATAGGGAATAGACAATTAAGGCTGCTATCTGAACACACTGCGGTAAAGCCACTCAACCTGCTAGATGACTTATCGAGGGTTGTGATGTGCCCCTTCCAAAAAACTGGAAGGATTATCTGTCACTGGCTGACAACAAAGCCAATCTAGCAAATTTCTTGTCTAAGAGACTCTCTTCACAGGCACCGAAGGATAAAGAGATTGTTGTTGCTGGAGGGATCAGGAGGAACTTGAAGTCTGGTTATCAAAAGAGACAACTAACTTGAATGTGCTGAGATCCACACATGAAGAAGCTGACACAAGACAGATATAGCATGCTGTACACAGTCAGTTTAAGACATCAAGGACACTGATGTCCTACTGATTTTGGTTTCCCACTTCCCACATATGCATTGTAATCATCTTTGGATGATGTCAGGCACATCAAAGCAACAGCATTATATACCAGCTGATGTTGTCTTCAATAATCTACCAAGAAGTTTGTCCACAAAACTGCTACTGTTTCATGCATTAACTGGGTGTAACATCACCTATCTCGCAAATCACACCAAATGATCATCATGGAAAGTCTTCAAAGAGCACCACAAACTGCTGAAGAACTAAGGCATTAGTGAACTTCCAGAGGAGACAACTGAATCAGCAGAAACATTATCTGTAGAATATATAACGTGCATGGAATAGACTCTGTTACTTCAGCACGATATACCTTTTTCTCAAAGACTGTTAAATCACAAGCAATGCCACTGACAAGTGACATTTCGTTTCCATTTGATACAAGTACACTATCAAGCCATGGTTTGGAGAAATGCTCATTATGCCATACCTGACCTTCCTGCACCTGTGGAAATAGGATCGAAATGCAGTGATTCTGGACTAGAACCTGTTCTGATGTCATTGGGTCCAATCCCAGAAGTTGCCTTGAGATGATTTCATGTGGGGGAAAAAAAAAAAAAAAAACCCTAATTTTCATTCATTCATTGCCAGACGCCATGTATCCCAAACGGGGTGGCCAAGGGCTTAGAGTTAATTGTTTTACAGGGAGGGGCACTAATCCTCCACCAACCCCACTTGACACGTAGGGATGCCAACAGCATCTGGTGTTCCCAGGCGGTCACCCATCCAAGTACTAACCAGACCCAACGTTGCTTAACTTCGCTGATCGGACGGGAAGCGGTGTACTCAACGTGGTATGGCCGTTCAATGCAGCAAATGTCACAAATCAGAGTTGAGGTGTACAACAATGTGTGCTTATCAGCAACAGAGCAACGACCAGACCCCTCTATGGATCAGATGTAGTCTGGCAGAAGAAAACATGTGTGTCACTCCTGACTGTGCCTTACTGACTTAGTACAGAAAAGACCTGTCAGAGTGACAGTGACACAGATATGGATAATTAAAAGACTGCAAGTACATGCCCTGTGATCTGGTAGGTTAAGGCATCCCGTCCTAATGTACCAAAAGGGTTTAATTCAGGGAAGAGATTCGGATGATTACTAGACATTGGTGTGGTACAGCAAATAGACATGTGGTGGTTCAGTGGGTTCAGGTGCTCCAGTTAGATGTTGTCATCGAGGGCTTTAATTTGAGGAGAGGCTGGAATTTAATCATCATCCAATCCTCTTTTGCCTCTTATGTAATATTACTCAGGGGCAAGATGTTCACTCTCCATAAACATCTGGCCTCAATAGCCCAGTCCCAGGCCTCTACACTCCTGATGGGGTGACAGCCTGAAGAGTCATCTGTTATCAAGAGTTTGAGAAAGTTGTAGAAGTTGTATCGAATGACACCTGGTGGTTTGGAGAGTGATGGCACTCCAAAATGGTGATGCCTTTATGAGTTCCATCTGAGGGGTGGGTGGGGTTGATTGATCATGTAGTACCACTCGGGCAAGTGAGGCTGGTTATTATTGCCT
Organism: Coenobita brevimanus; assembly: GCF_032717465.1. NCBI lineage: Eukaryota > Metazoa > Arthropoda > Malacostraca > Decapoda > Coenobitidae > Coenobita > Coenobita brevimanus. The sequence continues at coordinate 56,453,995 of NC_136976.1, forward strand.
TAAATATCTTAAATGAGTAACCTCACCCTGGCCCCTATACTCCTGTTTATATGGGGAAAAATGGGATTGACTGATGAGGATGATAACTAAGAAAGTTGTGAGTAATATACCTTTGTTGAAGTTTACCAAAGACTGTGTTGTAGGAGACAGTTAATGACACTGGATTATATCGTGAGATTGAATTAACTCTGGTAGATGGGGATGCCCATCACCCACTTACTAATTGTAGAGATGCCTTATGGTCTCTACACTGAGGGACAAGCCAATTGGTTTTCTGTACCCAGGAAACCATTTACTATGCTGGGTGGTAACCATATAAGCAGAGTTTCTGGCAAGGTTAAATATCCCCCAGATTCCCCTATCCAAAATCACTTAATCACGGCAAATGTTTTGGAGAGCCTCGGGGGGGCCCAATACCTGCCCAGGATCCCAACCAAATGGACAGATTTGCATGGCCATGTGGAATGTGGGAGGTGTGAATGAGCAGAGCAAGGGGGTGGAAGTGGTGAATGTGTTCAAGAGTGCGAGATATGTCGTGATGGAATTGTGTGAAACAAAGATGAAAGAGTGTGAAGTGGAGGAGTGGAAGAGTGTAAAGTGTGTAAGGTTGGGCATGAATGGGCAAGGAAGATGCAAAGTAGGAGTTGTCTGCTGATGAATGAAGTGTGGCAGAGTGGAATGAGAGATTACAAATGTGTCAGCTTGAGATGTAAGTATGTCAAATTCAAGTTTGAGGAGGTGAAAGTTGCTGTGATTGTAGCGTATGTACGGTGTGATAACAGGAGAGAGAGAGAAAAAGACAGTTTTGAGGATGAGCTAGATGAAGCAGTGGGAGAAATGCCCAAGAGCTATAAAGGGATTGTAATGGGTGATATGAATGGAAGAGTAGGCACTGGGCCTGAAGATGACAAAATGGATTGTAAAGGAGACTATGGAGTACCAGGAGCAAAATGATAATGGGATGTGACTAAAGGATATATGTCAGGAAAGGAGGTTGTGCAATTGTAACCTGTATTTCAAACACAAAGATGCACATAAATATACATGGTATGGAGGGGATGGAGGGCCGTGAAAGGACAATGTGGAGGTCAGTCAGATCACATGATTGCGGTATGCACAATCAAGCTGAGAGGAGTGACGTGGACCTGGAGGGAGAGAAACAGTCAGGGAGAACAAATGAATGTCACGAAGCTGAGGATCAAAGAAACGGCAGATGAATACAGGATCAAAGTTGGGGAGGAATTAGACTCAGTGAATTGGAATGAAACAGATCTGGACAGCCTGTGGAATGCATACAAGGACTGTTTACTTAGGAATGCTAAAACAATGTGTGGTGTGGCAAGAGTAACAACAAAGAAGAGAGGTATGACATGGTGGGATGAAGAGGTTAAGAGAGCAGTGGAGGAAAAGAGGAAGATGTGGTAAGAGTGGTTACAGGACAGAGGTTCAACTGAAATAAGAATGGAATATATTGACAGCAAGAAGCAAATAAAGAGACCAGCGAAGAGGAAAAAGGAGGAGGTACATGGTGATTTTGGAAGTGGCAGTGCCAGTATCGTAACTAATGAGGTCTTGCCTAAGTGATATATTTGCTGCTGCTATAAAGCTCGAACTGGGAAAAGTTGTCAATACCATCTCAGCACTTTTGAGGCACCTTGGTTTGGGTTACCTTTCCTAGAAGGGTAGTCAAGTCGTACCCCACCTGCTTGTGGTGGCCTCGCAGACACCCTGTTTTTTTCCATTTCTGTTCTTTGTGTTTTTTTCAGTTTTCTTTTTTTCTCCTAAATTAGGGTGACACAAATGGGGGCGGCGCTGCCCAGGTTTATCTCGGGTAGTATTGTATATACTTTTTGCTGTTGTTGTTGTCAATTTGTTTTGTTTTTTGTTCTCCTTTACCATGAGCAAACAACACCAGTGCCTTTGCTGCAGTAGGTCTGTAGCAAAAAGTGCACAAGCACTGAAGTGTGCCTACTGCAGTGAGTGGGTTCACATAGCTTGTGAAAATTTGGACGCAGGCAACTATCCATTTATGAAGAAGAGCCACCAGCTGGGCTTTTGCTGGCTGTGTAGCCAATGTGTGGCACCAGTGGACGAGGTCTTGGCTGGTGGAGGAAGTAGTACCAAGAAGGAGTTTGAAGATAAAGTTATTGGGCCAATCGTTCAGGCAATTAGAGATGTTTCAAACAGACTGGAGGCACTAGAGACCAAGGTCTCATCACCCATGGCAGTCATGCAAGATCTGGCCAAGTCATTTGCGGATGCTGTTCGCGGGTCTCTCGTGAGATAAGGGAAGGAGCTGCCCGGGGGCGTGATTGAGATCAGTGCTCAAGGCCAGAAAAATGCCATTCATAGTCAGCATGTACTGATTGTGAAACCAAAGAGTGGTGCTGATGCCCTGATAAATCAGATGGGACCAGAAGATATCAGAGGTGTACTTAACTCGATACCGGTTGATAGCTGTCTTAAGACCAAGGCTGGTGGGATGGTAATGAAGTTTCCGTCAGCTGAGGCCAAAGGTGAGGCAACTGGGGTGCTGAGTGATCATTTTGGCTCTGAGGGCACTTTTTGCATATCAGAGCCACAGAAAATGTTGCCTAAAATGACCGTGACAGGCCTTTCCTCTTCCTTGGGTGACTCTGACATCATCCCAAACATTCTGAGAAAAAACAATAAAATTAAGATGCTCATTGATCGAGGTTGTACCCTCAACCTTCTCTTCACAAGAACAAGGAATGACACCAAAACTGCTGTCTTGAAGATGTCGCCAGAGGTGAGATCCTCCATTGTAGAACATGGCAATTACATCTATGTGGATCTTACAAGATGCCGCGGTTTCGATAGATTCTGGGTTACACAGTGTAATCACTGTCAAGGCTTTGGTCATACATTTGAGAGATGTTCAAGGAAAAACGATGAACCTAAATGCGTCTTTTGTGCTGGAACCCATAAATCTAAGGACTGTAGTAACAGAAATTCTCCCAAATGCATCAACATGCTCTTCTTCAAGACATCAAGATGCTAATTCAAATTCACAGTCGGTTGCCCATTTTGCATCAAGTAGAGACTGTCCAATTATGATTTCTCATAGGAATAGATTGATTGAAAACACCAATTCTGACCATTCAAAAAACTGACTAAGTCCCTCTTGAACCAGTTAAGGATGGGTCTTTTAAATATTCGTTCTATCCGTAATAAGACAGACTATATTATTGAAACTCTAAATCAGCACGAGCTTGACATTTTGTGCTTGACTGAAACCTGGTTGTATGAGTCTGATATCGATATCATTTGTAATGCTTTGCCTAAGACACATTCTATTATTAGTATTCCCAGGCCTGCTGCTGACTATCCGGGAGGAGGCGTAGCACTCATCTATTTGGCAGCACTTTTAACGTGTCTCTCATTGACTTAGACCTGACCCCATCTTCATATGAATTTATGGAAGTATTAATAAATTTCCATCAGAATACCATTAGAATTGCAATTGTCTATCGACCAGGTCATCCAGGCAGAGATCAAGGTTTTATGGAGGAGTTTGGGCAGTTTCTTGAAAGGTTTTCTCTTAAACCTGGAGGACTTCTTGTTTGTGGTGATTTCAATTATTGGGTTGAGAGTCCAGAGTCAAAACCATTTTCTTCAGAACTCCTTGAGTTGATCACCCAGAACAATTTTTTCAATCATGTGAGTAACCCAACTCATGTCTCAGGACATGTCCTTGACTTGATCTTGTCCCCTGTTGGTTGCAGGCACATATCAGATGTAGAGGTTGACTCATTTGACCCTCTGATCATGCTCTGATCACTCTTAGTTTTGATGTCCCGAAATCCCTATCATATAAAAAGGTCATCAGGTTCAGAAATTACAGGAATGTTGACCGCCAGTTGATGTGTCTTGAAACTGATCAACGTTTAAACTTCATTGATTCTTCCAGTCTTTCTTCTGATGAATTAGTTGATATTTACAACAACAAGCTTAGGTCAATTTTTTACCATTATTGTCCTGAGGTAGTAAAAACAATCACTGTACGTGATGATTCTCCATGGTATGGTCCATCCATTAATTCTTTGCGCAGACAACATAGAAGGGCAGAACGTGAGTGGCGCTTGCAGCGGACCGAAGTAACTCGTTTGCGTTATGTTTTTGCGAGAAGAGCAGTCGTTCACACTGTAAAAGCCCAAAAGGCTAGGCATTATCAAAATAAAGTTGATTCATGTGGTGGTGATAAAAAAAAAACTGTCTGCAGTTGTGAACAATTTGGTTGGTCGGAGGAATGTAACTGTTAAACCAACTTCTGTATCTGATACCCAACTGGCTTCTGATTTTCCTTCATTTTTTACAAGTAAGATATCTCGCATAAGAAGTGATTTAGACAGCAGTTCTCCTAGTGAAGTGTACTCAGTTGACTTCCAGCCACGGTGCACCGGGGATCATTTGCTTTCAACATTTCATCCGCTGGATGTAAACAAAGGCAAATGTTATATCAGAGAACTTAATTAAACATTTTGCTCACTCGATCCATGTAACATGTCACAACTACCTGATGTTTATGAGCACGCTGCAGACTTTATCTGCAACATAATAAATAGATGCTTCTTAGAAAGTAATTTTGTGCAGTCTGAGAACATGCTTTGCTTAGGCCCCTAATTTAGAAACCTGGCCTTGATGTCGAGAGCATTACAAATTATCATCCCGTCTCTAACCTGTCTCTTTTATCCAAGATTATTGAGCGGGCAATACTCAATCAACTCATACCACTACTGGAACACAACAGAGTTGTTCCTGTTGTTCAATCAGCATACAGAAAATACCATTCAACTGAAACTGCACTATGGTCCTTTCACCGCAAGAAGTCCGTTCAGGGTGGGGCCCACCTGGTGAATCACCTCTAGCGATGCTGCCAAATCAACCGTAGTACATGCCTCTCTCTCTCTTATTTCCCACCTATGTGCTATTTGAAATTGTTTTTTATATTCTGTTTATAATAAAGGAAGCTATATAGTACATTGAGTATCACTTTTTAGAATTATAACAACGATTTGAATGAATTCTATGACACGTGGCAGCGCTTTTTTCCCATGTTGCCACGCCGCGGTCGGCGAGGGACCCAGGGTCAGAGAGAGGATTAGGCCTACAGGAGAAACCTCTTAAAAATAAAACGCGCCTAGACTTTTACCTCATAGGTGGTGTGGGAAAAAAGTTGAAAATAAATAATAAATATATACAATATATATATATATATATATATATATATATATATATATATATATATAATATAAATATATATATATATATATATATATATATATATATATATATAGAGAGAGAGAGAGAGAGAGAGAGAGAGAGAGAGAGAGAGAGAGAGAGGGAGGGAGGGAGAGAGAAACAGGTGTGATGGGGGTAGGTGGAGAGACAGAGTGATATTCCCGATAATTGGTGGTCAAATTGGCAACGTCGCACTCGGGGAAATCCCAACTTCTGCCACACCCTGAACGGACTTCTTGCTGCGAAAGGACCATAACAAGAATTCAGAGTGACTTGGAGGCAAACACTTGTAGTGGGATGTCCTCTCTCCTAGTTCTGTTGGATCTGTCTGCAGCTTTTGATACAGTAGATCATAAACTATTGTTGGATGATCTGTATTTTTATGGCGTTCGTGATAGTGCCCTTTTGCTCCTCAAGTCATATCTGTCGGACAGATCTCAGAGAGTGGTTGTTGATTATGCTAGCTCTGATTCTGCTCCCCTTCTATTTGAAGTCCCTCAAGGATCAGTTTTGGGTCCAATTTTATTTACTATCTACACAAGTAGTTTATCGTCTCTACTTGATGCTCATGATATGTCCTATCATTTTTATGCTGATGACACCCAGCTCTATGTTAAGATGTCAAATATCAACAATACTAAGACAAAGTTTGAATCTCTAATGTCTGATATTAAGATTTAGATGGCTAAGAGGAAACTTAAGCTGAATGATGGTAAAACTGAGATCATCATCATCGGAGGAAACAGAAGGGGTGATGACACTGACAATGCCATGACTTTGAAAATTGGCATGTCACAGCTTTATCCAGTCAGTTCTGTTAAAAATCTGGGTGTTTATTTTAATTCTAAGTTAAATTACAAAGAATGAGAGAGTGTTTTTGATCAGTGATATGAATGGTAAAGTAGGGAATGTGAAGGTGGATGGAATAGTTGGTGAGTGGGGTGTGCCTGCTGAGATAGATGAGAATGGCAGTGCGTTAGTGGACATTTGTGCTGGGAGGGGGTTGGTGATACCCAATACCCTCTTCAGGCATAAAATGATCCACAGGTATACATGGCGAGTGATGACAAGGGTGGGTGGTGAACTGAATGAAAGGAAGGCAATGACTGATTATGTGTGTGTGTGGATGAAAGGATGTGAAGATGTGTAATGGATGCAAGAGCTTATAGAGGTTGGGGGAGTGGACTTTCTGACCACTACTTGGTGGTGGCCAGAATTAGGATTCAAGTAATATGGAGGAATAGAAGAAGGGAAAGACGAGAGGAAGGAGTAGTTGCAAGGAGAATGGAAAGGTTACAAGAGGATGAGAAAAAGGCACAGTATAAGACAGAAGTGGAGGAACGATTGGGCAAATATGAATTGGAGCAGATGGAAGACGTGGAAGGTGTGTGTAGGATATTTACAGAAGAAATATGTGCAACATGTGATGTGGTGTGTGGAAGGAAGAGAAGACGGAGAGGGATGCAAGGAACAGCGTGGTGGACTGAAGAGGTGAGACAGGCTGTGGCACAAAAGAAGAAAGCATACAATGAATGGATGAGAAATAGGGGCGTGGAAGAAGCTGAGAGGCGGAAGAGAGAGTTATATGTAGAAAGAAAGAGAGAGGTGAAAAGATTAGTAAGAGAGACAGTAAGAAGAGAGTGGATGAGGAATTTAGAAGGAATTTGAGTATAAAGTGGAGGGACTGTAAGAAAATGTTCTGGAAAGAGGTGAAAAGAGTAAGACAGGGTGGAAGTGAAGTTAGCAGGGGAGTGAAAGATAAAAATGGTAGATTACTAGTGGAGAAGGGAGAAAAAGTGAGCAGATGGAGAGAACACTTTAAGGAATTGTTGAACATAGAGGATGGAAGTAATGCGAGTATAAGTGGCTGGGGAATGGCTGGGAGAAGGAGGGAGGTGAGAAGACAGGAAGAAATCAGTAGAATACAAGTTGTGGAAGCAATGAAGAAAGTTAAATCAGGGAAAGCCCCAGGAATTGATGGAGTGTGTGGTGAAATGCTGAAGCATGGGGGAGAGATAGTAGCAGAATGGATGTGGAAAATGTGCAGATTGGCCTGGGAGGAAGGTAGAGTCCCAGAGGATTGGAAGTCTATCTATCTATCTATCTATTGCCAGACGCCTCAATCCCGTTTGGGGTGGCCACAAACAAATCGCCTCCAAGTCGCCCTGTCCCCCGCCATTTCACTGCCCTGCTCCCAACTCACATCCCCCTCTCTCATATACCTCTCCACCCCATCCCTCCATCTCATCCTCGGCCTCCCCCTCCCTCTTTCCCCCTCCACCTCACTCACATACACTCTCTTCGTCAGTCTTTCACCCTCCATCCTCTCCACATGGCCAAACCACCTCAGTGTGTTCCTCATAACGCTCCCTATCACATCCACATCAACACCACAACGTTCCTTTATATCCTCATTCGTCAGCCTATCTCTCCATGTGACTCCACAGGCTCCTCTTAAATAACTCATTTCCACTGCTCTCACTCTTGACTTGTGTCCTTCCAACAACGTCCAAGCTTCACTTCCGTACGTCAGAGTTGGTATCACAATACTGTCATGTAGTAACTTTTTCACTTCCATGCTCACTTCCCTGTTTCTTATCACTGCTTTCAAAGAACCAGCAACCTTTCTTCCCTGCTGTAACCTTTCAAGCACTTCACCCTCCAAACCTCCATCCTTACTCATCACACTACCCAAGTACTTAAACGTACTCACATTTTCCAATTCCTCACCATCCAACCTCGCTGTACATTCACTGACTTCACCTCTCTCAAAGACCATCACTTTACTCTTCCCTACATTCACCTTCAGATTCCGTTTCTTACACACTCTCCCAAACTCATCCACCAAGCCTTGCATCTCCCCTTCGTCTTCACTCAACAACACAGTATCATCTGCAAACAACAGTACAGGGAGTTTCCAAACACTACCCTCTCTCACCAGGGCCACTCCAACATCCACTACCCTACCTTGTACCTCTTTTATTACCTCATCCATGTACAGATTGAACAACCATGGAGACATGACACATCCCTGTTTCAACCCAACTTTCAAAGAGAAAAATTCACTAAGTTCACCATCCACACGCACTGCAGCCTTCGCACCATCGTACATACTCTTCACAGCATTCAGCAACTTCCCATCTACTCCATATATTCTTAACACTTTCCACAATCCTTGTCTATCCACCTTGTCATATGCTTTCTCCAAATTATTCCCTTGTACAAAGGAAAAGGGGAAAAAGAAGTGTGTGGTAATCATAGGGGCATTTGTCTTCTTAGTATAATAGGAAAAGTGTATGGTAGGATACTTATTGAGTTAGAGAAAGAACAGAGGAATTAGTTGGAGAACAGGGAGGCTTTAGGAATGGAAGAGGTGGTGTAGGTCAGATATTCATTCTTAGATCTTTAGTGGAAAAGTTTCTAAAGAAGGGAAAGAAGTTGTATGCGGCTTTCATGGATTTGGAGAAAGCTTATGATAGGGTGGATAGACAAGGATTGTGGAGTGTTAAGAATATATGGAGTAGATGGGAAGTTGTTGAATGCTGTGAAGAGTATGTACGATGGTGCGAAGGCTGCAGTGCGTGTGGATGGTGAACTAAGTGAATTTTTCTCTTTGAAAGTTGGGTTGAAACAGGGATGTGTCGTCTCCATGGCTGTTCAATCTGTACAAGGATGGGGTAATAAAAGAGGTACAAGGTAGGGTAGTGGATGTTGGAGTGGCCCTGGTGAGAGAGGATAGTGTTTGGAAACTCCCTGTACTGTTGTTTGCAGATGATACTGTGTTGTTGAGTGAAGACGAAGGGGAGCTGCAAGGCTTGGTGGATGAGTTTGGGAGAGAGTGTAAGAAACGGAATCTAAAGGTGAATGTAGGGAAGAGTAAAGTGATGGTCTTTGAGAGAGGTGAAGTCAGTGAATGTACAGCGAGGTTGGATGGTGAGGAATTGGAAAATGTGAGTACGTTTAAGTACTTGGGTAGTGTGATGAGTAAAGATGGAGGTTTGGAGGGTGAAGTGCTTGAAAGGGTACAGCATGGAAGAAAGGTTGCTGGTTCTTTGAAAGCAGTGATAAGAAACAGGGAAGTGAGCATGGAAGTGAAAAAGTTACTACATGACAGTATTGTGATACCAACTCTAACGTATGGAAGTGAAGCTTGGACGTTGTTGGAAGGACACAAGTCAAGAGTGAGAGCAGTGGAATTGAGTTATTTAAGAGGAGCCTGTGGAGTCACATGGAGAGACAGGCTGACAAATGAGGATATAATGCAGCGTTGTGGTGTGGATGTGATAGGAAGCGTTATGAGGAACACACTGAGGTGGTTTGGCCATGTGGAGAGGATGGAGGGTGAAAGACTGACGAAGAGAGTGTATGTGAGTGAGGTGGAGGGGGGAAGAGGGAGGGGGAGGCCGAGGATGAGATGGAGGGATTGGGTGGAGAGGTATATGAGAGAGGGGGGTGTGAGTTGGGAGCAGGGCAGTGAAATGGCGGGGGACAGGGCGACTTGGAGGCGATTTGTTTGTGGCCATCCCAAACGGGATTGAGGCGTCTGGCAATAGATAGATAGATAGATATTAATCAGGTTGTAAGCGGGTGTAACTTGCATATCAGAACTCTGTACTCTGTGAGAAAATTCCTGACTAGACAGTGCCTCTTAACACTGGTCCATGCAGTAGTCTTGTCTTGTGTTGATTATTGTAATTCACTGTGAGTTGGTCTTCCAAATAATATACTAACAAAAGTTCAGTCTGTGTTAAACAGGGCAGCACGGCTTATCTTTGGTCTCCCCCCCGAGAACCTCAACTACCCTATTTCTGATTGAGTTGCATTGGTTACCAGTAAAGGCTAGAACTGAATTTAAACTGTGTCTTATTACATTCAAGGTTCTTAAGTTTGGTGAACCAAAGTATCTTGCTGAATTATTAAAACTCCCATCGGCATGCCCGGGTGTGATGTTACGCAGTGAAGATGATTCCTTGCGTCTTGATGAGCCAGGAGCCATTCACCAGTCATCTTTCTCTGATCGTTCTTTTGCGTATAGAGACCTTAGATTATATAACAGATTGCCAATGTTCATAAGACAACTCTCTACTGTCGAATCCTTTAAGAGGCAGCTGAAAGCCTTTCCTTTTTCAAAGTTCTATGACCTGGAGAAAGGTACTATGACGGATGATTACAGAGTTTAATTATTGCCACTTTCATGCATATACGATGTAGCTTGTATTATATACAAGAAATGTCAGAATTCTTGTAATTGTAAAAATAATGTATGGGTGTCGAGCACTATTGAATTCCCAAAGGAAGAACTGGCACTTTTGAGAAACAAAAGGGCAGATTATTATTATTATTAAATTACTCTGAAAATATGGAGTTATTCTGGAAAGAGGTGAGAAAATGTACAAGTGACAGCGGAAAGAAATGTGAAAGTGTGCAGGATGTAAGTGACAGATTAACCCATGAGGATGAAGTAAGGAGCATATGGAAAGAATATTTTGAAAACCTATGAACTAAAATAGAGAGAGCAGAGTGGCTATAAACATGACTGGTTTTGAGGGTGTGCAGAGAAGGAATGCAGTGCCAGGAAATGTAACACTCGCACAGGTGAAGAACACTATGAAGTGGCTGAAAAATGGGAAGGCAGCTGAGGCTGATGAGGTGTATGCAGAGATGATCAAGTGTAGTGGAGACAGTGGAATGAAGTGCTTGTTGGAGATATGTAAGAAAGCATGGATGAGTGAAACTGTGCCAGAAGAGTGCAAAAAGGCTGTGGTTGTACCCCTGTACAAAAATAAAGGTGAGCGAAGTGAGTGCAAGAATTATTGTGGCATAAGTTTACTGACTGTGATAGGGAAGGTATATGGAAGAATTATTATTGAGAAATAAAAGAGATATCAGAAGTCCTAGTGAGTGATGAACAGGGTGACTTTACGAGTGGCAGAAGATGTGTGGGTGAAATATTTGCAGTGAGACAGATAGTGGAGAAAGGCTTGTGAGAAGAGTTATAAGGTGTTTATGGCATTCATGGATCTGGAAAAAGCATACAACAAAGTTGACAGAGAAGGATTGTGGAAGGTTTTGCACATGTATGGTGTAGATGGTAAGCTGCCAGGTACCGTCAAGAATTTTTATTATAGAAGTGAAGCATGTGCAGGAGTATATTGGCATCTAAGTGAATGGTTCACAATCAGTGTGGGCATGCAACAAGGTTGTGTGATGTCCTAATGATTGTTCAATAGATATATGGATGGGGTGATGAGAGAAGTAAAAACACACGTAACGGAGAGAAGGATGGCATTGGTAATCAATGGTGATGGATGGAATATCTTGAATTTGTTGTAAGCTGATGATGCAGTACTACTTGCAAATACCAGACAAGAACTTGGGAGACTAGTGCAGAGTTTTGCTGATGTCTGTGAGTGTTGTGTCTTCAGAGTAAATACAGAAAAAAGTAAAGTGACAGCTATTGAGAGAAAAGGTGACTTCCAGTGCGATGTTACAGTGAATGGAGAGAGAAAGAGATTTGTGAGAGTTCAAATACCTGGTTACAGTACAGTGATAGAAAAGAGAGGAAAATGTGCAAAAGACATGGAAACCAAAGTAACACAAGGAAGAAACGTAGCTGGTGGTATGAAGGCTTTTATAAGATGCTGAGGCTTGAGTGTTGCAGCTGCACGAGGCTTACATGAAGGAGTGTTAGTGCCAACTTTAACATATAGATGTGAGACTATGGTGTGGCATAAAAATGAAAATCCAAGAGTGCCAGCAGTGGAGACGGGACTGCTAAGGAATGTATGTGGAGTACAGTGAGTGAACAGGATATGAAATAATGTGATTCATGAAAGATGCTGAGTAAGGAAGTCTTAGGACACCAGAATTGAAGAGACTGTACAGGCATACCCTGGTTTACCAATGTAACTGGTTAGGTAAAACCCCATCATTAGGCGGGGTATCGTATATCAGGATATTTTTAACATGTAATGTGAAGTCTAGCCTTCGGGGTCCTCCCAAACCAAGCCCAAAACCCAACCAAATTAGCCCAAAAACAAGTTTAAAACAAATCTAAATGGCCTAACAGCTGTAAAGGATGCAAACCTAAGCCTAACATCTGTAAATAACTCACTAAAACCGGACCTGGAGCGGTGGCATCTTCGCCGTGGGTCTACCTCCCAGAGGCTGTCGAAGAGAAGAGGAGGACAGCATGGGGGCCAAACCACTGCAAACCCCCCCGGCCCCTCACGGGGCTCGAGTACCTGGGAGTGGCTTCGGTCGCCCGGGCAAGTACCACATCTCCCAACACAACACACACAACAACACCGTTTTTTCTACACCGAGAAATGACTCCCCGGCTGTCATTTCTCGACGACTTCTTCTAGCCAGCAACATTGAGAGCAATCCAGGGCCCACCAACAAATACATATGTCCAACATGCTCAAAACCTATCATGTTGAGCTGACAGACAAAGGGTTCAGTTCAATGCAACTCCTGCAAGAACTGGACCCATTACACCTGCACAACACTTGCATCCAGGAAACATTACACAAACACCTGGACCTGCTCCTTATGCTCCTTCCCCCCACCCACCAACCCCCTTTCCAATCCTACTCCTACTTCCTCCACACCTCCACAGCCAAACCCACTGACCCTTCCCACACCATCCAGTCCCCCAGCTCCTCCCATTCCAACCCATCCTAATCCACCTCAACCCTTACCTCCATCACAACCTCCTCATACCCCTTCCCCTCCACCCACACCACCTCCCCCCAGTGCTGCAGTGGCCGACACACATCGCACACACAACATAAACATCCTTCAGTTAAACAAAGATGGCATAAACACCAAAATACATGAACTCACACAATTCATCAAACAAGAGAACATACACACTGCCATCTTACAAGAAACAAAACTACACAGAGCACAGAAAACACCGACATTTCATAACTTCACCACCATTCGACAAGACCGGGCCGACGGCGGTGGCGGTGGACTCATCACCCTGGTACACAAATCCATCAACTTTGCAGATACCAATGCACACACAAAGTCACTTCTCCCCCCACATGACACAACAACAGAAATACAATCAATTAAAGAACGCACTGGTAACAAAGCACACATAACAATCACTAACTATACATTCCCCCCCAATCGTCCCTCACAGTACCACACAATTACTCTCCACATATACATCACATCACTAACATACCCAACATCATCCTGGGTGGTGATTTCAATGCCAAGTCGTCGGCCTGGCATGTCAATAACCCTGACACAGACAGAGGGCTGGTACTACAATCCCAGACAGATCATCTTTTCATACTAAACAATCTAGACCAACACACCCATATCCCACACCAAGCCCTCTTCCTCCCATCATCTCCAGACATCACCTTCTGCTCCCCAAACCTCACTCCCACTACATCATGGAGAGTGGTCAAAACCCTAGGTTCTGATCACCTCCCAATCATCATCACTACCAAAACCAGAATCACCCCAGCTGGCCACAAACACACATACACTAATTATAAAAGAGCCAACTGGGAGGCCTTTGTAACTGAAACAGAACACCATTTCGAAACACTAAACAGTACACCCATCACAAACATCAACACCGCTGTGCACACTTTCAATACAATCATACAAAATGCAGACAAAAGACACATCCCTAGAGGCAACAGAAAGAGAGACAACCCCAACTTCACACCAGAAATTCAAGTCCTCATCAGACAATGAGACACATTGCGACACTCCCCAACACCCCATACACAAGACACCATACAACAAATACAAGAACTCAACACTCAAATAAACAGTAAAATATCAGAACAGCAAACACTAAACTGGAAAAATTACCTCCAAACACTTGACCACAAAACAAACATCAGCAAACTCTACAAAACACTAAACAGCATTACACTTTCCAACAGCAACACCACACAATCACATGCTGCCATCACAACAACAGACACCATACCCTCAAACAAACAACAAGCAAACACTCTCATCAATCACTTTTCACAAGTCAGCCATCTAACCCCCCATCCCGAAGACCGACGTATCATCAGACGTAAGAGACAGTTCCCCACAGACCCAGACTACGCACCTTTCACTTACAACCAGATGAAGCACATCATTAACAACCTCAAGCACTCATCTGCCTGTGGACCAGACAACATAAGCAACATTCACCTTAAACACCTAGGACCACAAGGCATACAAGCACTCACCAACATATCAAACCACAGCTACCCACACAACATAATACCCAACATCTGGAAACATGGCAATATCATCACTATCCCTAAACCCAACAAAGACCCCACGTTACCCTCCTCACATCACCCCATCACGCTCCTCTGCACCCCCTCTAAAGTCACTGAACGACTGATACTACAACTAGTCACAACTCACATTCCCCTAGCCCAGTCACAACATGGCTTTAGGCCACTACAGTCCACAAACACCCTTCTTACAGACCTTACACAGAGAGTTTTCGATGGCATAAATTCAGCTAGGCCACCACACAGAACACTCCTAGTCACACTAGACATCAGCAAAGCTTTTGATGCCATCCCCAGCCACAACCTCACAAACAAAATACTCAACACAAACATGCACAATAACACAAAAAGATGGCTGGCAAACTACTTAGCAGGCAGATGTGCACACGTAACATTTGCCAGTCAGTCTTCTAACATCAGAAACTTCACAAACGGCGTCCCCCAAGGATCTGTTTTGTCCCCTACACTCTTTAATCTATACATGCACGACGTACCCACACCCCACACACCACAGATATACATAGCTTCCTATGCAGATGATATAACACTTACATGTACACACCAAAACGTAAACACAGCTGCACACATCATTCAACCTTACCTCAACACACTACACAAATGGTTCACCATAAACAGGCTCAAAATAGCCCCAGCCAAATCTACGGTGACTCTTCTCACAAACTGGACAGCAGAACACAGTCACATCCCACACCTCACCATAAACAACACTCCCCTACCACACACACACACACACACACACACACACACACACACACACACACACACAAAATCCTTGGTGTAACATACAATACATCAATGTCATTTAAACAACACATCACAAACATTAAAAATAAAATAACACCAAGACTCAATGCTTTGAGGTCACTTGCCCATACAACATTCGGACACAACAAAGAAACCACCACCACAGTATACAAACAATACATACGTTCAGTGATGAATTATGCAAGCCCTGCCTGGGCTTCTAACCTGACCAGAACACACTACAACACTCTACAGACCATACAGAAGAAGGCCCTAAAAATAATCACAGGCTGCACAACTACTACACCCACAGACCACCTACATCAAGAAACCAAAATCCCCAAAGTCAAGGATCACCTAGACATGAGAGGCACCCAGTTCCTTGCTGCAGCTTCCACAAACCCACAACATCCACTACAGTACATGGGAGCACATCCACCCACACCAAGGAACATCAAAACAACACCCAGCACACGATACCATACACAAATACTGTCATCTCTCCCCCCTCGCCCACCTCAGACCAGCTTCCAGAAGCATATCCACACTCAGATCACTCACCGCTCCATTCAGTCACGTAAAGACAACACACAGCTGCATGCACGGCCTCCTGACATCCACCCTTCTGAATCCTATCTTCCTCATGAGGACAGAGTCCACCTGGCCAGGCTGAGATGTGGGCACTATCCAGCCCTCTCAAGCTACCAGAAGAGGCTGGATGACTCCGTCGCTGATGCCTGTCCAGAATGCAACACAGCACCCCATACTATTAAGCACATTATGGAAGACTGCATTGCACACAATCACCTACACCAACAACACAACATACACTCTTTGAGAGCTCTGTGGGAAAGCCCGGTCTCGGCCATGGCCTTCCTAAGGGACTCGGGGCTGTTCGGCCAGACTGCCTAGGGAACAACTACTACTACTACTACTCACTAAAACCAACAGATAAAATCTGCAAATCATCAATTATAAGTCTGGAAAAAATCAAGCTTAGTAAACTGTACCTCAATATGACAATTTCCACCCCACCTATGGCTAAAACACATTAATGTAAGTCTAAAAACGGTTTATAAATCAACCTAAACACACAATTTTAGTCTAAAATATCATCAAAATCAGTTTTAAAAAATCAAAACCCATCATTAAACCAGGTTTGGCCATCATTAGGCAGGGTATGGTGGTATCCGTATTTGTACCCCCATCGTTAAGCTGGGGTATCGTATCTAGGGGTATCATATATCGAGGTATTACTGTACTGAGATGGTACAGGTATGGTCAGGTGGGGAGAATGGATAACAAAGGAGTGGTGAAAAAGGTATATCTGAGTGAATTTGAAGGAGGGAGGAGGCGAAGTAGGCCAAAGAGAAGGTGGAGGAATATGGTGGACGAGTGTGTGAGGAAGAGAGGTATGGAAGCCGGTGAGGCTCAGGGACTGACGAGAAATCGGGTTGGCTGGATGAATGTTGTGAGAAGAAGTGCATGATCAAGGATTTGGCACCCCTTTTTAACGTGGCAGCATCCAGATTGTCTCTTTCGCATAAATTTATGTGAAGCTACAGAATGTGGTGTATGTTTTTGGCATATCAGATAGAGCCAGGATCCGCGGGCTTGAATAATGAGTGAATGGAAGCGTGGCCCATTGGATTGGTCAAAATTGGGCTGTCTGGACGTTGCTACTCCTCACCCTGCCCTAGGGTGGGAAAGGAGGTCCAGATGATGATGACGATGATGATTTATAAATGCTATTTCAAATAATTGTCCAAAAAAGGCAATCTGGTGGCCACTCTGTTTATGCAAATTAGAAAGTCAAGAACTTTAAATTTGGCTTGGAAACTGGGAGATTGAATTCAGTAGGGTATATTCTAATTATGTAAAACAAAAAAAAATGAGGTTCCCAAATTTTACCTCAAAAGGTACCGAACATTCACATTTCTCAGAAATATGTGTACTCTAAGAGACGCAGAGGTATAGTGTGTAGTGGTGGTGTGTAAGCATTGTGGCTGTGAGTGTTTTATGTACTACATAACTAATGTACATACACTGTCGACACAAGTGCGACCTGACCGCAACAATTTAGTTCTTACATTATTTATTTAGCCATAATATTTACAGTCACTCTTCTCACTGTAGTCTAAGTAAAGAACTGATTTACTGCATATATTATGAAAGAAGACAGTAGATTGAGGCAATAAAAGGACAGTAACTCGGAGATGAGGACATGAACGACATTTGCCAACTTCATTTAAGCTCAGCTTCTACACTAGAACAATCCTTCAGTTGACAGAAAAATGTTGCATATAGCTCTTGCCTATGCTTCTTCTTTACGTCTTCTGATGATGAGTATGTATGGATGATCGCCTGTAAGCTACTAGTGTTTGTGTGTGCAAATGATGCCCAGATGCAAGTGTAACTTCAGAACAAATATTTGGCATGGCGGAAGACACTGTGAGCAAAAAGCGTTGCTCACTTCAAACAGAAAAACTCTAATGCCAAGCGTTTCAAAGAAAATAAGATATACCTGACTGATGACGGTCTTAAAACCCAGAAAATCAGGACATTTTTAGTGTGCAAAACATGAATCATTACAGTACAATACACCATGTATGTGGCTGGTATACACAGAACTTGGTCATTCATGCTTTATTTCATGGAATGCAATTTTAATCAAGATATAAACAGATGGGCAGTCTTTGACTACTTGTGAGTAAATCCATTTCAGGGATTACAGAAGGTGTATTTTTTTTATGTGGTAGGTGGTGGCAACCATCATCCACTCACTTCATGTAGTGCTGCCTACTTCTTCCTTAGCCTTTATCATTCTTTTTCTGTGCCTGCCCTCCTCTCTTCCTACTTCTCCCATCTTCCCTGTCACTTCTTTGCTTTTGTTTCCTTTACAGGTGGCTTTACATTGAGTGACAAGCCAAATGGTTTTCTGTAAGCCAAGAAACCATTTACAACGCTGGGTGGTAACCATATAATCAAACCATACGTGCTCCCTCCGTGTCAACATGTGGGTTGGTGGAGGGTTTTTGCCCCTCCCTGTAAAACAAATAACTCAAAGTGGCCACCCCTTACGGGATTATGGTGTTGGCAATAGATAGATAGTATTTTTACCACTATGCATTAACTCTGTAAGCTGGTCCAGCCTGGAGTTGGCTAATGATCAAAATGTTATGTACAGTACATTTATGTAAATGTTGTTTCCTTTCAAGGCTAATGGCTGGCCAGCCAAGATTTTCTGTACAGTACTTTCAGGCATAAATACTGTGTTTTATTGTTTTGATAGGGACCAAAAGTTTACATAAGTTATGCATTTCATATATCCTTAGTTACCATGATTTGGCTTACTTTTTAGAAGTTAAAGTTTTGCATTTCATATATCATTAATTACCATGATTTGGCTTAGTTAAATGTTATGAGTTTACTATTTGTCTAATGAGTGAGTGCTGTGTACAAAAGTTACAGTACCGTACAGTATAATAATGTTGTTTCCTGATATTTGGTCAACAGCGATGATGTTATGTACTTTTAGGCACAGTATTAATGCATCTTTACAGTTTAGAAAATATATATACAGATACAGTACTGTTATTACTTTATAGCTACGTCAAATTAAAAATTCAAATAAAAAAGCTAAAGGAATTATAATATTTCAATGTAGTTGAGAGAGGTGAAGTCAGTGAATGTACAGCGAGGTTGGATGGTGAGGAATTGGAAAATGTGAGTACGTTTAAGTACTTGGGTAGTGTGATGAGTAAGGATGGAGGTTTGGAGGGTGAAGTGCTTGAAAGGGTACAGCAGGGAAGAAAGGTTGCTGGTTCTTTGAAAGCAGTGATAAGAAACAGGGAAGTGAGCATGGAAGTGAAAAAGTTACTACATGACAGTATTGTGATACCAACTCTAACGTACGGAAGTGAAGCTTGGACGTTGTTGGAAGGACACAAGTCAAGAGTGAGAGCCGTGGAAATGAGTTATTTAAGAGGAGCCTGTGGAGTCACGTGGAGAGACAGGCTGACGAATGAGGATATAAAGGAGCGTTGTGGTGTTGATGTGGATGTGATAGGAAACGTTATGAGGAACACACTGAGGTGGTTTGGCCATGTGGAGAGGATGGAGGGTCAAAGACTGACGAAGAGAGTGTATGTGAGTGAGGTGGAGGGGGAAAGAGGGAGGGGGAGGCCGAGGATGAGATGGAGAGATGGGGTGGAGAGGTATATGAGAGAGGGGGGTGTGAGTTGGAAGCAGGGGAGTGAAATGGCGGGGGACAGGGCGACTTGGAGGCGATTTGTTTGTGGCCACCCCAAACGGGATTGAGGCGTCCGGCAATAGATAGATAGATAGATAGATAGTTTAATATATTCATTCATTCATCATCTAATCCAGTGCTGCCCCATGAAATGCGTAGGAGCCCGGGGATAGGCAAGTTGGTCCTGTCATTTAAGATGAGAGTGACCAGCCTCACTCATCCCTGTATAGCATTACGTGAGCAGAAGACCCCAACCACTCCTTGGATATAAACCCACCAGCTCAATCCGATTGGAGCACCCTACTTGCCCACTAAACCACCAGGCGCCAAAATCTGGTTACATGGTTACCACCCACTGTAGTAAATGGTTTCCTAGTGTACAAGAAACCAACTGACTTGTCACTCACTGTAGAGTCACCTGGAGACAGAAGAAAGAGGAAAGAATGAAGGAAAGAAAGACAGATGAGGAAGGATGGAAAGAAGGAAGAGGGGAAATGGCAGGCACCAGAGAGCAGCAATACATTGAGTTTTAATTATATTAATTTTACTGAAAATTAATAGAAAAAAATTTAAAAGAATTGAATTTCTGCTCATAGCTCTTAAAAGAACTGAATTTCTGTTCATAGCTGCTGTACCATGGAAAATAAATATTATGCCTTAGTCATACCACTGAAAATAAATATTAAGCCTATGGCATACAACTGATGGAACACCATCAGTGTACAGCCCGGCCTCATTATGTGAGGGTTGCATAAAGTGATGACCTTCCGCATAATGAATTATCACATAATGAGGTCAAAATAACATGGTTTAGGAGGGTGACCTTGGCTGCAAAGCCTAAAATGAACAAATAAACCTCTGCCACCCACCTGATGTTTGTCCTATGCAGTTACGGATTGTCACCATGGGCCACCTCCCCCCCCAAGGGTGGGGGACAGTTGGAGGGTCTGTAAAGCAAATGTCAGCACTGGGCAGCCATTTTGGCTGTCAGCTGAGTAGAGGCCCTTAAGGGAATGATGGTTATGTAAGGCTGGCACGGTTTCCAAATCACAAGTTTCAGTATTTCACACAAAAAAGTATCACTTCACTTAATATTGCACACTGCACTATTTGTAAGGCACTTGCACTGTCATTTCGCGATAACAGTGGTATTTCAGTGGCATTTCATGCACAAAATAGAATGAAAAGCAACAATCACAGTCACGTGCATCACCTCATCTGTAAGAGATTCTCTGAAGTGGCCGCTGAAAATATCGCAATTACTTTTTTATCGCTGTACCATGGCAGAGTATAACATATGAATTATCAATGAAGTAATTTAACACATAACAAGGTGTCGTATAATGACGCTGCACTATCCTGCATGTTTACCGCCTGACTCGCAGGTACCTACCTGTCTGTCATTGCTCCTCGACAGAAGACAGCTGTCAAGGTACTGTTTTTGTGTTGGGCTTTATTTTATCCATGGTGATACAATATTCTGGTCTAAATATTCTGCATGTTTTAGTTCATGCATTTTACCATTCAAGACAGTGAATGGAAAGTGGGATACGACCATATTATTGGAAAATATTATCACAGCCATTGTTCACACCTAAACAGGTGGAGAAATAAGTGCTTGAAGACATACAAGAGCCTAGAAGTACTGGGTAAAACAAACATTGATTTATTTTCAGAATTATTAGGCCAATTCCAATATTATTCCAATTACAGAATCATTTTTCCCTTCCAATACAGATACCACAATATTAATCTGCATTTGCTTGCCGATTTACTGCACTATCTCAGAGATCTAATGTTAATGTTTTGTTGAAGGATTGTCTGTTTTGTGACACTGAGGTGACGTGTGGTTGTTGTTGTTGATCAACCCATCTGTCTGACTGAGCAGACCCACCAACCACAGGCAAACAACTGCCCCTGCAGGGACGTTCCATGCAGTGAACTGATGTACAATGTAATCTACAGTGAAGATTTACCTTTGGCAAAAAAAAAAAAAAAAAAAAAAAAAAAAAAATCATTTGTATAGTAGCTACTGTACTTGGAGCGACATTTAAAGCACCTTCAAATATGAAAGCCTGGCAGGAAAACCACTGATCAACTTGAAGCCACCTTACAAAGAGATCTCACCACTCGCACAGCTGGAAAGTTTTTCCTTGGCATATAATTTTGCACCTCCATTTCTGATCTGACACAAATCCAGTGTGTAAAACACACACAAAGCGAGCCAGCCAACCTCACAACTGAAAACATTACCACTCCACTGGCTTTGCAATGCGGTTGGTAAGCGAGAGGAGTGGTAATGTTTTCAGCAGCGAGGCTGGCCGGCTGGCTTTGTCTGTGTGTGGGTAAACAAGATATCTCATGAATGCCTTGAACTCTGAACATGAAATTTTCAGGGTATCAAAATATGGCCAAAATCTTGAACAAGTTCAAAAATGGGCACTCAGGCTCAAGGTCATCAAAGGTCAACTAGCTGACCTTTGGCAGCCACTTTGGTGACCCTGACCTTGACCTTGACCCCGCGTGCCCATTTTCAAATTTGTCCAAAAATTTGGACACTCTTGACACCCTGAAAGTTTCATGTTGACAGCTCAAGTCGTTCATGAGATATCTTGTTTACCCACACACAAAGCCAGCCAGCCAACCTCACATCTGAAAACATTACCACTCCACTCGCTTCCCAACGCAGGTCGTAATGGAGTCTGTTGTTGCCTGCTGCTGGATCAGGACTGTTGATCTATGAGGTTAGTGGTTAAGGGATTAAATTCTTCTATGCTAACTGGCCTATATAAAAATGAAGAGCACAAGGGAACATTTCATAATACAACATGGTAGAATTCAGTCAATAACTCTAAACATGACAATATGTAGCTACTGTATATAAAGTACATCTCATACTATACGGTAGTACTCTAGAGAAATGGATACATGGTAATGTAAGTGCAGGTACCCACAATCCACTGACTTGATGTAGTGTTACTTTCAGGTGACTCTACACCACGTGACATGTCAAGCAGTTTCCTGCAGCCCATGAAACCATTCAGTATTTTGGATAGTAACGTTATAACCAAATGGACACTTGGTGGTCTACTTGGTTAAGGCATTCCTAATGGATATGACCAAGAAAGGTTGCCATCTAAGGGGTGCTTATGGGTTTATTGCTTACATGATTCCACTCAGGGATGAGCGACTTATCCCTTTTGCCTTAAATATTGGGACTATGTAGGCTAGCCCCAGGCTTCCAGGTTCTTGATGGGACAATACAGGATTGGATGATAGACAGGTGCTGGATGATGTACAATTATAAACCAGTTCATTCCACTCACTTTCTTCAAAGGAAACAGACATTAATAATTAAATCTCTTTAGTTACACTACCTGGAAGGCTTAATAACTAAGATATGATGTGTGGGAAAACGTGCTGCCAGGAGTAGTGCAGTGCTTGTGAGGGACCATGCTAGATAATGTTTATGGTCTCGGTGGCTGGCCATCACCTCAGGATAATCCTGAAAAAGAACACTGCCATTATAACCTATAATTCTTCCAGTCGATTGCCTTTTTCAGAAAGGTGGAAAGTGGTAAACGGCAGTTGCTAAAGCTAGTAAATACCATAACACACCAGTCAGCAAAATCTGCAAAACTGTGTACAGTTCTATCTACACTAATGTACTATTATTTTGTACCTGTATTCACAAGCCTATGACTCTTTAAAAACAGTGCAACAGAATAACAAAGTGCAATACAGGCAGCCCTCCAAATTCACGGGGGTTAGGGGACACAGACCCCCACGAATGTGGATTTTCTGCAAATGTTTGGTGCACCTTACCGTAAATGTCTCTACAGCTGCAAATCACCCTCTGTGAGCAAGTGTGTACATACTGTACCTAATGTAGCCATATCTGGGACCTGAAAGCAGCATAAAATATCACAAACAGCTGATGACTTGCCCACATGTATGTGGGCAAGTCATCAGCTACATATTTACCCCAACTTCTTACAACCATACCCATTAAATTCAGTCTTGGCTCTACAGAGGGGCAATCCGCGAATCTGTGAGACTCGCAAAAGTTGATTTGGCGAATGTGGAGGGCTGCCTGTATTTTAGTTTCTGTAATTTGTTACCTGCACATCACCCCCAAAGAAGGCTAATACAGGGGCAATATGGGAGTGGTGTGATGATGGAGGTACATATAACATCTCGTTGGTGAGACCTGAAGGAGTACCAACAGCACCCAGACGTACCACCTCATCCTCTGAAGCTTCTCTCATGATGCTCTTCCAGCTGCCATTGCCATCAATGACAAAAACAAATTGTAATACTTAAACATGCTGTCCAAGTAAAACATATTACAATCTACAGTGTCCGCAAAAATTATAGTGCGCCCACTGTAAAAATCAATGGGAAAAAAACTCTCTAAGCTTTTGCAGTTTGCAGCTTAGTCTCGCTCTTGACCAGAACTATCGTAAATCTGGCAACTCAGAGACACACCAGGAAAACTAGACGACTTTCAGTTCCCGCCTCAATGCCCTTTGAGCTGCCTTTGAGAGTGCATTAGTGCTGCTTGCTTCCATACTGCTACCCTCTATTTTTCCTTGTTAGCTTGTTGGCGCTGCAGTTCTTGCATCAATACACCCAGATGGCTCTTATCAACCTCGGTGCCTAAGAAAAGGCTCGAAATTTGGCCCGGAAGGCTGAAAATGTGACAACAAAAGAAATCGCAACCTGTGACATGTCGTCTGTTCCACACCTCATCCACGAGATCACAAACATGTGGTGCATGGACATAGGCATAGAATACTTGAGAAACCTTGCTGACTTCATGCCCAGGCACCTGATAAGGGCCATAAAAGCAAAGGGAACATCCCCTTTGCTTTTTTTACCCTTTTTAGGCACCTGGGCATGGAACCAGCAAGGTTCCTGAAGTATTCTTTGTCCATGTCCATTTACCACATGCAGTATTTGTGATCTCATGGATAAGGTGAAGAACAGGTGACGTGTCGCAGGTTGCTATTTTTTTCGTTGACACATTTTCAGCCTTCCAGGCCAAAATCCAAGCCTTTTCTTTGACACCATGGTTGGTAGGAGCCATCTGGGTGTATTGGTGCAAGAACTGCAGTGCTAACAAGCAAAAACAGAGGGTAGCAGTACAGGAGCAAGCAGCAATAAAGCACTCTCAAAGGAAGCTCAAAGAGCACTGAGATGGGAATTGAAGGTCATCTTGTTTTCCTGGTGTGTCTCTGAGATGCTACACATATGGTGGTTTTAGTCAGCCATGAGGCTAGGCTGCAAACTGCAAAACCTTAGAGTGCTTTTTCCCATTGATTTCTATGATGGATGCTCTATAATTTTTGCAGACACTGTACTTAATTAGTTTATTCAGACCTCATTATCTTACAACAAAACCACAGGAATAAAAAATGTACAGTGTATGTACTGTACTATCAGACGTACATAAAAGCTAGTTACAGGACATTTGTCATAAACCATGATGCTGCACTGCATCTAGAGTATACAGGTATCCCTCGATTTACGACACCCCTAAATGCGATACCCCGGCTTAACGATGGGGGTAGAACTACCACCATACCCCGGTTTAAGTTTTTTTTTTTTTTTTTTTTTTTACCAATTCTGATGATATTTTAGACTATAATTGTGTGTTTAGGTTGATTAATAGACTGGTTTTTGACTTGGATTAAAGTGTATTAGCCATTAGATGGGGTGAACATTGTCATTTTGGGGTACAGTTTACTAAGCTAGATTTTTTCCAGACTTATATTTGATGTTTTTCAGATTTTATCTGTTGGTTTTACTGAGTTATTTACAGATGTTAGGCTTAGGTTAGTTTGCTTTACAGCTGTTAGGCCATTATTTTAGCTTGGCTTTAAACTTGTTTTTGGACTCATTTGGGTGGGTTTAGGACTTGTTGGGGGTGAAACCCGAGGCTCAAAAAAGCATCCCTATACTTTACATGTCAAATCTACTCTGAGATACGATACCCCACCTAAAGATGGGTTTTACTTAATCAGAAACCAAGGTATATCTTTATAGTTCATATGTCTAATCTGTATTGATGCTGATTTTATAGAAAAATCTTAAATACTGCCTGAAGGAAAATATCACATTGTAATGTGTGTTAGTTTTCCATTAAAACACTGTACTATAAATAGAGTGGCTCTTGGTCATCTAGCTGATGGACATTCAGCCAACAGACAACTGGTTAAATGAATGTTCGACTGAGAATCATTTGACCAATCAGACTATTAGAAACTATTTTTCATTGATCTATTTATTTATTTATTTTTTTTCCAATCTTGCATGAGCATAATATTAGTTACATGACAAAGTCTGAAAGCAAAGCTCATTTTCAGGAACTTGAACATCTTTAACTTGCCCAAGCATGCAATTTCCATCTACTCGGTCAATCCAAATTATAGGTAATGTATCATCAAAATGCTACTTCCATCCATCCATCCATCCATCATCCAATCCTACGTTGCCCCATGAGAAGTGTAGGAGCCCGGGGCTAGGCAGTTGGTCCTGACATTTAAGATGAGAGTGACCAGCCTTACTTATCCCTGCTGGCATAACGTGAGCAATAAACCCCAACCACCCCCTGGATATAAACCTTCACCAGCTCAATCCGACTGAAGCGCAATAATTACCCACTAAACCACCAGGTGCCAAAATTTGGTTATATGGTTACCACCCAGCGTAGTAAATGGTTTCCTGGTGTACAGGAAACCATTTGGCTTGTCACTCAGTGTAGAGTCACCTACAGGCAGAAGGAAGAGGAAAGAATGAAGGAAGGAAAGACGGAAGAGGGAGTGTAAAGTCACCGGTAGGCAGAAGGACGAGGAAAGAATGAAGGAAAGTAGACAGATGAGGATGGAAGGGAAGAAGGATGGAGAAGAAGAAAGGGCAGACACCCGAGAGCAGCACTACATCGAGTGAGTGGATAGTTAGCGTCCCCACCGACCAAGAAGAATGCTACGTTAAAATCTTTATTACTTACTGGTATTAAAACTTTAGCTACTTAACCTTATCAGGTTTCAGCCATGGTCAGACTGCGTCTGTCCTACAGTCAGCAGCTCTTGTGTGCTGCCACGCATCTTCGTGCCACAATATTTGTCTTTGATTGGTCTGTGTAAATACACCTTTTCATCACAGAATGCTGGTTTTGGTGTCATTTTAAAGCTGAATAGTTATACTTTATTGTAGTATGTTCAAAAAAGGAAAATAATGAAAAAATAACTAGTCAAAATGAGAAGATGGGATCAGGTGATGACCAAAAATTTTATACCTTGCCGTAGAAAAATATTTGCCAAGAATAAAGTAATAAAGATATATTAACCTGGTTTAAACTATGCAAAACTACGATAAACTACCTTTACAATGATGTATAGCTTCTGGCTATTTACACGTTATTGCATAGCAAAGCGAAAGAAAAAAGGACCCACAATTTTGTATGATTCTTGGCCATATATTCATTTAGCAATCTTTTTCTTTTATCAGTCTGTGTAAGCTTTGCGCAGTGGCAGTATCGTAACCAATGAGGTCTTGCCTAAGTGACGTATTTGTTGCTGCTGTAAAGCTCGAAATTGGGAAAAGTTTCAATACCATCTCAGCACTTCTGCGGCACCTCGGTTTGGGTTACCTTTCCTAGAAGGGTAGTCAAGTCGTACCCCACCTGCTCGTGGTGACCTCGCAGACACCCTGTTTTTTTTTTCCATTTCTGTTTTTTGTGCTTTTTTTCCTTCGGTTTTCTTTTTTCCTCCTAAATTAGGGTGACACAAACGGGGGCGGCGCTACCCGGGTTTTTCCCGGGTAGTATTGTATATACGTTTTGCTGTAGTTGTCATTTTGTTTTTTTTGTTCTCCCTTATCATGAGTAAACAACACCAGTGCCCTCGCTGCAGTAGGTCTGTAGCAAAAAGTGCACAAGCACTGAAGTGCGCCTACTGCAGCGAGTGGATTCATATAGCTTGTGAAAATTTGGATGCAGGTGACTATCCATTCATGAAGAGGAGCCACCAGCTGGGCTTTCGCTGGCTGTGTAGCCAGTGTGTTGCACCAGCAGACGAGGTCTTGGCTGGTGGAGGAAGTAGTACCAAGAAGGAGTATGAAGATAAAGTCATTGGGCCAATCTTTCAAGCAATCAGAGACGTATCAAATAGACTGGAGGCACTAGAGACCAAGGTCTCATCACCCATGGCGGTCACACAAGATCAGGCCAAGTCATTTGCGGATGCTGTTCGTGGGTCTCTCGTGGGGGGAGGGAAGGATCTGCCTGGGGGCGTGATTGAGATCAGTGCTCATGGCCAGAAAAAAGCCATTCATAGTCAGCATGTACTGATTGTGAAACCAGAGAGTGGCGCTAGTGCCCTGACAAATCAGATGGGACCAGAAGACATCAGAGGCGTACTTAACTCGGTATCGGTTGACAGCTGCCTTAAGACCAAGGCTGGTGGGCTGGTAATGAAGTTTCCGTCAGCTGAGGCCAAGGGGGAAGCAACTGGGGTGCTGACTGATCATTTTGGCTCTGAGGGCACTTTTTGCATATCAGAACCAAAGAAAATGTTGCCTAAAATGACTGTGACAGGCCTTTCCTCTTCCTTGGATGACTCTGACATCATCCCAAATATTCTGAGAAAAAACAATAAAATTAAGACGCTCGTTGATCGAGGTTGTACCCTCAACCTTCTCTTCACAAGGACAAGGAATGACACCAAAACTGCTGTCTTGAAGATGTCGCCAGAGGTGAGATCCTCCATTGTAGAACAGGGCAATTACATCTATGTGGATCTTACAAGATGCCGCGCTTTCGATAGATTCTGGGTTACACAGTGTCATCACTGCCAAGGCTTTGGTCATACATTTGAGAGATGTTCTAGGAAAAGTGATGAACCTAAATGTGTCTTTTGTGCTGGAGCCCATAAATCTAAGGACTGTAGTAACAGAAATTCTCCCAAATGCATCAACTGCTCCTCTTTAAGACATCAAGATGCTAATTCAAAGTCACAGGTGGTTGCCCATTTTGGTTCAAGTAGAGAATGTCCAATTATGGTTTCTCATAGGAATAGATTGATTGAAAACACCATTTTTGACCATTCAAAAAACTGACTACGTCCCTCTTGAACCAGTTAAGGATGGGTCTTTTAAATATTCGTTCCATCCGTAATAAGATAGACTATATTAATGAAACCCTAAATCAGCACGAGCTTGACATATTGTGCTTGACTGAAACCTGGTTGTAGGAGTCTGATATCGATATTATTCATAATGCTTTGCCTAAGACACATTCTCTTATTAGTATTCCCAGGCCTGCTGCTGACTATCCAAGAGGAGGCGTAGCACTCATTTACTCGGCAGCACTTGCAAACGTTTCTCTCATTGACTCAGACCTGACCCCATCATCATTTGAATTTATGGAAGTATTAATAAATTTCCATCAGAATACCATTAGAATTGCAGTTGTCTATCGACCAGGTCATCCGGGCAGAGATCGAGGTTTTATGGAAGAGTTTGGGCAGTTTCTTGAAGTGTTTTCTCTTAAACCTGGAGGACTTCTTGTTTGTGGTGATTTCAATTATTGGGTTGACAGTCCAGAGTCAAAACCATTTTCTTCAGAATTCCTTGAGTTGATCACCCAGAACAATTTTTTCAATCATGTGAGTAATCCAACTCATGTCTCAGGACATGTCCTTGACTTGATCTTGTCCCCTGTTGGTTGCAGGCGCGTATCAGATGTGGAGGTTGACTCATTAGACCCCCTCATCTCTGATCATGTTCTGATCACTCTTAGTTTTGATGTCCCAAAATCCCCTTCATATAAAAAGGTCATCAGGTTCAGAAATTACAACAATGTTGACCGCCAGTTGATGTGTTTTGAAATTGATCAACGTTTAAACTCCATCGATTCTTCAAGTCTTTCTTCTGGTGAATTGGTTGATATTTACAACAACGAGCTCAGGTCAATTTTTGACCATTATTGTCCTGAGGTAGTAAAAACAATCACTGTACGTGATAATTCTCCGTGGTATGGTCCATCCATTAATTCTTTGCGTAGACAACGTAGAAGGGCAGAACGTGAGTGGCGCTTGCAGCGGACCGAAGTAACTCGTTTGCGTTATGTTTTTGCGAGAAGAGCAGTCGTTCACACTGTAAAAGCCCAAAAGGCTAGGTATTATCAAAATAAAGTTGATTCATGTGGTGGTGATCAAAAAAATTGTCTGCAGTTGTGAACAATTTGGTTGGTCGGAGGAATGTAATTGTTAAACCAACTTCTTTATCTGATGCCCAATTGGCTTCTGATTTTGCTTCATTTTTTACAAGTAAGATATCTCGCATAAGAAGTGATTTAGACAGCAGTTCTCCTAGTGAAGTGTACTCAGTTGACTTCCAGCCACGGTGCACCGGGGATCATTTGCTTTCAACATTTCATCCACTGGATGTAAACAAAGTCAAATGTTACATCAGAGAACTTAATAAAACATTTTGCTCACTCGATCCATGTAACATGTCACAACTGCCTGATGTGTATGAGCATGCTGCAGACTTTATCTGCAACATAATAAATAGATGCTTCTTAGAAAGTAATTTTGTGCGGTCTGAGAAACGTGCTTTGCTTAGGCCCCTAATTAAGAAACCTGGCCTTGATGTCGAGAGCATGACAAATTATCGTCCTGTCTCTAACCTGTCTTTTTTATCCAAGATTATTGAGCGGGCCATACTTGACCAACTCTTACCACTACTGGAACACAACAGAGTTGTTCCTGTTGTTCAATCAGCATACAGAAAATACCATTCGACTGAAACTGCACTAATAAGGATTCAGAGCGACTTGG
The DNA here is from genome assembly GCF_032717465.1 of Coenobita brevimanus. NCBI lineage: Eukaryota > Metazoa > Arthropoda > Malacostraca > Decapoda > Coenobitidae > Coenobita > Coenobita brevimanus. The sequence goes on from NC_136976.1 coordinate 56,484,393, forward strand.
TGGCAAACACTTGTAGTGGGATGTCCTCTCTCCTAGTTCTTTTGGATCTGTCTGCAGCTTTTGATACAGTAGATCATAAACTATTGTTGGATGATCTGTATTTTTATGGCGTTCGTGATAGTGCCCTTTTGCTCCTTAAGTCGTATCTGTCGGACAGATCTCAGAGAGTGGTTGTTGATTAGTGATTACGCTAGCTCTGATTCTGCTCCTCTTCTATTTGGAGTCCCTCAAGGATCAGTTTTGGGTCCAATTCTATTTACTATCTACACAAGTAGTTTATCGTCTCTACTTGATGCTCATGATGTGTCCTATCATTTTTATGCTGATGACACCCAGCTCTATGTTAAGATGTCAGATATCAACGATACTAAGATAAAGTTTGAATCTCTAATGTCTGATATTAAGATTTGGATGGCTAAGAGGAAACTTAAGCTGAATGATGGTAAAACTGAGATCATCATCATCAGAGGAAACAGAAGGGGTGATGACACTGACAATGCCCTGGCTTTGAACATTGGCGTGTCACAGCTGCATCCAGTCAGTTCTGTTCGAAATTTGGGTGTTTATTTTAATTCTAAGTTAAATTACAAAGAACACATTAATCAGGTTGTAAGAGGGTGTAACTTGCATATCAGAAATCTGTATTCTGTGAGAAGATTCCTGAATAGACAGTGCCTCCTAACATTGGTCCATGCAGTGGTCTTGTCTCGCGTTGATTATTTTAATTCACTGTGGGTTGGTCTTCCAAATAATATACTAACAAAAGTTCAGTCTGTGTTGAACAGGGCGGCACGGCTTATCTTTGGTCTCCCCCCGAGAACCTCAACTACCCCGTTTCTGATTGAGTTGCATTGGTTACCAGTAAAGGCTAGAATTGAATTTAAACTGTGTCTTATTACATTCAAGATTCTTAAGTTTGGTGAACCGAAGTATCTTGCTGAATTGTTAAAACTCCCATCGACACGCCCGGGTGTGATGTTACGCAGTGAAGATGATTCCTTGCGTCTTGATGAGCCAGGAGCCATTCACCAGTCATCTTTCTCTGATCGTTCTTTTGCATATAGAGCCCCTAGATTATATAACAGATTACCATTGTCCATAAGACAACTCTCTACTGTTGAATCCTTTAAGAGACAGCTGAAAGCCTTTCTTTTTTCAAAATGCTACGACCTGGAGAGAGGTACTATGACGGATGATAGGGTTTAATTATTGCCACTCTCATGTATATATGATGTACCTTGTATTATATACAAGAAATGTCACAATTCTTGTAATTGTAAAAATAACGAGCGCTAGTGAATTCCCAAAAGGAAGAACTGGCGCTTTTGAGAAACAAAAGGCCAGATTATTATTATTATTATTAAGTATACTTCTCCTGACCGAATGTTGGTTTTGATATCATTTTAAAGCTGAATATTTATACTCTATCATAATATGTTCAAAAAAGGAAAACAAAGAATATAAAATGTCAAAATGACAATCTGAAGTTAGGCAAAAACCAAAAATTTTATACCTTGCTATAGAAAGATATTCGCCAAGAGTAAAGTAATAAAGATACAGTAAACTCTCAAAATAACAAACCCTGGTACTGCGAAGTTCGAATGTAACGAATGGCCAAATCGCGACCGAACTTCCCCCGGATTTTGTGAACAAAGGTGGCTAAATGAGGGGGAAGTTCAGGAATCAGCCCAGAGTGACAACAGCATTCCTTCCTGGCACAGTAAGTGTACTTCAACAGCATCCCTTCCTGTCACTCTACGTGTACTGAAACAGTACTACATTATACTGTATTCTAATTATAGGTATTGTATTTACATGTACAACTTTATATAGCATTGTATTTACATGTCCAACTTCATAAACCATTGAATTCTCCATGTAAAAATTCACAGAGTTAGTTTAGGTTATGTTTGAGCATGTAGGACAGAACATCTCCCCTTACAGTATAAAGAGAACTGAGTTTGGTAATCCCTCAGAAATACCGACCCCTTGTATATAGCAAACTTTTGGATATAGCGACCCACCCCTCCCCCCAGTTAGTTCATTATATCGAGGGTTTACTGTACATATATACAGTTGAGAGGTATATGAGGGAGGTGAGTTGGGGGGAGGACAGTCAAATGGTGGGTGACAGAGCAACTTGGAGGCATTTTGTCTGCGGCGCCACCCTTTGCGGGATTCGGGCGTCGGGCTATAGATAAACAGATAGACAGATATATATATATACAGTAAGACCTCACTATAACAGACTAATTGGGGTCCAAACCATTCCGATAAAAGCAACATCCGGACTTCCCCCTCCTAATCCGGACTTTTTCTGATATATCAGACATTAGTCCGGATCACATGAATGGTTTTTAAACTGTTCTGATTACTATTGTGGTACTGTACTATGTTATAACTTCACTACAATAATCAAATGGTATAATATATATAATAATACTGTACTGTACACTCATAATCATGTCTTTTATTTACCTTATTGTGGGGAACATAGCTGAAGTGGTCAGGCAGTCCGGACTGCTTCTAGCTTTATCGGACTTTTTCCGATATATAGGAATTTAGTCCGGTAGCTCCTCGAGTCCGATAAAAGCGAATTCCGGTCTACTGAAGTCCGTTATCGAGGTTTTACTGTGTATCTATCTATCTATCTATCTATATATATATATATATATATATATATATATATCTGGTATGAACCATGCAAAACTATGGTAAGTTACCTTTACAATGATATATAGTTCAAGGCAATTTATGCATTTTATTGAGCAGGAATGCAGAAGGAAAAAGGTGCACAATTATGTATGATTCTTGGCCGCATATTTGCTCGGTGATTTTTTCTTTGGTCAGTCCAACCATTGACTCTCTGCTCTGGATCACATGATTTCGAATGAAGTCCAGCCAGTGCTCAATATACTTGGTCTCAAACTTTACAAAGTGTAGTCGTTCTGTCTCAGAGCTCTAGTACTGATATTCCTCACCATCCACCTGAACAAAAAAGCAGCATTAGCAACACAATACGATAATGAGAAAAAATTACCAAAAAACTTATAGGGAGGCGTGGCTCAATCGGTAGAGAGGTGGCCTGCCGTTCTAACGGACCCAGGTTCAAATCCCTGCTGGAGCAGGGAACAATTTAAGGATTTGAAATTCATTAAGTCGGGCTTTACTGATCTACCAGAAGACCCGCCGAAGTGTCGTAAAAATACCCCCACTAATACCAATACACCAGTCCTGTATGAGACAGCCCTAGCATGTATTCAATATGGACAGTGGGTGTTAGCGTCAAAGTGGTGACATGTAGAGGTGTATGGTATGTAGGAGGACTGCTGGGCCTTGATAGCAGGCTGTGAAGCCAATGCCCAGAGTCGGACACATAAAAAAATATATATACATATACTATATATATATATATATATATATATATATATATATATATATATATATATATATATCATCTCATCTCATCTCATCTCATCAGCTGTTCGAGTGTCCACTGCAGGACCAGCCTATCCCTACTGAAGTAGGGACAATACAGCCAACGTATCTCTACCATGTGGCTTAGGCTGTCTAGAAGAGGTTGTATGTAGAGTGAGAAGTGCTTGTAAGTGTAAGTGTAGTGTTGGAGTGGCTTTGGATGTGTATGTAGTTTGTGAACCAAGTGTAATCAGCCCACGCAAGCCGACTGGGTGCAAGCATAATTAATAGTAAGCGACGATGGTTCAACCACAACACACCTTGTGTCCGCCAATGCAGTATGTGGCCAGAAGAACACTCCCAAAGTTTATTACCCTGGCGGGGCGCGAACCCTCGTTCTTCAGTGTACGAACACGCACACTTTACCGTTGTACCACAGAGGCTCCTATATATATATATGTATACAGTAACCCCTCCAATATCCGGATCAATAGAGCCATAGGCAGGTCCGGATAGTGGTCCTGTCCGGATATTGGGCCCCAGCTTATGGACTAGTACTTACGGACCCTAACTCTGAAAAACACCTATACATCTCCCTCTGGACATGCATAGCACCTATTTAAGACCCAAATCACACCAATAAGGGACATAAAAGACTGAAATAAATGCAAAAGAACCATAAAATGAGGTTTTAGAGGTGAGTTTATACAATATTAAACATTCTGGGTACTTACAAGTCCCTTGGTCTTGCACTGGTTTGAACCGCCAGTTTGCAGTCCACAGTTAATCCTCTGCACTCTAAATTCTAATTTCTTAACACTGCACAACACTGTAAATTCCTGTGTGTTCTAGTGGCAAGGTATTGCAGTTTATTCACTGTTTATTCACAAAAAACAAGCACCTGTGGCTTGCACTGTTATGAGTATCTGCTCTCCATCGGAGTTAAGCTGTGACTGTTGATGTTGGTGGGGTAACAGAGTTGCCAGATCGCAACAGCCACATTACCAATCTCCTCAACTTTCATTGTCAAATATAACTTTTCATTACCAAATTCGTAAAGCTAGCATATATTCTTCACTAATTATATATACAAGTGGAAATACATGTAATCACTCTCCTTATAACTAACACCATGTTGATTATTTTCACACTATGTAGGGTAGCAGATTAATCAGAGAGAGCAAACAATCCACCATCTCCATCCTGTGTATCCTCATACATGTGAAAAATCCATTTGGTAATGCATTATTCTAATGCATTACCAAACGAATTTTTCATTACCAAATTGGCCCACACTTGGTAATGAAAAATACCAAATGGCAACCTGACAGGGGAGGGGGGAGGGGGATGGAAGGAAGGGGTGAAGGGACCATGGTGTAACAGCTGTTTGGCGCCAGGCGGGAATTTCAAATTATGGGAGGGAAAAAAAGTCTGATTTTTTTCGAATTTTTTGCAGTTTTTGGCCCATTTTGGGAATATTGGATCCCAGGAGGATTATGTCCGGTTAGTGGGGATGTTCGGATATTGGGCGTTCGGATATTAGAGGGATTACTGTATATATATACTTTTCAAGAAAAAAATGGTGGTTTTGGTGTCATTTTAAAGTTGAATAGTTGTACTTTATCGTAGTATGTTTAAAAATGGAAAACAAAGATAATAAAATGTCAAACTGACGAGTTGAAGGTAAGCAAAAACCAAAAAATTTATTCCTTGCCATGGAAAAATATTCACTAAGAATAAAGTACACCCATACCCCCCAAAAAAAATGGAGGAACTAAAAAAAAATGGAGAAACATTCCTATAATCCAAACAGCCATCAATTTGCTAGTCTGAACACTCCACCCCTCCGTAGGTTTGAAACGAGCATGTCTGAAAGCGATGCGGTGGTGCACATGGCTCTCCCTGTCCTCCCTTCATCCCTCCCTCTTCTCCTCCCATCCCTTCTCCAACCCCCACGACACTCAGCACTGCCAGGCGTGTCTCCCTCTCCATCCCCTGCCCTCCTCCACCCCTGCTTGTCTCCCTCCTCATCCTCCCACCCTCCCCCACCCGCACTTGTATCCCTCCCCCATCCCCACATGTCTCCCTCCCCCACTCCAGCTTATCTCCCTCCAGTCCCCCCACCCTACCCCACCCCTGCTTGTCTCCCTCCCCACCCACCCCTACTCCTGCTTAGAACTCTGCCAGCTGCCTGCCTGTCAGTTGCCCAGAAGCATCTTAAACCACATGTCCCACTCACCTTACCTTCCAGCATGTGATGTTTGATGTCTCATTTTTTAGCAACAGCATTGTTTATGAGGATAATGACACTGTCTATGGTGTTTCTGTGTTAGTCCCTATTGACTGAGTAGGGTGTATGAGTTTGGGTTTCAGCCTGGAATGCATCTCTGGCTTTTCTTCAGTATCTTATGGGGAATATTGTTTTGATATCCAACACACTTGCTGACTGAACACTCCCACTGGTACACAACACTGCTGGGGGCATAATAAAGAGACAAAGCCACGAGTCATTCCAGCTGCTCAGTACCCCCCATGCATAAAGCAAGCATTCCGTGATGTCATGCTTGAGTCTCTTTATTATGATGCTTAAACACAATTTATCGTGAATATTTTACAAAAGTATCTGAAAATGACTCATAAGTGCATCATCGGAATCTCTGAGGTTGGATTTGATATGATGCGAAAACGCGTCATCAGAATCTCAAGGGATTAAATATAGCAAGATCTTAAATACCGCATTTTAAAAAATGCATTTTGATTTCTCGTGGTTTTTATCTAGGGAGGTATTTTAATGCATTGCATTCTAAATTTTGTACCATAAAGATTCTGTGCTCGACCACAAGGTGTCTCACGCGTGCACTGCTGCACTCCATCAAAATCAACCTTTTCTCAAAAGACTATACTGTGAGTAACAGAATGTAACTTCTGTGATTACTTGTGTATGGTTCAATAAATCTAACATCTATCTATTGCTAGATGGCTCAATCCTGTTCGGGGTGGTCACAAACAAATTGCCTCCACGTCGCCCTGTCCCCCGCCATTTCATTGCCCTGCTCCCAACTCACACACCCCTCTCTCATATACCTCTCCACCCAATCCCTACATCTTATCCTCGGCCTCCCCCTCCCTCTCCCCCCCTCCACCTCACTCACATACACTCTCTTCGTCAGTCTTTCACCCTCCATCCTCTCCACATGGCCAAACCACCACAGTGTATTCCTCCAAACGCTTCCTATCACATCCACATCCACACCACAAAGCTCCTTTATATCCTCATTTGTCAGCCTGTCTCTCCATGTGACTCCACAGGCTCCTCTTAAATAACTCATTTCCACTGCTCTCACTCTTGACTTGTGCCCTTCCAACAACGTCCAAGCTTCACTTCCATATGTTAGAGTCTCAAAGACCATCACTTTACTCTTCCTACATTCACCTTTAGATTAAGTTTCTTATACACTCTCCCAAACTCATCCACCAAGCCTTGCAGCTCCCCTTCGTCTTCACTCAACAACACAGTATCATCTGCAAACAACAGTACAGGGAGTTTCCAAACACTACCCTCTCTCACCAGGGCCACTCCAACATCCACTACCCTACCTTGTACCTCTTTTATTACCCCATCCATATACAGATTGAACAACCATGGAGACATGACACATCCCTGTTTCAACCCAACCTTCAAAGAGAAAAATTCACTTAGTTCACCATCCACACGCACTGCAGCCTTAGCACCATCATACATACTCTTCACACCATTCAACAACTTCCCATCTACTCCATATATTCTTAATACTTTCCACAATCCTTGTCTATCCACCCTGTCATATGCTTTCTCCAAATCCATGAAAGCCACATACAACTTCTTTCCCTTCTCTAGAAACTTTTCCACTAAAGATCTAAGAATGAATATCTGATCTACACAACCTCTTCCCTTCCTAAAGCCTCCCTGTTCTTCTCCAACTAATTTCTCTGTTATTTCCCTAACTCTGTCAATAAGTATCCTACCATACACTTTTCCTATTATACTAAGAAGACAAATGCCCCTATGATTACCACACACTTCTTTTTCCCCTTTTCCTTTGTACAAGGGAATAATTATACCTGACTTCCAATCCTCCGGAGCTCTACCTTCCTCCCAGGCCAATCTGCACATTTTCCACATCCATTCTACTACTATCTCTCCCCCATGCATCAACATTTCACCACACACTCCATCAATTTCTGGGGCTTTCCCCAATTTAACTTCCTTCATTGCTTCCACAACTTCTATTCTACTGATTTCTTCCTGTCTTCTCACCTCCCTCCTTCTTCCAGCCATTCCCCAGCCACTTATACTCGCATCACTTCCATCCTCTATGTTCAACAATTCCTTAAAGTGTTCTCTCCATCTGCTCACTTTTTCTCCCTTCTCCACTAGTAATCTACCATTTTTATCTTTCACTCCCCTGCTAATTTCACTTCCATCCTGCCTTACTCTCTTCACCTCTTTCCAGAACATTTTCTTACAGTCCCTCCACTTTACTCTCAAATTCCTTCCAAATTCCTCATCCACTCTCTTCTTACTCTCTCTTACTAATCTTTCTACCTCTCTCTTTCTTTCTACATATAGCTCTCTCTTCCGCCTCTCAACTTCTTCCACGCCTCTGTTTCTCCTTGCACCCCCCTCCGTCTTCTCTTCATCCCACACTCCACATCACATGCTGCACATATTTCTTCTGTGAATATCCTGCACACACCTTCCATGTCCCCTAGCTGCTCCAATTCATATTTGCCCAATCGTTCCTCCACTTCTCTCTTATATTCTGCCTTTTTCTCATCCTCTTGTAACCTTTCCACTCTCCTTGCAAATACTCCTTCTTCCCGTCCTTCCCTTCTTCTATTACTCCATCTTATTTGTATCTTGATTCTGGCCACCACCAAGTAGTGGTCAGAAAGTCCACTCCCCCAACCTCTATAAAAAAACACTCTCTCATTCCTTCCAAACTTTTCCATGCACACTTCCACATTTGGCCAGAACTCTTCTCTCACTCTGCTTGCACGATCTTGCATTGGCACATGCATGCACACAATTGCCCACATTTGTATTCCAACTTTCAATCTTACCCACACAATCCTTGACCCAACTGATCCATACTCTCTTATGTTCTTCTTCCATCTTTTACTCACAACTATTCATACTCCTTCTTTTGCCCTCTCATTCTCACCTACTCCTGCACATATACCCCATCCATACTCCCATTCTCTCACACTCTTACCTCTCCATTTAGTTTCAGTTACTCCACATACATCAACTTTCGCACCCTCAAGCACCTGGACAATCTCTCTCTCTTTCAATAAATACCACTTCATATTTGCAGCTATTCAAATACAGCAAGGGAACCTACCCAAAATACAACAATGCCTGCCCCACACTTTTGATGACCAAAAATCTCTCTCTCTCTCTCTCTCTCTCTCTCTCTCTTACACACACACATGCAGTAAAATTTCTTATTGTATCAAATCTCATTAAACAACTGTTAATATCCTATTCTGATCTGACAAGTGAGTGAAAATGCAGTACAGTGGGATATCCTAATATGCAGCAGCTCAATATGCAAAGTTGATTCAGGAAAAAAATAATATTTTTTAATATGCAAAATATGAGTCTAAAATGTGAATGCATCATCTGAGAGCGAGGGGAAAAAAACGATGTTTATGCAAAAAATAGTAGTATCTGAAGCCATCATCAGATGGCTGATCAGCTTCCCACCCTTTCCCTCCCTTGTGGCATCTCTCAAGTCAAGTCTCATGACTCTCAGCTGTGTCTGCCCATGACGTGTTCGCATATTGTGGTGTATTTTGCACTGCAAAAGACCCGCCAATGCTAACCTGTTACATCGTGGCCCCAGTGCTTCATTCAAAGAATATGAAGATTGCTTTGGAACTCAAAATGAAGGATATAGAGCTGAATAAGCAAGGCAAAAGGAACTCAAACAATGGATGTGAACTTGGCTTAGGTGAAATGACAGTGAAAAACATTCTCAAGAACAAGGAGCAGATTTTACAAACAGTCAATACTTATGGAGGCCAGCAAGTGAGTGGGTGCAGTAAGATTGCTTCTCCTGCAGTTATACAAATGGCGTGCTACCTTGCACACAACATTCACAGTTCTCTTATCTTTCTTTGAGGAAACGTCTTTCTTAGAATGATAGTCAATAATGGCGAAGCATTGTAAATGACAAAAATATGGTGAGGTGCTGACCATTTATGTTTATTTCCATTGATTCAATAGTCTAATATGTGAAATATCCAATAAGCAGTGCATTTTGTTGACCATATTTTCCCATATTGGGAGACCCCACTGTATACAGCATGTGAAGACAACATGGCTGTACAGTGTCGAGGTGGGTCAGTGAGTAAACATCAGTTACTATGGTAAAGGCATGGGCAACTGGTTTCCAATATTGCTATCAACTTTGAAACCTATGTTTTGTACAGTCCCCATACTCATGAACTATGAAGTGTCTCAACAGATACCAGTATCAGTGATGGAGACAAACTTTCGATTCATTCATCATCTTATCCAGCATTGCCTCATGTGGAGCGTAGAAGCCTGGGGCTAAGCAAGTTGGTCCTGACAATTAAGCTGAGAGTGACCAGCCTCACCCATCCCTGAGTGGCATTACATGAGCAATAAATCCTAACCACCCATTGGATATAAACTTGTACTGGCACAATTCAATTGGTGCACCTTCATTACCCAATAAACCACCAGGTGCCAATATCTGGTTATGTGGTTACCACCCAGCATAATAAATGGTTTTCTGATGTACAAGAAACCATTTAGCTTGTCACTCGGTGTAGCGTCACCCATAGACAGAAAGAAGTGGAAAGAATGAAAGGAAGATAGGCAGAAGAGGAAGGAAGGAAGGAAGAGAGAAAAGGGCAGGCACCCGAGAGCAGCTCTACATTGAGAGAGTGGATGGTGAGCGTCCCCACCTACCATTCAACTGCGGTAATAATTATTAATAAATCGAAATGTTCATAAAATTATTTTGGGAAAGATTTAGCCAAAACAATGCGAAATGCACCTTGAATTACTGTTACAATATGAAAAACACTGTACCTTATTAATAAGAACAGAAATGATGGAAGAACTGAGAGGTAGGATGGGACTAGAGTGTATTGGTGTTGTGATGAGGAGAGGTAGAATGAGATGGTTTGGGCATGTGGAGAGGATGGGGGATGATAACTGGGAGCAGAAATTGAGACGTGTTAATGCTGGGGATAGGGTAGTGAGAGGTAGACCAAAAAAGACGTGGGATGAGGTCATTAGGTGTGACCTCAGGGATAAGGGACTAAATAGGGAAGCTGCCAGATATCAAGCAGCATGGAGAGCCGCCACTAGGTGACCAAGGCTGATGCATGCAAGCACGATGGAGCCTTCAAAAATGAAACAAAATGAAACGAAACAACACTGTTGGTCAGTAATGGTTAATTATGAGAATTCTATATTCACATGGACTAAAACTGATGGTTAAGAATGTTGGCTCACTAGTTATGATAAATATGAAAGAAAAGGGCCCTCTGGTTCCATTACCAGGGTAGTATGGTGGAACAATTAACCATGCTCGAGGAGGTTTGACTGTCCTGTAGATTCATTATTAAACAAGGTACTTACTTCACCAATGTTGTTTTTATGCCTTTCTGTGGGAGTAAGTAGTTTCTTAGTGAGTGTCTGGAAGGGAGTTGCAATGCTTCCCCACCACTTCTTAATTAACATCTTGTATCATACTGCATCATCATCATCATAATCATCATCACATAATCATCTCACTGTTACCTTATCACAATCATCATCAAGAGCACAAACAGCAGGGGAAGACCTTGAAGAGGAAAATGACAAGGCAACAGGATTCGAATGGTGAGTATCAGATGTAAACGTTATTATAATTTTTTGTACAATACTGTACTAACAACAATTTACACCGAATTTAATCTGTTATACCACTATCATTCCAGCTTTTAAGCTGTTACTTTTATTTTATGTACAATGTAATGACTCTATATCCTTACCAGTACAGTGATCTCTTGGTTACTGTGTGCTTGGTTCTAGCTGTTTTCATTATCAGTGCAATATGAAAATCTTTACTATTGTTTTCACGATTAAAAAAAAAAAAAAAAAAAAAAAAAAAAAAAAAAACAGATTACAGGTGTCCTCTGTTCATAAACAATCTGTAACAGTTTGACCTGAACTACCATAGGATGAAGTTTGGGGAGAAACTATTCTGGGGAAGCGAGTTTCAAATAGATGCAGTTCGGGGAAGTCCTGCAATATGGCAGTGTGGAATGCCCAGTCATGACCATGACCAAATGCCCATGTAGCATGGGAGAAGGCACAGAGAGGTGGTACAATGGATGCAATTTCATCCATGCATTTGCCATAAAAGTATCTGCAAAATAATGCAAGGGAGGCAACATTCCTTCTTACTTGTAGGGGAGGTACAGTAGTTCATTTGTAATTGCATGGTTATTAATAATTCTTACAGCTTTGTTCTGAATTTTATCCAGCAGTTTTAATGCAACCTCTCCACATCCACATCTCAAGGGTGAGCGATACTTGAGAGCTCACATGACTCTAGTAAACCATAGCTAACCTCTCGTAAGTAAAGAAGTTACGGATTCTGAATAATAATCTAAGTTTCTTTCTAGTGCTTTTACCAAGTGATCTCATGTGGGGTCCAGCTGAGGGCACTGTTAAGTGAAACACCAAGACTTTCAATACTCTGAGATATAGGAATATTAGTAGCACTGAAGGCAATAAAGGAATCAAGCAGTATCTGTCTATTAGTAAATTGTACAATAAATACAGTATTTGGTTTTCCTTGCATTAAATGAGGCATTGTTATTTTGTCTCCATTCAGTGATTTTAGATAAGTCTTGATTTACAGAGACTGCAGTACTGAGTTGCGAGTTAGAAATACAGTACGAAACTTTGTGAATGGGTTTTAAAGTGTAAAGGAAATGTGAAGTGCTATGCCATCAGTATAAAAGTGAATGCGATTATGGGTGATAGATGAAAGATCATTAATATGGATTAGGAACAGGGTTGAAGTCAGGACTGATCCTTGTGGCATGCCGGCATTAATCGAGTGGAAATTGGAATATACAGTACATTACCTACTAGTATCCCTCTGTTGCTGACATATGAGGAAATCAGTGAAACAAAAGATGATAGGCCATAACAAGGAATGTGGACAGCAGGGAAGGTGCCACACCATCAAAAGCTTTAGAAATATCAAGGGCTACTACATGGGTTCTCCATGTTAATCAGCTGACTGATGGAGGGAATGAGTCAGGAGACTGAGTATTTCAACAATGGCTCCTCTGTGGCATAAACCATTCTGTCTGTCCCTGATGAAGTTGTTGGATTCAAGATGTTTAACAATGTGCTTATTAATTACAATCTCAAATACTTTACCATGAGAAGAGGTGATGGCGTTTGATGTGTAATCAGAGGGGTCAAAGGAACTTACTTTCTTCGGGACTGGGTGGATATTGGCTTCTTCCCAAGCATTATGGAATGAAAAAGTACATATGCATAGTCTGAATAATTCAGATAGAATTGGAGCAAGTTCTGGGGAACACTTTTTCTGGACAGCTGGAGGAATTCCATCTGGACCTGGAGTTTAGTTGGTTGGTAAATTGTGTAGGAAGGATTTTACATATCTAGTCTGTATCTTTGTTTTGTTTTTGAAGGCTCCAACATGTTTCCTTGCTTCGGCCTTGGTCACCTAATGGCGGCTCTCCATGCTGCTCAATCTCTGACAGCCTCCCTGTTCGGTCCCTTAACCCTGAGGTCGCACTTAATGACCTCGTCCCACATCTTTCTCGGTCTACCCCTCACAACCTCACCCCCAATATTAACGCTTCTCACTTTCTGCACCCCATCCTCTCTATATCCCCAAACCATCTCAATCTACCTCTCCTCATCACAACACCAATATACTCCAGTCCCATCCTACCTCTCAACTCTTCCATCGTAAAGCCAGCCCTCCAGGCCTTGCATGCAGGGACGCACTGCACATCCACCGAATCATTGTCATTTCTGTATGTTTGAGCCTGAAAATATCCTCTTCCCTTACTGCCCTGGTCTCACTACCATAGAGCATTACACTCCTAACACATGCTGCATACAAAGACCCCTTAGCATGTAAGGAGAGTCCTCTCAATGTCAGGAGAGGCAACAGCTCCCTGATTCCAACCACTTCTCACTCTAGCCACAGAGTAGCTCCAGCCCCACCTCCAGCACATAACATGTCTCCTAAATAACAAAACTCATCTACACACTCTAGAGACTCACCAGCAAGTTCAATCCTTTCACACCTGACAATTTCCACCTGCTCTCCTCGGCACACAGCACTATCTTGCAGTCTACTTCTAATACCACTACATCTCTTGTGCACCCACTTATCACAAACACTGCACAAGATGGAATGACAGGTACTTCCCATGCCCCTGTGGCAAATTCCACATGGCCACTCTCCCTCTTCTTTGACAGTACTGCCACCAACCCTAGATATCATCGCTTTTGTTTTATCTACATTTACTCTTAAGCCCTTGTGCCCCATACCATCTCTCAAATTGCTAAATCTTTCCTCCACCTCCCTTTCATTCTCTGCAGTCATCAGCACACATCTCCAGTGGGAGAACATTTCCAAAATCATGTGAAAGGGCTTCAAGTACCATGATAAGCAACAAGGAACTCAACACTGACCCCTGATGCACACCAACATTCACGGAAACTCATCACTCAAATCTCCATTTACCCTTACCTGGGTGTGAGCACCCACATACACGGCCATAACCACCGTAACCAGCCACTCCTCCATTCCAAGCTTTCTCATTGCCCACTTCACCACCTCTCTAGGGACTCTGTCAAAGGCCTTCTCCATATCAACAAAAACAAAGTAGTTTCCTTTTCTTTCCTATATATTTCTCCCGAAGCTGTCAAACAATGAATGTGGTATCAATGGTCCCCCTGACTGGCATAAACCCAAGCTGCATCTCATAATTATTCACTCTTTCTCTAATCATATCTTCTAGAACTCTCTCCATTACCTTCATTTTCTGATCTAAAAGCTTTATACATCTATAATTTCCTCTTTCCAGGGCATCACCCTTCCCCTTGTACACATTCACAATTACACTCTTCAACGAATCATCTGGGACAACACACTCATATATAATCATATTTATCAGGTCAGTGACTAACCTCACCCCTATATCTCCGGAGGCCTTCAACATTTTGGTAGTCAACCCAGACACACCTGCTGCCTTCCCCACCTGCATCCCGCCTATTGCCTCACTCACAATAGCAGCATCAATCAAGACCTAGAGCCAAACACTGGATCTGCTGACTCCAAATCTTCCCTGTCCCAGTCAAACTCCTCACTCAACAACCAGCTATAAGGCTCTCTCCAAGCATCTTTAATATTCCCACTATTCACCACTACCCTTCCTTCATCATTCTTCACACACCGTTCACCTATAATATCACGATTATCCCTCTTCACCTGATTTGCCAACTTAAATATTATACTTTTCTTTTCCACACGATTTAGGTTATCAAGTAAAAGTCTCTGTGACTCAGACTTCACCCTGTATACCTCTCTTCTAGCCTACGACTGGCAGCCAAATATTCTTCCTTGTTACCATCCTTCTTCCATTCCTCGAAAAGCCTTCTTTTGTCTTAAACTGCAGCTTCCACACCCTCATCCCACCACCAAGTTACTTATGTCTTGGTGGGCCTCATGTCCAACCACTTACTGCATCAGTAATTCTCAAGAGGTTGTTCTTGAGGGCTCCGTACTGTTCATTAACGCCTCTGTTAACGGCTCCCTGTTCAGCCACCATTCTCCTCATCTCGCTATAGAAGACATCCCTTACTGCTTGGTTTTCCAGCTTCTATATTTTCCTCCTAGGTACAGTCCTCTTTTTCATCACTTGTTCTTCGAGCATGATGTCACAAATCAATAATTTGTTCTGCTGCATACACTCCTCGCTTCCTATAACTTTAACATCCCTCACCGGCCTCCTATCAGCCCTCCTGACCAGAAAATAATCCATCTGACTGCTATTTCCCCCAGACTCATACATAATCAACCTACTCTCTCTTTTCCTAAAATGTGTGTTGCACATAATCATATTCATTGCCTCCCCAAACTCGAGTATTCTTTCCCCTTCCACATTTCTTGTACCATATGCACATCCCCCATGTACTCCTTCATATCTCTGAGCTGTTTCACCTACATGATCATTTAAGTCCCCTCCCAAAACCACAATCTCATCATCCCCCACACCACCTACTACACGTATTAAGTCATCCCAAAACCTATCCTTCTCTACCTCATCTTAAGTGAAGCAATTCTGGAAGAATCAGGTTCTAGTACAGGGATATTCTGACAGACTTTGTCTATGATAGAATTTCTGGCAAATGTACTGTAGTAGCAAGAACGTCTGCTTTTCCTCCATGTGGGTCATTTATAATGTCTCCATCTGAAGATTTTAGTGGGGGAATGGGTGATGACTTGTTAACCCATGGATTGTCAGCCACAGCTCAGGTAGGGTAGTATTACGTTGCGGGCCACAGCTCAGGCTGTGTTGGCCGTACATCACCGTAAACAACTCGACCCCCACGCAAACTTAAGCATGATGCTACGGAAAGATGGAGAGAGAGAGATTTTTTTTCTTTTCACCAGATGATACCCTGAATGTTTATCTTAAAATTTATAATAAACAAAAGCAATTTTTTTTTTTTTTTTTTTTTCACTACTCCCCTACGTAAACTTATGCATGGCCCTACACAAAGACGGAGAGAAAAAGAGAGAGATTTTTTTTTTTTTCACCGCATGATGCCCTGGATGCTTATCTTCAAGTTCATAATAAACAAAAACTAGAAAAAAAACTTTTTCTTCTTCATTTTTCTGCACATCACAGGCTGGGATAAAAAAAAAAGGTAATTGAGCAGTCCATGGGTTAAAGATATTACTGAAAGGGTTAGGGTGGTTATGGCCATGTATATGGGTGCTCGCATCCAGGTGTGAGAGAATGGAGACTAGTGTGATGAGTTTTCTGGGAATGTTGGTGTGCATCAGGGGTCAGTTTTCAGCACCTAGTTGTTTATTATGATGCTTGAAGCCCTTTCACATAACTTCAGAAATGGATTCCCATGAGAGATATTGCAAGCTGATGATTTGGTGTTGATCACAGAGACTGAAAGGGAGGTGGAGGAAAGCTTTAGGAAATGGACAGATGGTATGGGGCACAAGGGATTAAGAGTAAATGCAGATAAAACAAAAGTGATGATATCTAGGGCTGGAGGCAGTACTGTCAAAGAAGAGGGAGAGTGGCCATGTGCGATTTGCTACAAGGACGTGGGAAATAATTCCATCTTGTGCAGTGTTTGTAATAAGTGGGCACACAAGAGATGTTGTCGTATCAGAGGCAGACTGTGTGATAATGTTGATTTCATACGTGCGGTGTGTCGGGGAGAGTATGTGGAGATTGCCAGGCATGAAAGGATTGAACTTGCTGGTGAGTCTCTTGACTGTGTGGAAGAGTTTTGCTAGTTTGGAGACACATTATGTACTGGAGGTGGGGCTGGAGCTGGCTCTGTGGCTAGAATGAGGAGTGGTTGGAAGAAGTTCAGGGAGCTGCTGTCTATCCTGACAATGAGAGGGCTCTCCCTCCAAGCTAGGGGATCTTTGTATGCAGCATGTGTTAGGAGTGTAATGCTGTATGGTAGTCAGATCTGGGCAGTAAAAGAAGAGGATATTCGCAGGCTCAAACGTACAGAAATGACAATGATTAGGTGGATGTGTGGTGCATCCCTGAATGCGAGGCTTGGGGGGACTAAGTTTACGATGGAAGCGCTGAGAGGTAGGATGCAACTGAAATGTACTGGTGTTGTGATGAGGACGGTAGATTGAGATGGTATGGCATGTGGAAAGGATGGGGGATGATAAGTAGATGCAGAAAGTGAGAAGTGTTATTGTTAGGGGTAGGGTAGCTAGAGGATGAGTGAAAGAGACTTGGGATGAGGTCACTGAGTGTGGCTTCAGGGATAAGGAACTAAATAGGGATGCTGCCAGAGATTGGGCAGCATGGACAGCCACCATTAGGTGACCAAGGTTGATTCATGCAGGCATGTTGGAGCCTTCAAAAATGAAACAAAAATAGACAACTGAAAGACATGAGAGCTGGCCTGAATATTCTACTGTCATCAGGATTATTAAATAGTTTAAAAACACTCTTATAATGTACCTGAGCTAGAGTCTGTCAACAGTGATGGTGCAGCTGTGGTTTCTCATGGCTTTCAGAGATTCAAAGATGAGGCCCAACTTCAGTTAATCGCAGGTGGTACAGACCACTAACTCTACACTCCCTTGCCTCAGAACCCCTTACCTCATGCCCATCTCAGATATCTCTGTGATATACAGTATGTTTCTTCCACAGCGTTCCCTTGTCATCACTTTTTATTACCCAAACCATGGCTATGTGTGTTTCTGATACTTACCATAACAGTATGTATGTATTTAGTGGGTATAAACTGTTGTAAAAGGGAAAAGTTGAGTTTACAAGTGGGATGCCCACTACAAATTAGGATAAATCCCACAGGTTCTGTGCTTCTGTAATAATGCACGCACTAGGCCTAGTACCAATTATGTGCAATAACTATGGGATCACTATCCTGTAAACAGAGAATGAAAATCATGCCCTGTGTGCTGTATATTCCTAATCTGTGAACAGTAATCAAGTTTTTTGCCATTAATAGGGTTTCTGGTAACCTAATCCCTGCAATATTCAAGGAATTTCTGTATCTGCAATGGGCTACACAGTGGAGAAGACTTATGAGAAGGGCTATAGGTATTTATAGCACATACGGATCTGAAAATGCACAGGATAAGGTAAAGAGCCAGGGACTATGGAAGGCTTTTTCTACGTATGGTGTGGGTGGTAAACTTCTGAATGCTGTTACGAGTTTTATGACTAGTGTGGTCTCAGTTGGAGAAGGTAGCATCTAAGCTAAATGAGTGGTTTAAGATCTGCACTGGAGTGAGGCTGTGCGATGTCTCTGTGGCTATTCAATATATATATGAATGGGGTTATGAGAGTGAGAAATACTTAAGTCATGGAAAGAGGGAAGGCACTGTTAATGAATTATGGGTGGAGTATCTAAATTCTCATGTATGCAGATGATGTAGTGCTGCTTGCAAATAGTGGACATGAGCTTGGTAGACTGGTGCAAAGTTCTGTGGATGTCTGTATCATGCCTTAAAAATATGTAGATAAGAGTAAAATGATCTGCCGAGAGAGAAGGTGACTCCCGATGTGATGTTATGGTGAATGGAGGGAGACAAATTGGCAAAAGCTTAAGTACTTGGCTGCAGTGACTGAAAAGTGGTAAAAGATGTGGAAAATAAAATGGCACAGGGAAAGAAAGTGGTTGGTGCTATGAAGGCCTTATCTTGGAAAGATCATATTGCATCTCTTGTAAAATCTGCTTCCAAGAGATTAGGTGTGCTAAGTCGACTCTGTGCCTTCTTCACCCCTGAACAGTTGTTGACTTTATACATGGGTTTTATTCGCCCATATTTAGAGTACAACTCTCATGTGTGGGGAGGATCCCCACATACAGTACAGCTCTTCTCAATAGAATGGAGTCAACTCTCCCCCTCTCATTGGCTCCCTTCAACCTCTGTCTTTTCACCGCACTGTTGCCTCTTTACCTCTTTTCTATCACTACTTCAATGGTAACTGCTCCTCTGAACTGTGTGCTTGCATCCCTCCACCTCTACAATGGGTGCACAGCACCCATCTAGCAACAAACTCTCATCCCTTACTCTCTAATGCAAGAGTTAAATGCAACACGTCAATTCTGGAACTGTCTCCCTCTGTCTGTATTTCCTACTTCCTATGATCTCCAGACTTTCAAACGCAGTGTGTCCAGGCATCTTGAAATGAATGGATCTTGAATTTGGCTCTCTTTTGTTTTTTTGTTTTTTCTTGGAAGGAACGTTCTGTGAGCTCAGCCTTTGGTTCCTTCTTCCTTGCATTTAAAAAAAAAAAAAAAAAAAAAAAAAAAAAAAAAAAAAAGGCTGAATGTGGCAGCTGTGAGAGGCTAACATGAAGGAGTCTTAGTACCTGAATTAATACGCAGGTGTGAGACTAAGGCGTGGCACGAAAATGAAAAGTCAACACACTTAGCGCAGCAGTGGAAATGTGGGAAGTGTGTGTATGTGTGGAGGGTGAAGAATGGATAGGGTAAGGACTAATGTGATTTGTAAAAGATGTGGAGTAAGGAAGTCTGTAGACACCAGAGTTTAGATAAAGACAGTCTTCTTAGATGATACGGTCATATAAAGAGAATGAGTGTAAATACAGAGGTGAAAAGGGTACATATGAGTGAGGATGAAGGTGGTTGGAGGTGTGGCAATCCAAGAAGAATGTGAACAGATATAGTAAATAACTGTGTGAGAAGGCAATATATAGTGAGTGATGAGGTTAGGGGAATGACAGTGGAATGAGCTGGTTGAAAGAATTTTGTACAGAGGAATATTTGACAAAGGTTTGGGATCCTTGGTGTTTCCTCATGGAGATAGCTGTCAAACTGATTCTAGTTGATAGGTGGTACAATGTGCATTAGTGTGGATGTTTATGTCTGTGCAATGGAGTCAGGATTAGGAGGATTTGATTACAAGTGAATGACAGTATACCCTATTCAGGTGGGCGGACTTTTTGTTAGTTTCTCCTTCTATCAGGCTTTATTACTTGCTTTCTGGACCCTATCTCACCCCCATCAACTTTAAAAATTAAAAATGTCCAAAAATGAACTTTCCATGTAATATAATTACAAATTATGCACAATGGCTAGTAAAGATGCTATGTTCTCATATGCCATGTACTCTCCACAGTGGTAGATGGTAGGGAGTATATGGGGACAATTACTATTCACTCACTCAATGCCGTGCTATCTTCATGTGATCCTTAAAAAAAAAAAAAAAAAAAAAAAAAGGCTTTTGGTAGCCCAGGAAGCTATTTACTAAGCTGGGTGGTAACCAAATAAGCAGATGGGTGCCTGATAGTCTAGGGGGTTAAAGTGATTTAAGCCAATCTAGGCTCATCAGGGAGTACGACCAAGGAGTGGTTAAAGTTTACTGCTCACATAATATTATTCAGGGAAGAGCAAGTGGTCATTCTCATCTTAAATATTTGGATTAAGTAGCCCTCCCCTAGCCCTTACTCTCCTTATGCTATAAATAACTGGATGATATAGAATGGGACTTTAGCCTGGCATTCACACATTGCTACTGTTCCCCCCCCCACCCACCCTCTCAGTACCTGTTCCACTACTGTATGACCAATCTGACTGTTCTGTACAGCATTAGATGAGTAATGGACATTTTCTAAAAACCTATGCTGAAAAACACTGCTTGAAAAAACAGCTAAATGTCCCGTTAGTGGCTAAAATTTTGGTTGGTCCTCCAGCTGTCTGTTTCGCCCATTGCCTGCTGGCCAAACGACCATGATGCAGTGTGCTGTATAGTACTGAATATTTCTTATCCATTGCAGATTTTGGGTCAGCCTTACAAATTATCTACAAGAGTTACATGATCAACTTAACCTACCTAGCTAGTAGCAGTTGTCCACTCCGTTCCAGTTGCCTGACACCTCTCAAGATCATCTGTCCCTGTCTAACACAGTATTCTTTAATATTTCGCTATAAGAAATGTGGCATAATACAGTACAAGTTTATTTACATATTAAATGGGTGCAAAAAGTGAGACATGTGAACATCAGGGGTAGGGTTGCAAGACGCAGACTGAAGAAGACCTGGGACGAGGATACCGGTATAGAGTGTGTGACCTGAGAGATAAGGGACTGAAAAGGAAGGCTGCCAGACACCGAGCAGCGTGAAGAGCTGCTATAAGGTGACCAAAGCCGATGCATGCATGCATGTTGGAGCATTTATAAATAAAACACAACAATATTAATATCTATCTATCTATAGCCCGACGCCCTAATCCTGCAAAGGGTGGCCACAGACAAAACGCCTCCAAGTCGCTCTGTCACCCACCATTTGACTACCCTCCCCCCAACTCACCCCCCCCTCCCTCATATACCTCTCAACTCCATCCCTCCACCTCATCCTCAGTCTACCTCTCCCCCTCCCTCCCTCCATCTCACCTACATACACCCCCTTAGTCAGTCTTTCATTCTCTATTCTCTTCACATGTCCAAACCACCTCAGTGTATTTCTCCTAATCTTCTCAACCACATCCGCATCCACCCCACAGCGTTCCTTCACTTCTTCATTCGTCAACCTGTCCCTCCACGTCACTCCACATGCTCCTCTCAAGTAAATAGCTCACTTGGTAAGCTGCTGTACTCACACAGGTGCAAAATTAAACAAGTTCATAAATATGAGCAGAATACATACCTGGTAGCTAGATACACCATGGTTTATTTATTTATTTACAGTATCCAGTTGTTCAACAAGTTCATGAATACTGTAGAACCCCAGAATTCGTACACAATTCGTTCCTGAAGGCTGTACTAGTTGTGAATTGTTCGAAAACTGAATTATTTTTGTCTATAAGAAACAATATATTTTGCATTAATCTGTACATGAAACCTTTAACATAAAGAAAATATCTGTAGATGACAAAAATTATAATTTTACAGCATCTTACCTGTACTGCGGAGAGCTGATGGCTATCACCAGCCAATTTTTTTTCATTAATCCATACTAGCAATAGTTTCTCAATTTCTTCAATAAGTGGTGACCTATTCACAGCAGGAGTAGTCACTCCTTTCACCACATTAGCCCCTTTTATTGCTTCTTTGTTCTTCAGTATGGGTGAAACGGTAGATTTCGCCACACCATAATGAATGGCAAGATCGGAGATGCGGGTTCCACTTTCAAACTTTACAATGAGTTCTTTTCTCAGCTCAATTGTTACTCTCACTGCTTTTCTTTTAGCTCCAGATAACTCACTAATCTTCTTAGGGCCCATGATTATGAACAATTTTCTAACGAAAATACATAATTTACCACAAAGTTTAATGGAGCCTGCATGACTGATGCGTACCGGCGGAAGACACAGCAGGACTGGCGACCACGTGGCACCTATGACGCCACATCTCTTAGTGTGAATAGCAGGTCACTGTATAAAAACTGGAGAGATTTTGGAATGAAAAAGCTGTACGAAAACTGAGTTGTACGAGCAGAGAGGCGTATGAATTCTGGGGTTCCACTGTACAGTACTGAGTTCTTCAGGGGTCAAAATTTATACCATAAAACACAGTAATATGCCCAAGCCTAGAGAGGAAAGAATGTTAGCTATACTTACTATCTATCTATATCTATTGCCAGACACCATAATCCCATAAGGGGTGGCCACTTGACTTTGAGTTATTGGTTTTACGGGGAGGGACACTAACCCTCCAAAAACCCACTTGTTGACACGTAGGGAGCACGTATGGGTTGGTTATATGGTTACCACCCAGCATTGTAAATGGTTTCTTGGCTTACAGGAAACCATTTGGCTTGTCACTCAATGTAAAGCCACCTGTAAAGGAAAGAAGAACAATAAGAAGTGACAGGAAAGATGGGAGATATAGGAAGACAGGAGGGCAGGCACAGAAAAAGAATGATAAAGGCTAAGGAAGAAGTAGGCAGCACTACATCAAGTGAGTGGATGATGGTTGCCACCACCTACCACCACGTGTTATAAAAGGTGAAGAAAAAAAATGTGCAGTAGCTGGCAACTGGAATCCTCTCTCATATGTACGTATACTGGTGTACGGATGTGACGACTCCATTACCCGACTACAGTACAGTCCCAGATATCCGGAAACCAGCTAACTGAGATTATCAGACAACTGGAAAAATTCACTGACTGTCAGATAAGTACACAAAGGTATAAGCGTGTGCCACTTTGAATGGTCGCCTCTGCACGGGATAGTCGTGTGTCACATGAGAATGGGCGAAGTCGGGTAATGTGAGGTGAAGGCACTTCCAGTCAAGGTCCCCTTCCCAGCCCTCTTCCCCCTCTCTTTTCCCTCCTATGATTCAGTTACCCTCTGTACCTCCACAAATCATCAGTCAGCTTACTGCCAAGTCAGTAAACAAGACTCTTGCAATTGTGTTGTCGTGCCATGATTGTGATTTGTACGCTCCATGTTTCCTAAATTGCAAGCTAATCTTAAGCACATTGTGCTCACCTTGAAACAGAAGTTGGACATATGCAACAGACTTGAAAAAGGTGAACATTACAAGACACTAGTACCGGTAACAGAACTGAGTGTAGGAAATTACACGATTTATGATTATCAAGTCTCAGGACCCAAGCTCAAGGAGTTTTTCGTGAAAAGCAAGTCAAATACAGTAAATCCATTGAAAAAGGTATACAGTACTCTTCATCAGCAGAAACTGTGTGGTATGGGTACGGTTTCTACCTAATGAACCCACTTAACCACCAATGAGCTTGCAATATCTTAGAGTACCTTCACAAGTTCTTTCTATTAAATATTATTCATTTTCTTCATAAAAACATGGGAATATAAACTAAAGAAATAGATACTTCGTATTTATTGAACTGATTTTGGAAAGCAGTGTTGTACAGTAAGATTATCATGACTCCCATACTCAAATGTGTGTATACGGCCACAGCCCGCCAATTTATTCCTCATCTGACTGCCATCACTTCACCCCTCACTTGCCACAGCTGTTTTGCAGATGATGCAATGAATATATGCAAACTGCAAGCACAATCATTTTATCAACAAAACAAACCTTCATTTCTATCATCTAGATTTTACCTTCTCTGCCAATGCAAATACAGTACGTTCTAAGATGAATTTGTATCATCTCAGAACGCATTTGCAAATGCATTCTCAGATGAATTCACATAATCTTACAATGTATTTATAAATACGTTCTAAGATGAATATATACATCATCTTGGAACATACCGGTATTTGCTTTAGTAGAGAAGACAAAATCTAGCTGATAGAAATGAAGGTTTGTCTTGCTGGATAAAATTACTGTGCTTGCAATATGTAGCTAGGTATTTATTGCACCATCTGCAAAACAGGTGAGTGGCGAGTGAAGGGTGAAACGATGGAGGTCAGGTGAGGAATAAATTGGCAGGCCGCAGACGTATACACAAGTGTGAGTATGGGAGTCGTGATAATTCTACTGTACAACAATTCTTTCCAAAATCAGTTCAATAAATGATCAAGACTTATTTCTTTTGTTTATTTTTCCATGTTTTATGAATAAAATAACGAATACTATTTTTAAAAAAATGAACTAACTGTGTGCATTTTGCACTACTGTAAGACAGTGCAATCATGTGTGATGCATCTGTGGAGTGTGGTTAAGAGGGGGGTTATGTTTCAAATGGAACTGCTTGTGTGGCCATGAATATGAGCAGTATAATATAATGCAATGATATAGCCTATGTACAAGAGTATACATCAGACAACCGGGAAAAATCGGTAACCGGGAAGGTAAATTCCCCAAGCTTCCCTGTTCACTGAGACTGTACTGTATTATGTAGGCAACTTTGCATCTGTCTAGGGCAAACAGACATATTTACACCAAGGAAGGGAAAGCATGCATCCAATTAAAAAAAAAAAGCATTCCTGATGCACTAGATGAAGCCAGAATGTGTCCATTGTACACTGCTGCTGAATGCACTCTGTGAGGTGGGATGCAAGCTGATGAAATCTAATAACCAATGCTAACTAGGGTAGTGCAGAAAGAAATGCAATACTGTAGTTTCTTCATAGCATAATTAATGAAATCCTAAATCAATGGAAACAGAAAATATCAATACCGTAATTAATATATCTTGCTGTTGTGATTGGTTATGACTTTGTATGTGGGTGCTCACACCCAGGTGAAAGTGAATGGAGATTTGAGTGATGGGTTTTCAGTGAATGATGGTATGTATAAGAGGCCAGTCCTGAGCCCCGTATTGTTTGTCATGGTGCTAGAAGCACTCTTGCATGACTTCAGAAATGGACTCCCATGGGAGATGTGTGCCGATGACTTGGTATTGATTGCAGAGGATGAAAGGAGGAAGGAGTAAAGATTTAGGAAGTGGGGAGACAAAATGAGGCATAGGGGTTTGAGAGAAAATGCAGATAAAACAAAAGTGATGATATCTGGAGCTGGTGGTGGTAGTAGCCTACTGTCAAAGAAAAGGGTGTGTGGACACGCACAGTTTGCCACAAGGCGGTGGGAAGTAACTCCATCTTGTGTAGTGTTTGTGGTAAGCAGGTGCAAATGAGATGTAGTGGTATTAGAGGTAGGCTGAGAAATAATGCTGATTTCATGTGTGTAATGTGGCAGGGAAAACAAGAGACTGATAGGCGTGATCTTGTTGGTGTCACTTCAGTGTGTGAAGTTTTGTTAATTGGGGAACATGTATGTGCTTGGGGCCAGCTTGGTGGCTACAGTAAGGAGTAGTTGGAGGAAGTTCAGGGAGCTGTTGCCTCTCCTACCAATGAGAGGGCTCCATGCAAGGGATCCTTGTATGTGCCATATTGTAAGAGTGTCGCACTGTATGGTAGTGAGATGAGGGCAGTAAGGTACAAGGAGATTCATAGGCTCAAACATACAGGAATGACAATGATTAGATAGATAAATAGTGCATCCTTGAATGCAAGGCCTGGAAGAGGGGACAGCTAGGACAGCAATTGAAGAGTTGAGAGGAAGGATGGGACTTCAGTGTAGCCTATTGGTGTTGTGATAAGGAGGGATGGATTGAGATGGTTTGGGCATGCAGAAAGTAAGAGGTGTGAACAATGATGGTAAGACTGTAAGAGGCAGTCCAAAAATAAACCTGGGATGAGGTAATACACTGAGACTTCAGAGAGAAGGGACTGAACAGGAAAGCTGCCAGAGACTAAGCTGCATGGAACACTGCCATTGTATGTCCAAGGCCGATACATGCAAGCATGATAGAGCATTTATAAATGAAACGTTACTCTCATGTCCTTGACAGTGAGTATCTCCCCCCATCTCCCAGTGCCATTCCTGAAGTCAGCTGATGCAATCTTGGAACTGCAGCTCTTCCTTAGCATGGACTTCTCTTTTCACAAGAACTTCTTTAGGATTTACACAGATGGGCCCCACTCCCCTCCCATTTTCCTTTGCCTCGGCAGTCTACTTTGGCCATCTTTCCTTATGCCAAACTTGGTCTTTCAGTGGGCAGCATGGTTTCCCGACTGCAGAACTACTGGTCATCCTCCAGGCCCTTGAGTATGTAATGACCTTCCTCCATCCCAAACCAGTGGTTATATGTACTGGTAATCACTCACAGTCTTCAGTTGCCCTCTTCCTCTCAGATCGTCCAGTTACTCATGTCAGGCTTGTCCATCCTATTTTGAAGCACCTCCTTCTCCTTGCCTCTCCTCCCAGGCACTTTTGCCTTCAATGGATCCCTCATGTGTAGGTATCCATGGCAATGATATATATATAGCAGATGCAGCAGGAAGGCAGGCACTGACCTCCAGGACGTTGGTATTCGTCGCACCCAACACCATCGCATTCCCTGACCTTGCATGAGGTGCCTGCATGTCATAATGGAATGCAAACCCTGTGGCTGACATCCCTGCCTTCCACCTGCGACATTTTCACACAATCTCCTCTGCACATCCTTGGGCTCACCATCCCTGTCAGGATCCTGATGCTGCCATCACCAGGTTGTGGCTGAACCACACAGGCCTCGTAAGTCACCTGTACTGTTTCAGTGTGATACAGCATTCTTGGTGCCCATGGTGTCCCAAGTTGAAGAGACCATAGAACATTTCATGCTGTGTTGCTACCCAAGATTCCACTCCCTCTGCACACCTTTGAGGAATCACCTGGCATCTCTGGGAATTTTCAGTCTGCCTCTTCACATCCTCTTAGAAGAAGGTGATGGGGACCCTCGGTTTCGGCAATGTGTCGTGTGGTACACATCTGACTTCATCCATTAATCTAGGCAACTCTCCTGCACTTATTGTGAGGCACTGATCAGTCTACATTGGAAGGACATTGGGCCATTGTTTTGGCCATGTCCCTCAAACCCACAAGAAGAACAAGAAGAGGAAGATAAAGAACTGAGAGCAGTGGAAATGGGTTATATGTAAGAAATATGTGGAGCTGTATGAAGAGATCCCTTGTAACCACAGCAGCTGAGCCTCCAATCCCACATGGCCCAATCTACAAAGAAGCTACATCAAATTTAATCACTGACCAGCTCCAATACCTAAGGATTGGGCAGAGGTGTGGAAGTAGTGGGTCTCCAAACTGGCCATGGTGATGACACCTACAGTAGGCTACATGTATGACAAGTAAGATAAGACACAAGACTGACAAATAACATGACTGACAAATAAGGAAATGAAAAAGCATTGTGGTGCTGAAGTGGATGTGATAGAAAGCAAAGGAGAGAGTGTGAGTGAGGTGGAGGGATGGAGTAAAGACAAAGTGGTGTAAGTTGGGGGGTGGGGGGCAGCAACATGGCAGGCGACAGGGCGATATGGTGGCGTTTTGTCTGTGGCCACCTCTTCCGGGATTAAGGCGTCTGGATATAGATGGACAAATTGGATGACAGGCTCTAACACGAACGGTAATCCCTTTTCTAAAAATAAGTACCTAAGCAATGCTTTACATCCTTTCTCCTGTAAGGTTAACAATAAATATCATATACCCATGAGGACTGACCTCAATACTATTAGAATCACTTGCCGGAAGGACGGTAGAGATGCCAGACGAGTTAGGTAGTCTGAAAGGGAAGTGCCTTGTTTTCATGGAGAGTCACCCGCTTTCTAAATCGCCCTTACTTTTGCTGCCATGCCTCTAGTTCAACATAATCTTTCACATTTTGAAAAATCACAAAGAATTTTTCTCTGGAAACTTGTTTATAATTTATTGATTTTATGAGATAACTTTAGAGACCATCATCATATTAATTTTATGATAGCGCAATTTAGTGGGAGATTTTAGTTGGCGGTTGTGGACGTCACTTGCTGAGGCTGCGGCAACGATCGCTGGGGTCAGTATTCTTCACCACCAATAATATGATTATATGCTGTTTTTCCTCAACCCTCTGATTTTTTACAAGCAACTAGCGTCAGTGGTGAGATGTGTGTAGAGTATTCCTGGAACGGGGATTGGAATGGTTAAAATGATGACGCAAATGAAATATAAATGAACTCAGCTTGATGTTCATTTTAGCGGTTTAAATTTTATGCATGTGTGTAAATTACTGTGTAATTGTCTTGTGCCCTTATTTACTTAGTGCCTGTTGTTCCCACCAGTAATTCATTTTAAACGATCAGGGAAATGGAAATGCGAGGTATATAATCGTACAGAGAGTAGTATATGGCTGGATTATTCCTGTTGTTAAAACATTGATTAATACTTGTGTTATATATGAATTGTAATTGTACTTTAATTTAATGTACTTCGGTCAAACTTTGGAAGAGCCCCCATAACAAATTAGGGAAATTTTGTGACTGATTATCTCAATTGAATAATTCATTTATAGATTCATCTTCTTCTTGTGGGTTTAAGGGACACAGCCAAAACTACGACCCAGTACCCTTCCAGTGCAGATTGATTAGGGCCTCAAGTTATGTGTGGGAGAGCTGCCTAGATTTTTTAATAAAGTCAGACGTGTACCACACAACTTATAGTTGAGGGACCCCATTACCCCATCCCAGGAGGATGTGGAGACAGGTTGAAAACTCCCAAAGATGCCAGATGATCTCTCAAATGTGTGTGAAGGGAGTGAAACCTAGGGCACCATAACATGAAATGTTCTATGGTTTCTTCAACCCTAGGACGCCATTGCCACCAAGGGTGCTCTTTTGTACCCAAATGGTACAGGTGACTTGCTAGGCCAGTGTCGCCTATCCGTAACTTGATTATGGCTTCATCAGCGTCCTGACAGGGATGGTGAACCCAAGGGTGTGCAGAGGAGTCAGAAAGAAAATGCCCCAGGTGGGACGCAGGAAGGTTGGTTGCAAGGTTTGCTTTCCAGTACGACATGCAGGCACAGCGTGTGAGGGTGGAGAATGTGGCGGTATCTGGTGCCACATATACTATTGTATTGAGGGTCAGTGCCTGGTTTGCTGCTGCGTCTGTAGTTTCATTGCCACGGATGCCTGCATGCAAAGGAATCCACTGAAGGTGGAAGTCCCAGGGAGGAGTAGCAAGGAGAAGGAGATGCTCCAGAAAAGCATGGACAAACCTGACATGAGTCATATGATGATATAAGAAGAAAAGGGTAAGTGAGGAGTGTGAGTTGGTACATAAAACCACCGGTTGGGGGTGGAGGAAGGTCTGTACAAACTCAAAGGCTTAGAGGATGGCTAGGAGTTCTGCAGTTAGGACATCATACTGCCCACTGAACAACCAAGTTTGACATAAGGAAAGGTTCTCAGTGTAGGCTGCTGAGGCAAAGGAAAATGGAGGGGAGTGGGACCAATCCATCCGTCCATTCATCACCCAGTCCTGCATTGCCCCATGAGAAACGTAGGAGCCAGGGGCTAGGCAAGTTGGTCCTAACATTCTCAAGGAATCCATGCCAAGAAAGAACTGCTGTGCCAAGACTGCGTCCGCTGACTTCAGGAACGGTATCGGGAGATATATGAAAACAAGTCCATCCAAGGGGGAACAGGGGGGAGAGGGGCCACTGGGACAGGCCTGGGGAGATCAAGAGATAGGGTGTGGCAGGCCTGGATGCTGCAGAGAATGGCTGGTAACCTCACTTGTGGCCAGTCTGGGAACTGACAAAGGAACATGGGGAGGCAGCAGAGGGAGGAGACCTGGTGGCTGGAGGGAAGGGCAGAACTGCAGTGGAGCAGCCGACAGTCCAGTTCCATGTGGTAGATGGAGTGGGGCATCATCCCAGACTCTGCTTGTTGTGAAACAACTGGGGTGGACTTGATGGCACCTATAGTAGTGTTGAGTGTCATGTTCTGGACAACATCAAACTTTTTTAGGTGGCTCTGGGCAGCCAATCCATAAAGGGTGGTCTGTCTATCTATCTATCTATTGCCAGACGCCTCAATCCCGTTTTGGGTGGCCACAAACAAATCGCCTCCAAGTCGCCCTCTCCCCCGCCATTTCACTCCCTTGCTTCCAGCTCACACCCCCCTCTCTCATATACCTCTCCACCCCATCCCTCCATCTCATCCTCGGCCTCCCCCTCCCTCTTTCCCCCTCCACCTCACTCACATACACTCTCTTCGTCAGTCTTTCACCCTCCACCGCTCTCACTCTTGACTTGTGTCCTTCCAACAACGTCCAAGCTTCACTTCCGTACGTTAGAGTTGGTATCACAATACTGTCATGTAGTACCATATGAAATCTTGCTGCAGATGAATGTCAGACACAGGCGGAGGAGAGTGCTTCGATCGGCACCCAAGCAAACTCCTGCTACACACTTCAAAATGTCCAGGCGCCTAAGGCATGCTGACAAAAGATGGTCAGTGTGGGAGGCCCAGGTGAGATGGGCCATCCAGAGGTGGAGGTCCAACAGCTTGTACCCCGTTTGAATGGTGAGAGGCTCTCCGTTAAGCTGAATCATTGGCATGGAGGGGAGCCTTTGATGGCCAGAGCACATAAGAGCGCTCTTGTGTGCAGCCCAGGAGGCAAAAGCATCCATGGCTTGTTGGAGACAGTGTTGGGCCTCCCATAATGAGGCAGCACTGCAGAGGATGGAAACATCATCGCCATAGACTAGAATGGATACTCCTGGAGGATGAGGGAAGTCAGACATTAACACATTAAAAA
This sequence comes from Coenobita brevimanus, assembly GCF_032717465.1. Classification (NCBI taxonomy): domain Eukaryota; kingdom Metazoa; phylum Arthropoda; class Malacostraca; order Decapoda; family Coenobitidae; genus Coenobita; species Coenobita brevimanus. Next base: position 56,515,654 of record NC_136976.1, read on the forward strand.
GGAGGGGACTGAGACATGATCCCTGTGGTACTCCTCATCTGACTGGGGTGAGGGAGGAGTAAATACCCCCAAGAGAAACACTAAAGGATCACACCTCCAAAAAATTCTCTAACCAAGCTAGTGCAAAGCCAGTGACACCGAGATGACTCAGTTTGTATACTGTAGTAGGCTATCCCATCATGAAAGGCAGAATCTGAGGCTGATGTCAGTATGCCTGGTGGATATGATGATCAAACTGGAGGAAGACATCAGGGGTCCCCCTCGCTGGGCGGAATCCACACTGAACCTCAGACAGGTGTCAGTCATGCTCCAGCCACCAGGAGAACTGATGGCGAACCTTCCTCTCAAGCACCTTCCCGGCATTGGTTGCTGTCAGCCTGTACGAAACCAGAGAAGAAGGGTCCCTCCCCGGCATGGGGAAGGGGAGGAGGTGAGAGGTTTTCCAGCATGATGGGAAGACCCTTGATGCCCAGCTGTTTTTAAATATGTTTAGGAGAGACATCTGATGGAAGAGGGGGAGATAAACCAAAAACTCATTGGGGACAAAATCTGGGTCACATGTTTATTTGGTGGTAAGGTTTGCAGAGTGGAGGAGACCTCCGACTGGGTAAAAGGGGAAGCTAAGCCCGCTGGGGGGGGCCTAGATGTTTACCTGAATGGCCCTGAGTAAGCATTGGACTCATGGAAGTGGAGCTGGGGTACTAGATTGAGGTCCAAAGAGGGTTGCTAAGAAGACAGCCTTGTCTTGGAATCCAATTTGAAGGTTACTCTCCTTCACTGGGGGATGGTAGGGCGACCCTTCATTACCCGAATAAAGGACAAAGTCTGGGATGGTGAGTTGGAGAACGACAGGGTTGAGCAGAAAGCAGACCAGGTAGCACAGCGGGCTTGGTCAAAAGTCTGCTTGCATTCCGCATCATTACGGTGGTGAAGGTCTTGGTGTCTAGGGCAGGGACACCTCTGCCAGGCATTCCAGGAAGATCGCCTAGCCCGGACAACCCTGGTTCAGTCCTCTGACCACCAAGGTGCTGAGGACCTTTGGAACGTCACCTCATCCACCTCAACCTCAGAGGAAGTTAAGGCTGTCACACTGTTATCTAAGGGCTTTCCAGGCAGAGCCCTGGCGTTACTGAGAGCTGCCATAAAGGAGGACCGGGAGCCTCATGTGAGGATTCATTGTGGACGAGGTGGGGCAGGGAAGGGTGGGGAAAGGCTGGGGACATTCATGTTAACTGGAATGTGGTCAGACCCCAAATATGAGCCAGTCCAGATGGCTTAACCACCAAAAATAGTCCCCTCCACATAGAGTTCAAGTGTGGAAGGCAGGCCTGAGTGCGGTTCTATACGGATCTGTACCCCAACGAGGTGAGTAGAGAAAAGTGACCGCTCTCCAATAGAAACTGGAAGAGGGAAGATCCTGACCTGTTGTACAGAACCCCACACCAGGAAAGAATCCTAGTGGGGGTGTCTGGCATTAAAATCACCCAGCAGGAGGCAAGTTGAAGGGAGCTGGTCTTCCTAGGCCCGGAGTTGTTCTAGGCCAGTGTTTTTACCTGGGCTGTAGCAGACCGCCACAGTGATCCATCCCTTCACGAGGGATAGACGAACCATGGGATCTTCTAGCACCCTCCAAGAGGGTTGGGTCAATGGCAGAACCGAGCTAGGCACATCCTCCCTGACCGCGACAGCTAGACCACCCCCGACACCCTAACAGTCAGGCAGTAAAACCCTGGAGTGACAGACGGAGATGTGGGGACAACCAATCCTCACAGAGACCAGTAATATCCGGGACGAGGTCCACTACCATCTGCTTGAAATCAGAAATTTTCTGAAGAAGGGATCTGGCATTCCAGAGGAGGAATTTGAAAAGAGGTGGATGGGCCATCACTAGGACGAGAGAAGGGAGAGAAGCTGGGCAAGAGGCTAACACAGATGTCAATAAAGGACTCCAGATCTGTACTATGGGCCACAAAAGTATCAGTGCATAAGGGGTCTGATGCCTGCCGAGAACATTCGATCAACTGCTGTACATTACCAACATCTCATTGTGTATTATCAGTGTCTTTTTATATACAGTATATTATAACATTTGCCATATATTTGCAAGTGGATAGTGCTAGTTGGCGATATGTGACACCTCCCAACATCAGGGCTACCAATGTGTGGTAAGTCGGACACTAATGTTTCAGTGAGCTTCATTCTGTTTTCCCAAATGTTTCATGCATCTTGTGCACTGATACTTTTGTGACCCATAGTACATGGACAGGGCTGTTAACAGGAGGTCCACAAAGGATTCTGAAGGATGGGCACCTGAGGGGTTGGCACGTGGTGAAGCTTGGAAGTTTGTCCTCGGTACAGGTTGATTTGGAGTAGCAGGAGAATCACCAGGTGCAGAGCCTGTCTCAGGAGAGCTGGGGGAGGCAACATGTGACATGGTTAGAGCAGAGACAGGAGTTGTGACCAGTGATGAGGTAGAACTGGCTGACATTATACCGGGCTGGATGGAAGGATATAAGGAGTCTTGTGCAACATGGGAGGGAGAGGTCCATGTTGGGTGGGAGTGCTGATGACACGACTTGGGAGAAGGGGCAGGATGGAGCAGCAATCCCGACTGTGAGGTTGGGAGGGAGGACACAGCAATCATTTGCTCCACATCACTACTGTAGGTTCAGTTGCAGACTCACTACCAGGTATTCCAGGAAGGCCATCCAAGGCTGAAAAGCAGTTGCTGACCACTATTGCATATGTAAGGCCCTCCTGGACAGGCCGGGAAGTCCGACTGGGAGCAGTAGGTGATGTCAAGGGGTTAGAGCTGGAAGGGGTGCATCTGGATGGATTGACAGCACGTTGACAAGTGTTGACATCAGACAAAGTCAAAGGCTCAGCCCTGACCGCATCATGGATAGCAAGTGCCTGCTGATAGACTGGGCAAATGCAGGAGACAAATGAGTGTGCACCTCCACAGAAAAAGCAGTAGGGCTCATTGGTGCATTGAGCACCCAATGGGGACTTACATGGGTGGAACCTACTGCAACGAGAACATCTAACTTTATTCAAACAGGAGATTGTGCCATACCCAAATTGATGGCTTGTACTGTATAGCACCTCAGTATGGGAAAAAAAGTTCCTATGGAGTAGCATGAGTTTGCCAGAGAATCTGGCCACTCATCCATAGGGGTCCCTTGCTCTAACAAGGGGCCCCTGAATATAAGCCGCACCACCCTGGCTGCCATTGTGTTCTCGCCACCGGGAGAGCAAACCATGAGGTGGGTTACCTTCACTAGCTGGGAGGAGCAGTTGTGGAGGTAATGAAGATGACATAAAAGTTCCTCCTCTGAGACATCAGGAGCAACGGGCCCAATTTTCCTGAAAGAGAACTCATCATTGGATGGTGAGCGAGCCAACCAGCACCTTATGGGCCGGTTCCTCAGCTGGATGAGGGAGTCAGGTGGTACAGTCATTTTGGCCACATCATCTGCTGATACACAGAACCTAATTGCTGACCCTTAGCGAAAACCCTAAGTGACCCCTTAGTACAGTACTTGTTGATGGCATCTGACAACCTGCAGGGATTAAAAAAAATGGGCATTGTCAGCCGACCTCGCAATGTAGATGAGGCTCCTTGCTTCGCTGGTGTCACAGCCATCTGGGGAGGAAGGCCAAATCCATTTTTCTGGGGCACCACCGTCATCACTAGCGGCAGAGGTCATCGTCACCCTCTTGCCAGGGGCAGCAACCACCCTGGCGGCAGAGGTAAGGTTCATATGGATGTCCTGAGTGGCGAGGCCAGTCATGGAAGATTCCATGCTAGGCCAAACACCTGACCGACACACACACACTTTTACATTAAACTGGGACACAGCTGTTTAACTGCACAGTGTCCAAAACAAGCTGCTTATGGTGGTATGACTGAGATGGGTTGAGCACCCGTGAATAAGAGGGTTGACAACAAGGCCAGGCATACGTCCGACAGTGACCATGTCTAGGCAGCATCCCATTTATCAGATTCTGTAGAAGTAACATGTCACTAAAGACTGTATAGCATAATTCGTTTATGACACCCAGACTGTGGAAATGGCATTTGTTACTAAAGAGAGTTTACTGTATACGGTACATCATCTACCTTTACTCTTATCTTTCTTTTGCTGAGATATGAGGAGGTCAGTCAGACAAAAAGTGGTGCAAAAGCTTTAGAAATATCAAGGGCTACTGCATGGGTTTCTCTATATTGGTCAATTGACTGATGGATTGTATGAGTAAAGAGAATGATGTCTGTGTATCAACAGTGGATCTTTTGTGTAAAAACCATACTGGTACTATCTGTCACCAATGAAGCTGTTGGATTCAAGATGCTGAACAGTGTGCTTGTTATTAAATGAGTCTCGTACACTACCAAGAGAAGATAATTACGATAGCTGACTGGTGTTCTTGAATAATGCAAATTTTGTACAGTACTGTATACAGAAACAAGTGAATTATAGAAGGCTCTTTTAAGCATAAGCCCACCTCAGCTTATTTTTTTTATTTTTTTGAGGGGTGTGGGGATGGGGGGACAGGAATGAGTGATGTCAAAAGGCAATTTTAAGCATTAGCCTTCATTGACCTAACTAGTTCAAGTGTGGTTCATCTTTAGTAATCAGTAACTCCCTTTTCAGTGACACTGGTGCCTATCCATGCTTTATACAGTATACTTTCATACATCTTGGGTACAGTATAGTCTGTAGAAAGACACCATGGAAACTTAGATAATCCAGACTGGCCCTGTTACCCTCAAAACACTGTTGAAGAACCATCGCTTGGACCAGAGAACAGCATCTGGACCGAACTCAGTGAACTGGATTTTAATTAATGGCAGGAGGTAAACCACACCATTTTCATTGCTGATTGGCTAGACTGTGACTGTACCAGGACCTTGTTTCATTTTGACATACAGTACTGTAATTGGAAATATTTTTCAAAAATGTTGTGGAGTGGCACCATCATCATCTGGCAGTAGAGAGGAATATGGTGGTATAAAAATGGTAACATAGTGGACTGCAGCCACTTCAGTGTTTTTTTTTTACAGGTGCTGTGTCTCATATTACAGATCTGTGAAGTAAGTTTCACAGGAAAAAAATTACTTGTAGAGCTGAGATTTGCCAGTAGAATAGGTCATATTTGCCTAGGTCAGTTATGAATGGAAACTGCAATGGATACATAATTCTCTACTGTACTTGACATTTTTTTTTTTTCTTTTTCCAGGATGTCTGGAAAAGTGAAGCAACGCAGTGCAGCAAACACTGCTGAGGCTGCTACTATTACTGTCAATGAGAAGATACTGAAAGAATGCCACAACTTATACATTGATGCTGATAATGGTTTGTAGTCATAATTTCACAGAGCTCTTGTTATTCATCATCATCAGCCTCACTCATCCCTGAGTGGCATTGCGTGGGTAGTAAACCCCAGCCATCCCTTAGATATAAACTTGCACAGGCTCAATCAGATTTGAGCGCCTTAATTACCCAGTACCCACTAAACCACCAGGCACCATAATTTGGTTATATGATTACCACCCAGCTTAGTAAATGGTTTTCTGGTGTGCGGAAAACCATTTGGCTTGTCGCTCATTGTAGAGTCACCCACAGGCAGAAGGATGAGGAAAGAATAAGACAGAAGAGGGAGTGTAGAGTCACCCATAGGCACAAGGAAGAGGAAAGAATGAAGGAAAGAAAGACAGAAAAAGACGTAAGGAAAAAAGGAAAGGGTAGTAACCTGAGAGCAGCACTACATCTAGTGAGTGGATGATGAGCGCTCCCACCTACAAAAATTCTTACTTTGTTACCAATGGATAACTTGCTAGTATTCATCATGATATTACCAGTATTCTATGTACAGTACATCAGGCAATACTGTTTAGCCTGTATAACATTATCAAGTAAACAACATAATTTGATTTCTCTCTCTCTCTCCATTTACTATGCTGGGTGATAACCATATAACCAAATTACACCTGTTTTAGTGGGTTAAGGTGCCCCAACCAGAAGGAACTTGGAAGGATTCCACCTGCAGGGCAATTGGGATTTGCTCATGTAATGCCACTCAGGCAAGTGAGGCTGGTCACCATTGCTTTAAATGTTGAGACTGAGTAGCCTAGCTCTGGGCCCCTATGCCCCTCTTTAAATGGGACGAAGTATGATGGATTATGATGATGATGGCTGTAGAAATATTGTCTATTCTATCTATCTATTGCCAGACGCCTCAATCCCGTTTGGGGTGGCCACAAACAAATCGCCTCCAAGTCGCCCTGTCCCCTGCCATTTCACTGCCCTGCTCCCAACTCGCACCCCCCTCTCTCATATACCTCTCCACCCCATCCCTCCATCTCATCCTCGGTCTCCCCCTCCCTCTTCCACCCTCCACCTCACTCACATACACTCTCTTCGTCAATCTTTCACCCTCCATCCTCTCCACATGGCCAAACCACCTCAGTGTGTTCCTCACAACGCTTCCTATCACATCCACATCCACACCACAACGCTCCTTTATATCCTCATTCGTCAGCCTGTCTCTCCACGTGACTCCACAGGCTCCTCTTAAATAACTCATTTCCACTGCTCTCACTCTTGACTTGTGTCCTTCCAACAATGTCCAAGCTTCACTTCCGTACGTTAGAGTTGGTATCACAATACTGTCATGTAGTAACTTTTTTACTTCCATGCTCACTTCCCTGTTTCTTATCACTGCTTTTAAGGAACCAGCAACCTTTCTTCCCTGCTGTACCCTTTCAAGCACTTCACCCTCCAAACCTCCATCCTTACTCATCACACTACCCAAATACTTAAACGTACTCACATTTTCCAATTCCTCACCATCCAACCTCGCTGTACATTCACTGACTTCACCTCTCTCAAAGACCATCACTTTACTCTTCCCTACATTCACCTTTAGGTTCCGTTTCTTACACACTCTCTCAAACTCATCCACCAAGCCTTGCAGCTCCCCTTCGTCTTCACTCAACAACACAGTATCATCTGCAAACAACAATACAGTGAGTTTCCAAACACTATCCTCTCTCAGCAGGGCCACTCCAACATCCACTACCCTACCTTGTACCTCTTTTATTACCCCATCCATGTACAGATTGAACAACCATGGAGACATGACACATCCCTGTTTCAAACCAACTTTCACAGAGAAAAATTCACTTAGTTCACCATCCACACGCACTGCAGCCTTCGCACCATCATACATACTCTTCACAGCATTCAACAACTTCCCATCTACTCCATATATTCTTAACACTTTCCACAATCCTTGTCTATCCACCCTGTCATATGCTTTCTCCAAATCCATGAAAGCTGCATACAACTTCTTTCCCTTTTCTCGAAACTTTTCCACTAAAGATCTAAGAATGAATATCTGATCTACACAACCTCTTCCCTTCCTAAAGCCTCCCTGTTCTTCTCCAACTAATTTCTCTGTTCTTTCTCTAACTCTGTCTATAAGTAACCTACCATACACTTTTCCTATTATACTAAGAAGACAAATGCCCCTATGATTACCACACACTTCTTTTTCCCCTTTTCCTTTGTACAAGGGAATAATTATACCTGACTTCCAATCCTCCGGGACTCTACCTTCCTCCCAGGCCAATCTGCACATCTTCCACATCCATTCTACTACTATCTCTCCCCCATGCTTCAGCATTTCACCACACACTCCATCAATTCCTGGGGCTTTCCCCGATTTAACTTTCTTCATTGCTTCCACAACTTCTATCCTACTGATTTCTTCCTGTCTTCTCACCTCCCTCCTTCTCCCAGCCATTCCCCAGCCACTTATACTATCATTACTTCCATCCTCCACGTTCAACAATTCCTTAAAGTGTTCTCTCCATCTGCTCACTTTTTCTCCCTTCTCCACTAGTAATCTACCATTTTTATCTTTCACTCCCCTGCTAACTTCACATCCACCCTGTCTTACTCTTTTCACTTCTCTCCAGAACATTTTCTTACAGTCCCTCCACTTTACACTCAAATTCCTTCCAAATTCCTCATCCACTCTCTTCTTACTCTCTCTTACTAATCTTTTCACCTCTCTCTTCCTTTCCACATATAACTCTCTCTTCCGCCTCTCAACTTCTTCCACGCCCCTATTTCTCATCCATTCATTGTATGCTTTCTTCTTTTGTGCCACAGCCTGTTTCACCTCTTCAGTCCACCACGCTGTTCCTTGCACCCCCCTCCGTCTTCTCTTCCTTCCACACACCACATCACATGCTGCACATATTTCTTCTGTAAATATCTTACACACACCTTCCACGTCTCCCATCTGCTCCAATTCATATTTGCCCAATCGTTCCTCCACTTCTCTCTTATACTCTGCCTTTTTCTCATCCTCTTGTAACCTTTCCACTCTCCTTGCAACTACTCCTTCCTCTCGTCTTTCCCTTCTTCTATTCCTCCATCTTACTTGCAACCTAATTCTGGCCACCACCAAGTAGTGGTCAGAAAGTCCACTCCCCCAACCTCTATACACTCTTGCATCCTTTACACATCTTCGCATCCTTTCATCCACACACACATAATCAATCATTGCCTTCCATTCATTCAGTTCACCACCCACCCTTCTCATCACTCGCCATGTATACCTGTGGATCATTTTATGCCTGAAGAGGGTATTGGCTATTACCAACCCCCTCCCAGCACAAATGTCCACTAGCGCACTCCCATTCTCATCTATCTCAGCAGGCACACCCCACTCACCAACTGTTCCATCCACCTTCACATTACCAACTTTACCATTCATATCACCAGTCAAAAACACTCTCTCACTCCTTCCAAACTTTTCCATGCACACTTCCACATTTGTCCAGAACTCTTCTCTTACTCTTCTAGCACGATCTTGCGTTGGCGCATACACACACACAATCGCCCACATTTGTATTCCAACTTTCAACTTTACCCACACAATCCTTGACCCAACTGATCCATACTGTCTTATGCTCTTCTTCCATCTTTTACTCACAACTATACACACATATATGTATATATATGTATATATATATGTATATATATATGTATATATGTATATATATATGTATATATATATATATATATATATATATATATATATATATATATATATATATATATATATATATATATATATATATATATATTTATATATATATATAATATACTGCTTCGTTTTTCGTTTTTAAAGGCTCCAACATGCTTGCATGCGTCAGCCTTGGTCACCTAATGTCGGCTCTCCATGCTGCACAATCCATTGCAGCCTCCCTGTTCAGTCCCTTAACCCTGAGGTCACACTTAATGACCTCGTCCCATGTCTTTCTCGGTCTACCTCTCATAACCCCACCCCCAATATTAACACTTCTCACCTTCCTCACCCAATTATCATCCCCCATCCTCTCCACATATCCAAACCATCTCAATCTACCTCTCCTCATCACAACACCAATACACTCCAGTCCCATCCTACCTCTCAACTCTTCCATCGTGAACCCAGCCCCCCCAGACCTTGGACGCAGGGACGCACTACACATCCACCTGATCGTTGTCATTTCTGTACGTCTGAGCCGGTGAATATCCTCCTCCTTTACTGCCCAGGTCTCACTACCATACAGCATTACACTCCTAACACATGCTGCATACAAAGACCCCTTAGCACGTAGGGAGAGTCCTCTCAATGTCAAGAGAGGTAAGAGCTCCCTGAACTTCTTCCAACCACTTCTCACCCTAGCCACAGAGCTAGCTCCAGCCCCGCCTCCAGCACATAACATGTCTCCCAAATAACAAAACTCTTCCACACACTCAAGAGATTCACCAGCAAGTTCAATTCTTTCACGTCTGACAATCTCCACCTGCTCTCCCCGACGCGCCGTACACATAAAATCAGCATTATCTCGCAGTCTACCTCCGATACCACTACATCTCTTGTGCACTCATTTATCACAAACACTGCACAAGATGGAATTACTTCCCACGCCCTTGTGGCAAACTGTACATGGCCACTCTCCCTCGTCATTGACAATACCACCACCAGCCCTAGATATCATCACTTTTGTTTTATCTGCATTTACCCTTAAGTCCTTGTGCCCTATACCATCTCTCCACCTCCTAAACCTTTCCTCGGTCTCCCTCTCGTTCTCTGCAATCAACACCAAATCATCAGCATACAACAACTCCCACGGAAGTCCATTTCTAAAGTCACGTGAAAGAGCTTCAAGTACCATGATAAACAACATGGGACAAAAAACTGACCCCTGATGCACACCAAAATTCACGGAAAACCCATCACTCAATTCTCCATTCACTCTTACCTGGGTGTGAGCACCCTCATACATAGTCATAACCACCCTAACCAGCCACTCCTCCAAGCCAAGCTTTCTCATTGCCCACGTCACGACCTCTCTAGGAACTCTGTCAAAGGCCTTTTCCAAATCAACAAAAACAAAATAAAGATCCCTTCTCCTATCAGTATATATTTCTGAAGCTGTCGAACAATGACTATGGCATCGGTGGTCCCCCTACCTGGCATAAACCCAAACTGCATCTCATCAATATTCACTTTTTTCTAATCCTGCCTTCTAAAACTCTCTCCATTACCTTCATTATCTGATCTAAAAGCTTTAAGCCTCTATAATTTCCTCTTTCCAGGGCATCACCCTTCCCTTTATACGCATTTACAATTACACTCTTCAGCCAATCATCTGGGACATCACACTCATAAATAATCCTATTTATCAGGTCAGTGACTAACTTCACCCCTATATCGCCTGAGGCCTTCAACATTTCGGCAGTCAACCCAGACACACCTGCTGCCTTCCCCACCTTCATCCTGCCTATTGCCTCACTTACTGTAGCAGCATCAATCAAAGGCCAAGGGCCAGACACTGGATCTGCTGGCTCCAAACCTTCTTTGTCCCAGTCAAACTCCTCATTCAACAACCGGTTATAATGCTTTCTCCATGCATCATTAATATCCTCACTGTTCACCACTACCCTTCCTTCATCATTCTTCACACACTGCTCACCTATAATATCCTGATTATCCCTCTTCACCAGACCTGCCACGCTAAATATCATATTTTTCCTTTCCCCATGATTTAGGTTATCAAGTAAAAGTCTCTGTGACTCAGACTTTGCCCTATATACCTCTCTTCTAGCCCTACGCTTGGCAGCCAAATATTCCTCTTTGCTACCACACTTCTTCCATTCCTGGAAAAGTCTTCTTTTCTCCTTAACTGCAGCTTCTACACCCTTGTCCCACCACCAAGTTACTTTATGTCTTGGTGGTCCTCTTGTCCAACTGCATGTTACATGAGTAACTCTCAAGAGATTGTTCTTGAGGGCTCTGTACTGTTCATTAACGCCTCGGTCTACAGCACCCTGTTCAGCCACCACTCTCCTCAACTCGCCATAGAAGGCAACCTTTACTACTTGGTTTTTCAGATTCCATATTTTCCTCCTAGGTACATAAGTCCTCTTTTTCATCACTTGTTCTTTAAGCACCATATCACAAATCAGTAGTTTGTGCTGCTGCACACACTCCTCACTTCCTATAACTTTAACATCCCTCAGTAACCTCCTATCAGCCCTCCTAACCAGAAAATAATCTATCTGACTGCTATTTCTCCCAGACTCATACATAATTAACCTACTGTCTCTTTTCCTAAAATATGTGTTGCACACAATCATGTCCGTTGCCTCCCCAAACTCGAGTATCCTTTCCCCTTCTGCATTCCTTATACCATACGCACATCCCCCATGCACTCCTTCATAACCTTGTGCTGCTTCAGCTACATGACCATTTAAGTCCCCTCCCAAAACAACTATCTCATCATCCCGCATACCACGCACTATATGTATTAAATCATCCCAAAATCTATCTTTTTCTGCTTCATCCAATCCTGCCTGTGGAGCATATGCTGATATAATCGCAGCTATCCTTCTACCGAACAGAATTTTCACTAGCAATATCCTGTCGCTTACTCTCATAACATTCATAATATATTCCACCCATTTCTCCGCAACCATCATACCAACACCTTCATGTCCGTTTGTCCCCCCTTGCCAAAACAACTTATAGCAACAGTCCTTCCCAACAATCTTTCTGGCTGATCCACCCATGTACCGGACTTCCTGCAAACACGCCACATCCACCCTCCTCCTACTGAATGCCTCAACGACTTCCCCCGCTCTTCCCCTCAACCTTCCTACATTCCATGAACCCACCCTCATCCCCCTGGATGATTTACTATCCTCAGGCTTGCTTTGAAACTTTTTCTTGTGTTTTGTCATATTCAGTATTAATAAAGGGGGATAGACATACCACTGACCCCACTCACTGCATAGTCCCAGGTCCAGGCAATGTATCTAGGACCCCTAGCCCATCAGCTTACCAGTGGCTGTGGTAGTGGCCTCGGGGCACCCTACCAGGACAGCTGCGGGGACACCCTCCAAGCACACCTTGGCACTGCAACTATCCCGCCATTATACACCCACTGATAGGGCAGCCTCCTTGGGCGCTACACCCAGGTTCGGGCCCCTCTCTATTGGGCGGAAGTGGCAGCCTGGAAACCGCAATGCCCTGTACCCTCTAGCACAGGCCTGAGCCCCATCTCGCCCTGGACCCATGATCTATGCCGGCAGAACCCCCGTCACGCCTCTCCCCAGAAGTCCGCCACTATGTAGCAGGGGCAAAGTTTTCTGGCTGCATGCCCTTGCTAGTGCCAACCCCTGTAATGTAGTGGGATACATTGTGTGAAATGTAAAGTGCATGTGGTGTAGTGCATAAGATAGAGGAAATGTTTGGGAGAGCATGCTGGTCTACTCTCCATGTTACTGTCACACTGAAAAGGTCAGGAAAGGGGGATGGTTAGATAGCTAGTGAAACAGGAGCTCCAGCTCTCCCTATCACCAGCATTCCCATTCCCCTAGGGAGCACCACCTGTTCAGCCTGTGCTACGGCCTCCTCCTAAGCATATAAATATATATATATACAGTATATATATATATATATATATATATATCTATATATATCTATGTATTTATGTCTCTCTCTCTCTCTCTCTCTCTCTCTGTATATATATATATACACACACATATACATATTTATATTTATACACTGTATACATAAATATATACAAAGTCACCTAAAGCGTGGCTAATTGGTTCTGGACCACGCCTGTGCCATAGAAAACCGTGCCATACAGGTAACTAAACCTATGGGAAAAATGTAATTTGGTTCTGGACGTTTGCCCAAAGTCCTCCTTTTCACCCCACTTTTCCCCATTTTCTTCCTGCTTTACACACGCACACAATCAAGCAGTCAGCCAATGCATGTATTAAATGTAACAATAGGCACAAAAAACGGGAGGGTGATCGGCCTTGTGTCTACTTGGGCAATACCACGCGCTGCAGATTGAGTGTAAAAAGGCTCGACTAAGTAGACGCAGATTAGCTGACTGATCAAAACCTTAAAGATGGTGGAGGCTGCCTGGTGAAGCACTGATTGAAGAAGTTTATTTGATAAAGTTTGTATGCTCAAGTGTCAACAAAACTCACACTTAACACATTAATAATCATTCTTATATACGTGGTGATGATGGGAGGCATTATACTTTGTCTTAGCTCAGAGATAGGTGCTTTGTCACTAACCCGTTCATAGCGGTTTTGCGAACAGACCTATGAACTAGTCACAATACCCAAAGAATCTTTAATGTTTCATTACTTAACACAGTGAATTTGAAGTTTAACTTCCTCATAAGAGAGAAAAAAGTCCACAGTTAGTGCACTTGTAGCGTGGAGCTGATGTGGTCGCCATTTTCTTTGTTTACAAACCGGGGAGCGTGTTGCCAAGGGAATTTGCCCGCGTGTTTCAAACCTTGCCATGCGCACGCCATAGGTAGTTTATGCTCGTGGTTCGTTTATTTGGGGCCTTGCACCTTGCCATGTCATAGAAAACCGTGACATAGAAGTCCACGCCATAGGTGACCTGACTGTATGTATTTATACCATATATATATATATATGAGCCACAGACTTGTTGCTTGGAAAGCGCAGTCTTAATAGGAAGAGAATCACCAGGGCTTGTATATACATCTTCATCTTTATTGGCTAATGTTTCAGTACAAACTTTTACCATCATCAGAGCCTAAAAAAGAATTGAAGGACTGTACATGTAATATTCTTCCTTACTGTATTTTAGTCATAAGTAATAAAATAAAATTCCATTAATTTCTGCATAAAAGCCTTAAGGTGAAAAGTGCAAAATGAATACTCTTGGGTGAAATTAACCAACGTGCCATCTTCTTCTATCTTTCTTTCCTTCATTCTTTTCTCGTCCTTCTGCCTATGGGTGACTTTACATTCCCTCTTCTGTCTTTCATTCCTTCATTCTTTCCTCTTCCTTCTGCCTATGGGTGACTCTACACTGAGTGACAAGCCAAGTGGTTTCCTGTACACCAGGAAACTACTGACTACTCTGGGTGGTAACCATATAACCAAATTTTGGCGGCGGATTGAGCCGGTGGTGGTTTATATCCAAGGGGTGGTTGGGGTTTATTGCTCATGTAATGCTACCTAGGGATGAGTGAGGTTGGTCACTCTCATCTTAAATGTCAGGACCAATTGCCTAGCCCCAGGCTCCTACGCTCCTCATGGGGCAACAAAGAATTGGATGATGGATGGATGGATGAAAATAATGAATTTAAAAAATCATTCCAGGTCAAATAATATTAAAAAAAATCTGAAATCGGGTCTGGTAAGTAAAATTACTATTAAAACTAAGTAAATAAAGTCACAAGCCGTTACAGAGTGTGGCAAGAATTCATTAACGTATCAAAAACTTACGTAAATACTGGTATAAAAGTCCTAAAAGTAAAAAGAAAATGAATATACTAGATGACACAGTACATAACAAAACTTTGTTTCATTAAAAAAAAAAAAAATTAAGAAGAGTCCGAGACATAGAATTAAAAACACAGTAATTCTGGAGATACCTCATTATTGCAGATACTGTAGTTGGTTTGTCCCTGTATGACAGAAGGGACTCCAGTATTAACAGGTCACTGTCTGAGGAGGAACTAGTCAGCACAGAAAAGCTCTCCGTGGACATAGGGTGGTCATTGTCGTGTGCATGTTTACGAATAGCTGAGAAAGGCGGGCTGGTGATAGGGTAGTTTGTTTGAACAGTCCAACCAAAGTGTTCATAGATGCGTGTTTTGAGGTACCGTTTCATCTTCCCTATATACAGAACACTACAGCTTTGACACTGATATTGGTATACAACAGACGATTTCAGCTCCTCAGGAATCACATCTTTGAACTTAAAGAATGACTGGATAGTGCAATTTGCGTTGAAAACTACTCTTAAGATTTAGCTGTGGATAAAATTCACATAGTAAGCTGCTTAAACATTTACAGAGTGAATAGCTGCCTTTCCCAGCAAAAACAATAGGGAAATACAAGTGCTCATGGGCCCTTTGGGCCCTCTCGCACTTGCTCCTGCAGAGGGCTCTCGCACTGTGCACTCGCTTTCTTGTACTTCGCACTCGTTTCCTCGCGCTTCATGCGTGCGATGCGATCATTTCAGGTAACCTGAGTCACGTTTATGTGCCGTTCTAGTCTGATGTTGTTACTATCGGCCGTCAAGGCGACATCAAAGGGCCCATGATGGTCCGTTTATGTGCTGTTCTAGTCTAACATTGTCACTTGGATCTTTTGCAGCTAACCAATTGATCGTGTTATTTGCAGCATCGGGAATGGAACCCAAGTTGTCCGCACGCAAGTCCGAGATATTAAACACTTGGCCACGGCAACCGACTGGGCGCCGGGAGCGGCGTTGTTTGGTCAAAATTGGATCGCTCATTAAATATAGTAAAAGTTTTTCAATCGTGATGGGACCAAGTTTTTTCACATCAGTGAATTATTTGCAATTTTTCTGCCAATTTGGGAGTGATTTCAACGTGTAGTTTCGGCTGCCCAAAACACACACACACACACACACACACACACACACACACACACACACACACACACACACACACACACACGGCTACTTCTATAGTATATTAGAAATCACACCTCTTGGTACAGTAGGTGACTTAAGAGATGGGCATAATAGTTTACTCAGTGTTTTACCAATATATTTGTCAATGAAATTTAATGGAAATTTGTTCTTATGTAGTAAATTTCTCAGGTATTGGAGTTCAACATCAAACTTTAAGTAGTCCGAACAAATATGAAAAGCTTGTGTAGCAAGTGTTACCGCCAAATTTCGTTTGTATTCTATGGAAATGAAAGATGTGAATTTTGAGCACAGACCCGTGAATGTTGTTTTCCTGTATGCTGACGTCGTGAAAGAACCGGACTGCCTGTTTATCTTTATATTGAGAAAGGAGAGCATGTTATTTTCCTTGGTTTCGGAAGTGAATTCTGTTCAACTATGCTGACAGTTAAGGGACTCTAAAAACTGCGGAACATGGTCAGCACCTAAAAAGCAAGAAGGTGTCATCTACATAACGCCTATACAACAACGGTTTAAAACTTTGTGGGCAGTTTTCAAGCCATTTTTCTTCGTGGTGACACAGAAAAGCATTTGCTAATGTTAGTCCAAGGGAGGAGCCCATCATTACACCATCTTTCTGTCGATACCAATGGACCAACATTAGCCTCTTGTGTATATATATATATATATACAGTAAAAGTCCAATTCTTCGGCATCCAATTCCCCGGCAAATCTGACATTTCGGCAGTTTTGAGAAATAGTCCCATTTACGAAAATCTCTGATCATTCAGCAGATTTTCTGATTTTTTTCGTCACCCTTGAAATTCTCCATGAGGACCCTCTACTGCTGGGGACTTCTTCCAGCAGTAGCAGAGTCCAATCAACCCCTTCTATTGTACATATGTAATTAAGGAACCTACTATAAGTTTAGGTAAGTGCATGTGAACTTGTAGGCCTACTGTACCATTACATTTATATACGGTATGTTCACTAATTTCTTTATTTTTCATATTCATGTATAGTACAGTATTCATTACAGTATTGTACAGTATCAAACAGTATACAGTACTCTCTCCAAGCACATTTGTAATGATATGAGTAGTGATGATAGTGTTCACCGAAACATATAAGGTATTGAGTGGGTAGGGTTTTTGATAATTCGGCAATTTGGATTTTTCGGCACTAGCCTGGTCCCATAGATGCCGAAAAATAGGACTTCTACTGTATATATATGTATATATATATATATATATATATATATATATATATATATATATATATACATATATATATATATATATATATATATATATATATATATATACATATATATATGAGGCGCTGAGTGGAATAACCTCTTGTCCGCCACAGCGGCCATTTTGGAGTTAAGTACACCAACGTTTTCCCCAAACCCTCTTCAACTAGTACAATAATGAATCATTTGACAAAATGCCCCCAATAAGGGTGAAAATCCCATGTTAGAGGGTACTGACTGACCTTGCTGCGTAAGAAGGTGTTTATATTCTGCTAGGTGGACATTAGGTCCATTTTAGCCTGAATAATCTAGTCAGAAAATCGTTGTGGCTTAACACTGTCTTCCCCAGGTCCTGAACCTTGGAAACCAACATTAGGCTCAGTTATTCCACTGGTGTTAAGGTCGATTTTTCTCATGTATTCACGTTAAGACACGCATTTATTGTCAGCTCCATGTGGGGGAAGTCCCAGAATGCTAGTAATAACCACTCAAGCGCCACAGGCCACCACGCACTGAGTTGCTGGCCAATCACTAAATCCAGTATTTTTGAGGACGTAAGTGTTATTATTCTTGTAACACTGTTCATTAATTTTTATTATGGTTTTATAATAACAATATTGTGGGAGAAAAACGTAACTATGAGTGTTCAAGGTCAGCAGTATGGTACGGACAGATTTGCTTAGCCATATTTTATTTTTTTGTGCTGGTTTTGTGCTATATTAATGGATATTGTGAAATTACATGCATACATCATAAGGTTGGCTTGCAATAACACACATTTTGGGGAAAATGCAGTTCATTGTTGTCAGGCAAGAGGAGAAGGACACTGTTAATGTATTGTTCATTCAAAATGCCATTGATTTACATACTCTAACATGCAAGCAGATGTTTTCAGCTACATTTGAAAAAAAAAATCACCAGAATATCTTTGTCGGTTGAAAAGATATGGCATTTTGAAAGAAAAACAAACTTTAACAACATTTTTTCTCATTTTTTATATTTGCCGCACGAGAGGCTATTCCACTTAGCACCTCATATATATATATATATATATATATATATATATATATATATATATATATATATGCAGTATATATATACTGTATATATATAATATATATATAGGTGCGGAAGTGTAGAAGTGAAAACGGAAAGAAATGTGATGGTGTGAAGGATGTAGGTGGTGGATTATTAACCCATGGGCATGAAGTAAGGACCAAATAGAAAGAATATTTTGAAAGCCTGATGAATAGGAATTGAGAGAGCAGAGCGGCTGTAAACATAATTGGTTTTGGGGGGGTGCAGAGAAGGAATGCAGTGTCAGGAGACATGACACTAGCACAGGTGAAGAGTGCTGTGAAGTGGGTGAAAAATGAGAAAGCAGCTGGAGTTGATGAGTTGTATGCAGAGATGATTAAGTGTAGTGGATAGTAGGTGTGGGCACTCACCATCCACTCACTCGATGTAGTGCTGCTCTCGGGTGTCTGCCCTTTCCTTCCTCCATCCTTCTTTCCTTCCATCCTCTTATGTCTTTCTTTCCTTCATTCTTTCCTTGTCCTTCTGCCTATGGGTGACTTTACACTTTCTCTTCTGTCTTTCCATCATTCATTCCTCTTCCATGTGGGTGACTCTACACTGAATGACAAGCCAAATGGTTTCCTGTACACCAGGAAGCAATTTACTATGCTGGGTGGTAACCATATAACCAAATTTTGGTGCCTGATGGTTTAGTGGGTAATTACGGCGCTCCAATCGGATTGAGCCGGTGAAGGTTCATAGCCAAGGGGTGATTGGGTTTTATTGCCTATGTAATGCCACTTAGGGATGAGTGAGGCTGGTCACTCTCATCTTTCATATCAGGACCAACTTGCCTAGCCCCGGGCTTCTACGCTCCTCATGGGGCAACGTAGGATTGGATAATGGATTGAATGATGATGGAGAGGGTGGAATGAAGTGCTTGTTGGAGACACGTATGAAGGCATGGATGAGTGAAACTGTGCCAGCAGAGTGGAAAAAGGCTGTGATTGTACTCCTGTACAAAAATAAAGGTGAGCGAAGTGATTGCAAGAATTATCATGGCATAAGTTTGAGTGTGGTGAGGAAGGTATATGGAAGAATTATTATAGAGAAAGTAAGAGAGATATCAGAAGTCCTTGTGAGTGATGAACAGGGTGACTTTAGGAGTGGCAGAGGATGTGTGGATCAAATATTTGCAGTGAGACAGATAGCAGAGAAGGCTTGTGAGAAGGACCATAAGGTGTTTATGGCATTCATGGATCCATAAAAAGCATACAACAAAGTAGACAGAGAAGGATTGTGGAAGTTTTTGTGCATGCACCGTGTAGGTGGTAAGCAGTTAGGTGCGGTCAAGAGTTATGATGGTAGCGAAGCATGTAAAAGGGTTAATGGGCATCTAAGAGAATGTTTCACGATTGGTGTGGGTGTTCAACAAGGTTGTGTGATGTCCCCATGTTTGTTCAATATACTGTATATATGGATTGGGTGATGAGAGAAGTAAAAACATGAGTAATGGAGAGGGGGATGGCATTGGTAATGAATGGTGATAGATGGAATGACTCAAATTTGTTGTATGTACAGTATGCTTATGATGCAGTACTGCTTGCAAATACCAGACAAGAACTTGGCAGGCTAATGCAGAGTTTTGCTGATGTCTGTGAGTGTCGTGCCTTGAGAGTAAATGTAGAAAAGAGTAAAGTGATGGTTATTGGGAGAGAAGATGACTCCCAGTGCGATGTTACAGTGAATGGAGAGAGACTGGAATTGATGAGAGAGTTCAAATACCTGGGTACAGTGATAGAAAAGAGAGGAAAATGTGCAAAAGAAGTGGAAAGTACAGTGACGCAAGGAAGAAAAGTAGCTGGTGCAATGAAAGCCTTGATAAGAATCAGAGGCTTGAGTGTTGCAGCTGCTTGGGGCATACATGAAAGAGTGTTAGTGCCAGCTTTAACATATGGATGTGAGACTGTGGTGTGGCATGAAAATGAAAAGTCAAGAGTAAGAGCATTGGAGATGGGACTGCTGAGGAATGTATGTGGAGTACAGAGGGTGGATAGGATACGAAATAATGTGATTCGTGAAAGATGTGGAGTGAGGAAGTCGGTGGACACCAGAATCAAAGAGAGTGTCCTGAGATGGTATGGTCATGTTGAAAGAATGGATAACAATAGAGTAGTGAAAGGTATATCTGAGCGAATTTGAAGGAGGGAGGAAGCATGGTAGACCAAGAAGGTGGAGAGATATGGTGGATGAGTGTGTGAGGAAGAAAGGTTTGGAAGTCGGTGAGGCTAGGGAACTGACAAGAGATCAAGCTGGCTGGATGAATGTTGTGAGGAGAAGGGCATGCTCAGGGATTTAGCACCCCTTTTTAATGTGACAGTGTCTGGATAGACTCTGTCGGATAGGTTTGTGTGAAGCTACAGAACGTGGTGAATGTTTTTGGCGTATCCGATAGAGCCAGGATTCCGGGGGCTTGAATGATGAGCAAATGGAAGTGTGGCCCGTTGGACTGTGCAAATTTGGCCTGTCTGGACATTGCTAGTCCACACCCTGCCCTAGGGTGGGAAAGGAGGTCCTGATGATGGTGATGATGTATATACAGTATATATATATATATATATATATATATATATATATATCTTAAGCAGCTGCTGTTTGCAGATGATACTGCATTGGTGGCTGATTCAGAGGTAAGATTGAGACAGTTGGTTGAGGAGTTTGGAAGGGTGTGTGAAAGGAGGAAATTGAAAGTAAATGAGAATAAGAGTAAAGTGATGAAGTGTACGACCTGAGGTTGGTAGATGGTAGGGGGATGAATATAGTTTTGAATGGTGAGTTGCTTGAGGAGGTGGAGTGTTTTAAATATTTAGGGTCGCATGTTGCTATGGATGGAAGAATAGATGCAGAAGTGAAGTTTAGAATAAATGAAGTAGGAAAGGTGCTGGGAGGAATGAAAAAATTGTTATATGTCGTTTGCTTAGAATGGATGTAAAGAGAAGGCTGTTTGAGGGTGTTGTGGTACCAACTGCATTATAAGGGGCTGAAACATGGAATATGGGTGTAGCAGAGAGGAAAAGTTTGAATGTAGTGGAGATGAGGTGTCTGAGGAGTATGTGTGGAGTGATGTGTATGGATCGAGTGTGAAATGATGAAGTGTGAAGGAGAACTGGAGTTGATTGGGAGATGGCTGGTAGAGTTGAGCAGAGGGTGTTGTGATGGTTTGGGCATATGGAGAGAATGGATAATGAGCGATTGGTGAAAAAGATAACTAGATCTGATGTGAGAGGTGTAAGGCTGAGAGGGAGACCACGAATAGGATGGATGGACAGTGTGAAGAGAGCGCTGGATGCGAGAGGGATGTCTGTTGAGCAAGGAAGAGTGGCTGTGCATGACAGAAATAAATGGAGAAATTGTGAATGAATAAATGATGATGCAGCCCTGAGGGGATATTCTCCCGCATTTGGTCTGATTAGCTAGTCAGGTCAGGTGCAAGTAAGGGGATGGGTCTATTATGATGTGGCAGGGGTAAACCAGCTCTGCTGTCGGGCCCTGCTGCGGATGTCACTGACTGCACTGCTCAGTTGACCCATGTGTGGTGTGGTGCGGTGAGGATCTGTCCCTTCTCCCCTCTGGGGCTAAGATGCGAATGACTGTGTTTGAATGGATGAGTAAATGGGGAGTGTGTCATCCTGTCTCGGCTACCTCCCTTTCCATGGGGGAAGCAGCCTAGGTATATAGATAGATAGATAGATATATATATATATATTATACAGTAATCCCTCCAATATCCGACGTAATAGAGCCATAGGCAGGTCCAGATAGTGGTCCTGTCTGGATATTGGGCCTCAGCTTATGGACTTGTACTTATGGACCCTAACTCAGAGAAACACCTATACAACTCCCTCTGGACATGAATAGCACCTATTTAAGACCCAAATTACACCAATAAGGCACATAAAAGACTGAAATAAATGCAAAAGAAGCATAAAATGAGTTTTTTGAGGTAGGTTCATGCAATATTCAACGTTCTGGGTACTTACAAGTCCCTGGCTCCTGGACTGGTACTTATGGACCCTGATGAAGCCTGACTCAGAAAAACACCTTCCTACTGCACATGCATAGCTCCTAACACCCTATTCACGCCAATAAAGGACATTAAAGAGTGAAATGAGGTGTTTGAGGTAAGTATAGTATGGAAAAAAGTACAGTATGAAACATTCTGCTTACTTACAGCAAGTCCATGGCCATCTCGATGAATAACCACCTCCTCTCGGACTCTGACAGTAAGAAGGATTTCCTGAAGCACTTGCAGTACACTGTTCATGAAGTCTTGCACTGAACTTAGTCAATCGCACTCAGAAGTCCATTATCTTCACAGTGTGCACTCTTGTCTAACTCATGCTCCATTGTGTCTTACTAAGTGTTGCACTCTGCACTTTAACTTTTCCCACTCTTCTAACCATTTTCTAAAACAAAAACAACAAGTCTATTTATGTTAAATTTCGTTCAGAAATTGTTTTTTTCACACACAACTGTAAATCCTTAACACAACGCACTGTTTTTTTCACTGCACAACACTGTAAATTCCCGTGTGGTCTAGTGGAGAAGTTCTTGCTGTTTAATCACTGTCAGAGTCTGAGAGTATCACTGGCAGGTGACCTAGGGGTGTGTCACTGGGTCGTGGTGATGGTGTACCCACTGCAGACGACTCTGAAGATAGACGCAAACTCACGTCGAGCGGTGACTCCACCGTGGCTGATGTGCTGGGCTGTGGCTCGGAGCATGAGGGCCTGTCTTGGGAGCGCAACGGAGTGGAGCCAGGGCTGGGCACAGCGGGGGTCACGAGCCTGAAAAAACTGTCAATCGTTGATTGATGCAAGGAACGACGATTCTGACGATTGATGATGCGCTGCCTGAAAGCACGCACTTCCTCCACAAGTCCTAAGGGCCCCATCTCTCTGTCGCAGTCCGGGTGTTCCAGGTAGTCGAGAACGAACTCTAGGTGTTCCCGGAGTGCGCTTAGCTTGGGGATGGCTGGAGTAGTGTCATGCTGAGAGGAGTCCGCATCATCGTCGCCGTCCTCGTTGGAATCTTCAAGCTGGGTACTGACACCTGCAACTGAAGATGCAATCTCGATATCAGACAATGTCTGATACCCAGGATCGCCCTCATCGTCATCCATCCACTCAAGCACATCGTCCACATCAGCATCGTCACCATGCGTACGTAGACGTGCATGGAAGTCATCCATATCAAAACCTAGGAAATCGTACTCCACATCCATTCCGAGAAGCAGACGAGACCAACCATTTTCTAGAGTCTTGACAGGGACTTCCTTCCATGCACTGGCCCAGTTGTAGATTGCAGACTTGATGTTGTAGCGGCGAAGGTTTTCCAAAGTCCGCTGGCCTCGCGTGTCTCGTCCCTCCCTGCGCTCATCCTCGTCCTCGAGAACAACCATCACCTCGTCCAGGAACTTCCTTCGATATAGGCTCTTTGTTGCCATGATCACTCCTTGGTCCATTGGTTGGATGAGAGCAGTCGTATTAGGTGGCAGAAACATGCACCTAATCCGGCCATTCTCAGCCACCAAGTCCTTGTCCCGCGAGTGGGCAGGTGCATTGTCGAGGAGAAGGAGGGCCTTTACCTGGTCGCGCAGGATTCCCAGTGTCTCCATCTGGTAATATATGACCTCTTTGATGAAGTGGCGGTGGAACCAGTCTTTGAAGATCTGGGCTGTAAACCATGCCTTCAAAGAATGGTACCAGACAACAGGAAGGACATCCATCACCCCACGAAGACACCGAGGCTGCTTTGCACAGCCAACAATAATGGGCTTAAGCCGGTGCATGCCGTTAGCATTGGCACAACACAGAGCAGATATCTGTTCCTTGGAGAGCTTGTGGCCAGTACACGCTTCTCCGTCTCCTCGGCTAGAGTGTTCGTTGGCAAAGAGCGATAGAATAAACCAGTTTCATCAGCATTGTAGACTTGACTGAGAGTGAGGCCCTCCCTGTCGATCAAGCCCTTCACCTTGTACTGAAACTCGTCAATTCCATCCTTGTTAGCGTCCAAAGCTTCGCCATGAGCTTTACGGTTGGTAAGGCCATGCTGTAACTTGAACACGAAGAACCAACCCTCGGATGCCTTAAAGTCTAGGGCGTCGTGAAGCCTGGTGACCTTCTCAGCAGCAGCCTTCAGCTCCGTACCATGTACCATCACACCAGCAGCACGTTGCTGTCGATGCCAAATCAACGTGGAACGGTCGACCAGCAAACTTGAGAGTAAACATCACCTTCCTGTCCACGTTGCGTTTGCTTCTCGACGAGAAGTCAGCCGTGTACTGCGTGAGTTTGTCTCGGGATCTCTTAATATCGAACAAAGTAGATCGGGCCAGGTTGAACTCGCAGAGGATGCGGGAAGAAGACCACCCCGCATCTACTTTCTCCAATATCTCCTGTTTCTTCTCCAGAGTCAACACCACTCTCTTCCTCCTCAGGCGGCAGGGCCATCATCACACACACGAAGGAGAGGCACGAGAGCAGCAGGAGTGCCTGCAGCAGGTAAGGCACCACCACAAAAGCGAGCACGTGGGCAGCCATGACGACGGGCGTTCACTCGCGACGAGAGACAGGCGAAAAGTGGGGAGGATGCAGGAGCGCTCTATTGGACGTCGGAGGAATGACATGCCACAACAAAGCTGTCCCACGCCCTGCGCGCCAAGTTCAAATTACGGGTGGGAAAAATTCGTTCCCCCCCCCCCCCCTGAATTTTTTGCAGTTTTTGGACCATTTTGGGAATGTTGGTTCCTGGGACGATTATGTCCGGTTAGTGGGGATGTTCGGATATTGGGCGTTCGGATATTAGAGGGATTACTTATATATATATTATATAAGTATGTGTATATATATATATATATATATATATATATATGTGTGTGTGTGTGTGTGTGTATGTGCTGTATTTATCTATCTATCTACCTATTGCCAGACGTGTTAATCACGTAAGGGGTGGCCACAAACAAATTGCCTCCATGTCACCTTGTCCCCAGCCATTTCACTGCCCTGCTGTACACTCTACCCCTTCATCTCATCCTTGGCCTCCCCTCCCTCTCCCACCCTCCACCTCACTCACATACACTCTCCTCGTCAGTCTCTCGTTCACCATCCTCTCCATATAGCCAAACCACCTAAGTGTGTTTCTCCTAACGCATCCTATCACATCCACAACTACACCACAGTGCTCCTTCACGTCCTCATTTGTCAGTCTGTCTCCCCATTTGACTCCTTATGCCCTTTTCAGATAACTCATTTCCACTGCCCTCACTCTTGATGTGTCCCTCCAACTAGGTCCAAGCTTCACTTCCTTATGTTAGAGTTTGTGTCACAATATTGTCATGCAGTAACTTTTTCACTTCCATGCACACATCCCTGTTTCTTATCACTGCTTTCAAAGAGCCAGCAGCCTTTGTACCCTTTGTACCTTTCAAGCACTTCACTCTCTAAACTTCCATCCTTACTCATCACAGTACCCAAGTAGTTAAACACAGTTGCATTTTCCATTTCCTTCTCATCCATCCTCACTGTACATTCAGTGACTTCATTTCTTACGAAGACCATAACTTTACTCTTACCTACATTCACCTTTAGATTCTGTGTCATATACACATTCCCAAACTCATTCACAAACCCTTGCAGCTCCCCTTTGTCTTCACGTAATAACACAGTATCATCTGCAAACAACAGTGCAGGGAGTTTCCACTCACTGCCCCTCTCTCATTAGGCCATGCCAACATCCAGTGCCCTACCTTGTATCTTTTTTATAACCCCATCCATATACAGATTGAACACCGTGAAGACATAACACATCCCTGTTTCAATCCAACCTTCAAATAGAAGCTGGGTAAGGATTCTGGAAGGCATTTTATGCTCAGGATTTAAGCAACAGATCTAGGCTCTCTTAATCTAAACTGCTTCTGAGGTAAATAGCTTGTTGTTAACAGCCTAGCATTCTCAAGACGTGTACCTGAACTGTGCTGATGATGTTCATTTTTTCATAGTATGTCTGTGTGTTTTGTGGTAGGTGGGGGCACTCACCATCCACTCACTTGATGTAGTGCTGCTTTGGGTGTCTGCCCTTTCTTCCTCTGTTTTTCTTTCCTTCATTCTTTCCTCTTCCTTCCTCTGGGTGACTACACTCCCTTTTCCATCTCTCTTTCCTTCATTCTTTCCTCTTCCTCTGCTTCTGGGTGACTCTGCACTGAGTGACAAGCCAAATAGTTTCCAGTATACCGGGAAACCATTTACTATGCTGGGTGGTAACCACAACACCAAATTATGGCGCTTGGTGATGTAGTGAGTAAATACGGTGCTTCAGTCGGATTGAGCTGGTGCAGGTTTATATCCAAGGGGTGGTTGGAGTTTATTGCTCATGTGATGCTGCTCAGGGATGAGTGAGGCTGGTCACTGTCATCTTAAATGTCAGGACCAACTTACTTCTCATGGAGCAACATAGGATCAGATGATGGATGGATGGATGTGTATGTTTTGAGAAATTATTTTGTTGTAGTCTGCATTAACCCTTTTTTCTCAGGTCTGGTTGCTATTGGTGAAAGCTTGGGACTTAAACTACTTCCGCCAAGAAAAAAAATCAATGTAATGCTAATGGGCAACCACTCTGCTGGGAAGAGCTCCTTCATCAATTGGTGAGTACAGTTCATGCAGCTTACTGCTTCCACAATGAGAATGGTATTGCTTGCAATAGGGATATTTTTGCCATATTACCTTCTTGCCTGCCCTTTTAAGTAGGAATGAGGATATTATCACTATAATAAGAAAAACATAACTTGATCTGGGCAGGGGATGTCCTTCATAAAACAGATAACAGATGGACAGCTAGGACAATAGAGTGGCAACTTAGAGATGGAGTGAGAGAAAGAGGCAGACGAATTGCAAGATGAGATTTTTTGGATTTACGGGAAGTGGATGGAAGTGGGTCATAGCGGAAAAAGACAAAGAGGCTTTTGTCATGCAGTGGACTCACTCAGGCTGATGATGATGATGAAAGTTGGAGTTAATAATGATTTCTTCTATTATTCATTGTGGCACAATTTTCTTATAACTTTGACAAACCTCATACAGTTGCTGGCTTTCTCAGCAGTCATTTATCATATCCATCCCCCTTCTTGGCCAACCATATGTTTTATGTCCTTCAGAATCACTCCCATACACATTTCACACATTATATGTATTTCTTTTCTCCATATGAACATACCCTCTGTCCAGGCACATCTAACATTTTATCAGTGAATATCTGTGTACTCAGTTGAACTTATGCAGATTCCTACCTCAATAGATAGTCATATATCCACTGTTCTCACTCTTGACTTTCATACCACATCAGAATCTTACATCTGTTTGTTACTTTGGCCACTAACATGCCTTTATGCACCTGAATGGTACATTCTCCATACTCAGTCATCAGTTTTTTATCAGTGCCATCATAGCACTGACCACTTTTCTTCCTTGAGCCTCTTTAAGTCTCCACTTCTTTATAACTGTCCACTTCCTTTACATATTTTCTCATTTATCAGTTACTATACCAAGGTCATTAAACACTTCCATCCAATCAAGTCTCTCCATTCTCAGTGATTATCATCTTACTCGTACCTGCATGTAATCTCAGACCACACCAATCTCAGACATTGACAAAACTAAACCAATCTGCAAAAGACACCCGCATCCCCCACTTTTGTGTGTGTGTGTGTGTGTGTGTGTGTGTGTGTGTGTGTGTGTCCAACTATAGACCTCACAGCCTGTTCCCAAGGGCCAGTATCATCTTATATACCATACACCTCCCCATGTCACCACTTTGGTGCTAACACCCACTGTCCATATTGAATACATGCTAGGGCTATCTCATACAGGACTGATGTATTCACCATTAGCTAGTAGTACAGCATCATTTGTATACATCAGATTTAAAATAATACACCCTTTACCATTCATAATCAACCCCACCCCTTCTCATTTCAACTTATCATGCCTTTCCCAGATTCATAAATATCATATACGCTCAAACCTCGATTTAATGGACTAAATGGGGAGTCAACTTATCCCTTAGTTGAAAATGTCCCTTACTTGAAAATGTCCATTGTTTTACCATGTAAAGAGACAATCTTAATATGAAATGCAATGATTGTTTCACTTATTTATTTATGACTATGAATACTATTTTATAGGTACTGTATACAGAAACACATTAATGTGTATAACCTAGACATTACGTATCATTTTTGAATGGTCTTGTCCGTTTGTCAGATAGAATATGGAGTCCCTTAAATTCGAAATCTCTTAAATGGAGGTCCCTTAAATCGAGGTTTGAGTGTATACATGCTTTGCAGTCTTCCACAAATTGCCTCTGCTACTTGTCTTAGCCCCTGCGTGCCAGGTGACAACATAGGTTGCTGGAAAAGGGGTGGAAGGAGACTGCCGGATGACAAAAGGAGTCGCAAATGCAGTCCTTCCATAGTTTGAACTGGCTGCCATTTAATCTTGTCACCAAAGGATAAGGAGAAACTCCCTCCACTCAGCACAAGCATACCTCAGTCGTCACTGTGACTTAGCCATGGTGCTGAACAATGTCTTCTGAAACCTCCTTGTCCGATTCTGTTCCCACCTCATGCAGACCCCTTTCCTCATCCACCCCTGCCAAGTCTCTGCCCAAGGATACTAGGAAAGGGCTCAGTGATAGTGCTGTAGGGCATGCCTTGGATGCCACTGTGTCTAGTTTATGTAGTAGTAGGGAAGTTATCACGTTAAGAGCGAAACCAAAGTCGGTGCCAACTGCACATGCATGAAGACATCCTGCATCAAGTGCCAAAAGTTACTCATCTTCACATCTTTACTCATCAGTACGACCACCTGCAGAACTGGGGATGCTTTCATTCACAAGGAGATGAATTGATGAGTAATATGGCCTTTAATTTGTTTCCTTAATTACTGTACTTTCTCAGATATGAAGATTTGAAAAAAGCTTATTTTTGGAAATATTGCTGTAGGGAGAGGGCAGCCATGTCTAAAGCATTCCTGGCATCTAGGGGTTAATGTACGTATTTAATCCACACATCATTTACCAGTGTACCACCCCTTTAACCACAGTCACCAGGTATGTGGGTACTGTATTTTCTCTGTCCTCTTTATTTTTCCATTTATCTTTTTTTCTACAGTACTGTACCCTGGAAATTTATCCTATGAAATGTAGCACTGCTCTAGGGTTACTGCCCTTTCCTGTCTTCTTTCCTCCTTTCCTTCCTTCCTCTTTCTTTCTTTCCTTCATTCTTTCCTTTTCCTTCTGTCTGCAGGTGACTGTACACTGAGTAACAAGCCAGATGGTTTCCTGTACACCAGGAAACCGTTTACTGTGCTGGGTGGTAACTATATAACCAGCTTATGGCACCTTGTGGTTTAGTGGATAATTAGGGCACTCCAATAGGATTGAGCCTGTGTAGGTTTATATCCAAGGGGTGGTTGGGGTATATTGCTCACGCAAGACCACTCAAGGATGAGTGAGGCTGGTCACTCGCATCTTAAATATCAGGATTCAGCCTAGGCCTGGGCTTCAACGCTCCTTATGGGGCAACACAGAATTAGATGATGTATGTATGTATGTATAATTTTTACACTTTGAACCACTATATTTGTACAAAAGCACACTGGCAGCATTTTTTTTTACCTCAATGGGACTTGTCCACTTACTCATGCCTTCTGATGTATGGTCACTACTCGTTTTACGATGGGGTTACGTCAGGTCATACCTTATCGTATACTGATTTTATCGTAAATCGGGAGATTGAAACCCATTATAAAATGGGGGTTATGTCAACTCAACTTCCCAAAGTCACCTAACCAAGACTGAACCATAAATGACAACCCACCTTCATTCCTTTCTGTGTTGGTCCAAGTCATCCCTGAGGCTGGGGGACAGCCTGTGCTTACAGGTACTAGCGGTCAGCCTCTGAGTCAGACAGGAAAAGGTTAGGGAGAGAGGAATCCGGCCCATACAAGCACCAACCTTAGCACTGGGGCCTACACTGGCACTGACCTTACCACTGGGCACAAAGATCCACAGTACTGTACAGTAATTCACCAGAAGAAACACTATCACACCAGTACAGGCAGAGTTACTCAAGTACAGTAAATCGTTGCAACAACACAATACTGTACAGTACTCACACGTAAAGTTGGCCTGGTGCTACATGATGTCTACTGTAGTACAATGTTTGGCTGAGAGGTGATGATAACAGTGGGGCACACATGAACAAGTTGAAAAGACAGGGCCTTGATGGGGTGGAGGGACCTGAACCATAACAATGCGCTGCACGCCAGGGCCGCCATCTTGCCTGAGACAAGCGTTGGTCACCTTGCGTGTGCCTGACGCATTCCGATGGCAAAATCATTGTAGCGGGAAATTTATCGTAAATCGGATTTTGGGGTGGAACTTTTCTGTTATCGCTGTAGCGAATTATCGTAAACCGAATCAACGTAAAGCGAGTAGTGACTGTATTTCTCACAAATACTGTACTGTACAGTATTTCATTCCAGTGTGGTAGGTGGGGGTGCTCACCATTCACTCACTTGATGTAGTGCTGCTCTTGGGTGTCTGCCCTTTCCTCTCCTCCATCCTTCTTTCCTTCCATCCTCTTCCGTCTTTCTTTCCTTCATTCTTTCCTCGTCCTCCTGCCTACGGGTGACTTTACACTCCCTCTTCTGTCTTTCCTTCATTCTTTCCTCTTCTTTCTGCCTGTGGGTGACTCTACACTTAGTGACAAGCCAAGTGGTTCCCTGTACTGTGACGGGTGGTAACCATATACAGTATATAACCAAATTTTGGTGCCTGGTGGCTTAGTGGATAATTAAAGCTCTCCACATGGATTGAGCCCGTAAAGGTTTATATCCAAGGGGTGGTTGGGGTTTATTGCTTTCGTAATGCCATTCAGGGATGGAGTGAGGCTGGCCACTCTCACCTTAAATGTTAGGGCTAACTTCCCTACCTCCGGGTTCCTACACTCCTCATGGGGCAATGTAGGATTGGATGATGAATTTCATTCCACTCACCATTGCACAAGGTCTGTCCAAAACGAAGCTGAACTTTTTAAATGGTGCACTATATCATGATGTTGATGGGAGTGCTAGGTACTGGCAGTTTTGAGCTCTAGTCTAACATAGTTGCATCACACTACATCACAGTCATTGAGGTACATGTGCATGTGTGAATGTGTGTTTAGTGCACTTGGCAATTTGTTGCAAGTTGAACAATGAAGGATCTTGAAGAGCAATGTGTTTGCATGAAATTCTGCTTCAGATTGGGAAAAACTGTATGAAAAATATCAAAACACTACATACAACTTAAGCATTCCTAACCACAAGTACAGTATTGTATGCTCTATAATTTTCTTCTTTTTCTTTGTGTTCATCCTCATCTTCTTCATTGTCTTCTTTTTCTTTCCTCCTCCTCCTCCATTATTGCCAAACCCTCTCAAGGGCCTGCGTATGAATGAGTCTGTCCCTGAATCAGTCATTCTGACCAGTACAGTATTGAGTCACTTCTTTTAATATACACCAGCCAGCCATGTGCTGCACCACAAATGCAGTCTATACTGTTGTTCTGTAATAGGGCACTAAATCTGTCCTGTGAACATCATGTTTAGAGCCACCAGATATACAAAATACAGATATAACAGTCCCCTTGACCCTACCAGACATCTTTGTTATATACCAAACCAAAGTCTGGTGTAGGGAATTGATGCAGTGGTCAGTTGGACAATCTCATGAGAGGTGGTGAAAAGCCAGACAAATTTGTTATATACTGTACTGAACAAAAGCATACTGGGCAAAATCTGAGTCTCAGAGACTTTTGCTGGATAACCAAAATAGTGTTAAAGGGAGGAATATAATATTTAACATGCCAAGTCAGATGAACAGGGAAGACAGGGATATCATAGGTTAGCAGTGTGTGAAGAATGATGAAGGAAAGGTAGTGGCAAACAGTGATGATATTAAAGATGCCTGGGGAGAGCATTTTGACCAGTTGCCGAATGAGGAGTTTGATTAGGACAGGGAAGGTTTGGAGCCAGCAGATCCAGTGTTTGGCCTTTGACCTTTGATGTTGTTACTGTGAGCAGGGCTTTAGGTAGGATGCAGGTGAGAAAGGCAGCAGGTGTGTCTGGGTTTACTGCTGAATTAGTGAAGGCCTCAGGAGATACAGGAGTGGGGTTAGTTACTGATATGATAAGTACAGTTATATATGAATGTGTTGTCCAAGCTCATTAGTTGAAGAGTGTGATTGTAAATGTGTGCAAGAGGAAGGGGGATGCCCTGGAAAGAGGAAATTATCGAGGCATAAAACTTTTGGACCAGGTAATGAAGGTTATGGAGAGAGTTCTAGAAGGTATGATTAGAGAAAGAGCAAATATTGATGAAATACAATTTGGGCTCATGCCAGGCAAAGGGACCATCGATGCTATATTCATTGTTTGACAGCTTCAGGAACAGTATATGGGAAAGAAAAGGGATCTGTGTATTGTTTTTTTTTTTTTTTTTGATAAGGCCTTTGACAGAATCCATAGGGAGATGATGTAAGCAGGCAGTGAGAAAGCTTGGGATCAAGGAGTGACTGGTTGGTTATGACTAGGTATTTGGGTGCTCGCACCAAGTGGAGAGTGAATGGAGATTTGAGTGATGAGTTTTCCATGAATATTGGTGTGTATCAATCTTGAGCCCCTAACTTATCATTGTGCTTGAAGCCCTCTTATGTGACTTCAGAAATGGACTCTCATTGGAGATGTATGCCGATGATTTGGGGGGGTTGCAGAGAATGAAAGGGAGATGGAGGAAAGATTAAGGAAGTGAAGAGATGATATGGTGCACAAGAGCTTGAGAGTTAATGCAGGTAAAACAAAGGTGATGGTACAGTATCTAGGGTTAGTTGCAGTTCTGTCAAAGAAGAGGGAGAGTGGCCATGTGTGGTTTGCCACGAGGGCATGGGAAGTAATTCCAACTTGTGCAGTGTTTGCGATAAGTGGGGGCATACGAGAAAGTGGTATTAGTGATAGGCTGCAAGATAATGCTGATTTCATATGTGTGATGTGTTGGGGAGACATTTGGAGATTGTCAGGTGTCACAGGATTGATCTTACTGGTGATTGTCTTAGCCTCTCCACGCTGGGCTATTTATAATGCCGTTAATCTCTCACTACAGGAATGTTTTCAAAAGTAGCCTGTTTAAAGACCTTAATATCTTGAAAACTATAGCAGTTAGGGAAACAAATTAAAGACCATATTACTCACCAACTCTTCTTGCGAATGAAAGTATCCCCAGGTCTGTAGATCATCGCGCTGATGAGTAATGACTTGAGGAAGAGGACTAATCATTGCCACGAAAACAGGATGTGTTCGGGCGTCTGCCTGCGGCCCTGACTATGGCTTTGCTCTCAACATGATAACTTCTCCATGATAAACTAGACACAGCGGTGTCCAAGGCACGTCCTATCGCACTATCACTGAGTCCTTTCCAAGTACCCTTAGAAAGTGGTTTGGCAGGGGTGGTTGAGGCAAAAGTCCACGTGAGGTGGGAATGGAATCGGATGAGAAGGTTCAGAAAAGATCTTCTTACACCTGGCAAAGTCACAGAGACGACTGAGGTATGGTTGGCTTGGCTGATGGGAGTCCCTCACTAGCTTTTGGTGATGAGATAAAGTGGTGGCCACTTCAAACTGTGACACAACACCTGGCACAACCCACCTGCCTACCAATTTCTTTACAATTCTGACCAACACCCAGAGATTAGGGGTTAAGTGCGTGTGTGTGTGTGTGTGTATGTGTGTGTGTGTGTGTGTGTGTGTGTGTGTGTGTGTGTGTGTGTGTGTGTGTGTGTGTGTGTTTAAATACTTCAGAGACATGTGCAAAAGGTGGGGCTGGAGCTAGCTCTGTGGCTAGAGTGAGGAGTGGTTGAAGATAGTTCTGGGAGTTGTTGCCTCTCCTGACATTGAGAGGACTCTTCTTCTGTGCTAAGGGATAATTTTATGAGGCATGTGTTAGGAGTGAAATGCTGTATGGTAGTGAGATCTGGGCTGTAGAGGAAGAGGATATTCATAGGCTCAAACATACAGAAATGAAAGTGATTAGATGGATGTATAGGGCATCCTTGAATGTGAGGCCTGGGGGGGCTAGTATTACGGTTGAAGAGTTGAGAGGAAAGATAGGACTGGAGTGTATTGGTGTTGTAGTGAGGAGAGATAGATTGAGATGGTTTAGGCATGTGGAGAGGATGGAGGATGACAGTTGAGTGCAGAAAGTGAGAATTGTGAACATCGTGTATACGGTTATGAGAAGCAGACTCAAAAAAGACCTGGGGTGAGGTCATTGAGTGTAACCTCAGGGATGAGGGACTGAGTAGGGAGGCTGCCAGAGATCAGTCAGCATGGAGAACCACCATTAGGTGACCAAGGCCAATGCATGCAAGCATGTTGGTGCCTTTATAAGTGATACAGTACAAGGTCACACAGTGTGATGTGATGTGAAGGATAAAGATCTGAATAGAGTGGCTGCTAGACATCAGGCATCATAATAATTTCAGGATTTTTTATTGCATAAGAGATATTCTTAAGCTCTTTATCTATGTGAAGTAGCATTGTAGTTGGATCCAGATTCCATAAAATACTGATCAGTGTAGATGGCTATACTCTTTTCATTTTAACTACTTTAAATTGGAAATTTTCCATCCTGTATGCTCAGTTGTTACAGTAGATTAACACAAAATGGAATGAAATAGACAGTCACAGTGAATGTAAACATTGGGTGGCCATCTTGGTACAAATAGCTGACTGGGAGAAATCGTTCTTGAGAATTCATGATCATTTTGTCATCGTTACTCTGAAAATGGGTCTAACTTTTTGTTCATCATTATGGCAGTTTATCACTTAATGAACAGACACACTGTGAGACCTGACTGTGTGGTCCTCATCATGAAGAAGTCATATGGAAAGGGTGTAGAGCCTCACCTGGTAGCACCAAGATATTGTACAATTGAGCTATGCAAAATAAGCTGCAATAGGACTAAAATCTGAGCCAATTTAAAGTAAAAAAAACTATAGCAAAGACATTATTGTACAGTACTGTAGTCACTGGGGTTACAGACATTTACCTTCTAATGTTACCCCAGTCCAAGTTCTTATGTTACCCTGTGTATGTGAAATGTTATTTACAAGGCGAATGAACCCATTCTCTTTCATTGTAGTGGCATCTTTTGTTTCATTCTTAGAAGAAACCATTCAGACTGAAGGGGTTAGAATCATCCCTAGGACAGCGAAGTTTTATTTTGTTTTGACTTCCACGTAACATCCTGTCCTGAGTCCTGTGAGGAGAGCCCAGGTCCAGCCAGGTAGGGCACCGTATCCTGTGTGGGAGCAGCCGATCCCTACACTGTTTTCTGCACTAAAGGGAATGACTCTCTAGTGGTCATGTTCCTGCTTCTCCCACTAGCTGGAGACATCAAGAGCAATCTTGGACCCTAAATGTGAGACATATGCCCTGTTTGCTCCTTACACGTCACAAGCACAAGACATACATATGAATCTGTTCAATGCATTTCATGCAGTGACTGAATCCATATCACATGCACTACACTAGCAAACACTAGACAACACCACAGCACATGGGTATCTGACACATGTGACACATCCCGAAACACTCAGCCTGTCACACCAAAGACAAGTCCTCCAACCTCCTCCAACATCTCCCCCACTTGCACAACTACAGACATTACAGCTTAGTTCCTGTGCACAAGCACTACACCAACAACATGGATACATGCTGGATGCTCTTCAACTTGAACACACACAAACATTACAACTAAATGTTGACAGCCTCCTCGAAAAAAACATAAGAAATAGAACAATTCCTCATAATCATGACATACATATAGCATTATTCCTACAAAAAACAAATAACCCCCCCCAACACACACACACACACACACACACACACTGTGGAGAGAGAGAGAGAGAGAGAGGGGGGGGGGGAGAGAGAGAGAGAGAGAGAGAGAGGGACCCCTAAAATTGGACACCGTTCACACATTCATTCATACATAACTGAAGACCATGGAGGATGCCTCATTACATACATTAACCCATCAGTCCTCTACGAAGACATATAACAGTACAACACAATTACTTTTCCAGAATGATGCATTAAAAATACTGTACAGTCATTCTGTGTAAAATTTGGTCACCAAGGAGAAACAAAATTTTTAACATTTACATTCTCTGTAACACTCTCTATGCTGTCCTAGCACAGTACAACCCTCAGCTCCTCCTTCTAACACAGACACCTAACTTTATCACTGCTTGGGATTATAATGGTAAAACAGTGCTTGGTATTAATGCAGTAAAAACAGTTACCAAGACCATGACATTGCTTAACAACTCAACAGCATACATTCTCAGTGACACCTCACTATACATACTTATCCCACACTAGGCAAACTTCACCCCCTCCCCCCGAGACATTGCATTCTGTTTGCCAACACCTGCACTCAACACCATGTGGTGAATGGAACCCAAACTTGCTATAGATCATCTGCCCTTTATTATTACTATAGAAATACAATCCAAACCAGAGTGATCATGCCTTACATACACAAACTACAAGCAAGCAGGCTGGACAGAATTCACTAACTAGAATAACACTTCAACACACTAAGCAGCACATCCACCATCAGCATTAAGAGGCTCATTACAAAGTTCAGTTACATCATACTTACATAGACAAACACCAGATCCCATGAGGCAGCAGAAGACATTACAATTCAAATTTTGCCCCATGAGACAAACTGGCAGACCTAAACATAACTCAGCTTTCCCACACACAAGATCCATAGGTGTACAATGTGGGGGATCTGAGGTGCCAGCACCCTCCATCCCCCCAGAACTTCGGAAATCTGTCATTTGGGGGCAAAAGCTTATTTTTCAGATCAGATCCTTCTGTTGGTGTATTGATACCTTTAAAAGGAATTGTGGCTAAAACAATTGGAATCCTTGCATGAGAGGATAAACTGGTGTGAAATACATATTTTTTTCTGATAAATATTCATTACTTACACTCAGTTTTCATGTGAATGCAGTATGAAGCTGAACATATATTGAAACATATAAATTGCTTAAACAAGTTTTTTTAAATACTATCTATCTATCTATCTATAGCCCGACGCCCTAATCCTGCAAAGGGTGGCCGCAGACAAAACGCCTCCAAGTCACTCTGTCACCCACCATTTGACTCCCCTCCCCCCAACTCACCCCCCCCTCCCTCATATACCTCTCAACTCCATCCCTCCACCTCATCCTCGGTCTACCCCTCCCTCTCCCTCCCTCCACCTCACCTACATACACCCTCTTAGTCAGTCTTTCATTCTCCATTCTCTCCACATGTCCAAACCACCTCAGTGTATTTCTCCTAATCTTTTCAACCACATCCACATCTACCCCACAACATTCCTTCACTTCTTCATTCGTCAACCTGTCCCTCCACGTCACTCCACATGCTCCTCTCAAGTAACTCATTTCCACTGCTCTCACTCTTGACTTGTTCCCCTCTTGCAAGGTCCACGCCTCGCTTCCATACGTCAGGGTAGGGATCACAATACCATCATGCAGTGACTTCTTAACTTCCATACTCACCTCCCTATTTCTCATCACTGCTTTCAGTGTACCAACAACTTTTCTTCCCTGCTGTACCCTTTCACGTACTTCATCCCCCAAAGTTCCATCCTTACTCATCACACCACCCAGGTACTTGAATGCACTCACATTCTCCATATCCTCACCATCCAACCTCACTGCACACTCTGTGACTTCATTCCTCTCAAACACCATAACTTTACTTTTGTTTACATTAACTTTCAGCTTCCTCCTCCTACACACTGTCCCAAATTCATTCACCAAACCTTGCAACTCCCATCCATCTTCACTCAACAATACTGTATCATCAGCAAACAGCAACACCGGAAGCTTCCAAATCTCACCCTCATTCATTAGGGCCACCCCCACATCCACTGCCCTACCTTGCACCTCCTTTACAACCCCATCCATATATATATTAAACAGCCATGGAGACATCACACACCCCTGTTTCAGTCCCACATTGAGATCAAAGAACTCACTCAGCTCACCATCCACTCGCACCGTAGCCCTAGCTCCCTCGTACATACTCTTCACAGCACTCAACAATTTCCCCTCCACTCCATATATTCTTAATACCTTCCACATACCTTGCCTATCTATTCTGTCATAAGCTTTCTCCAAGTCCATGAAGGCAGCATACACTTTCCTTCCCTTCTCTAGATACTTCTCCACTAAACATCTTAGAACAAATATCTGATCTACACACCCTTTTCCCTTCCTAAATCCCCCTTGTTCTTCTCCAACTAGCTCCTCTGTCATATGCCTAACCCTATCAATGAGTATTCTACCATATATTTTACCAGTCACACTAAGAAGGCAAATACGAAGTACCCCTATGGTTACCACATACAGTAACCCCTCCAATATCCGGATCAATAGAGCCATCGGTAGGTTCGGATATTGGTTTTGTCCGGATATTGGGCCCCAGCTTATGGACTTGTACTTACGGACCCTAACACAGAGAAACACCTATACAACTCCCTCCGGACATGCATAGCACCTATTTAACACCCAAATCACACCAATAAGGCACATAAATGACTGAAATAAATGCAATAGACACATAAAATGTGGGTTTAGAAGTATGTTCATACATTAATAAACATTCTGGTACTTATGGACTCTAACCGAACCTAACCTAACCGAACCTAACCGAACTCTGAAAAACACATTCCTACTGCACATGCATGAGGTAAGTTTAGTATGGAAAGAAGTACAGTATGACACTTTCTAGTAAGTATAGTATGGGAAAAAATACAATATGAAACATTCTGGTAAATATAGTATGGGAAATAGTACAACATGAAACATTTTGGCTACTTACAGCAAGTCCCTGGCCACCTCGATGAATAACCGCCTCCTCTCGGACTCTGACAGTAAGAACGATTTCCTGAAGCACTTGCACTACACTCTTCCTGAAGTCTTGCACTGAACTTAGTCACTAACACACAGAAGTCCGTTCTTTTCACAGTGTTCACTTTAGTCCAAATAATGTTCCATTAAATTTAAGTGTTGCACATAAACTTTTCCCAAGATATTTAAGTTTCCAAAGCCAAAACAAAGAAGGTTAGTTACGTTAAATTTCTTTTCTACTTAGTCTTTTCTCCCAACTTGAAAACCTTAACACAACACACCGTTTTTTTCACTGCACAACACTCAAAATTCCCGTGTGGTCTAGTGGAGAAGTTCTTGCTGTTTATTCACTGTCAGAGCCCGAGAGTATCACTGGCAGGCGTCCAAGGGGTGCATCGGTGGGTAGTGGTGATGGCGTACCGACTACAGAAGACTCTGAAGACAGCCGCAAACTCACGTCGAGCGGTGACTCTTGTCGCGGTGAGAGACAGGCGGGAAGTGGGGAGGATGCAGCGGCGCTCTATCGGACGTCGGAGGAATGACGAACCAAAACAATGCTCTCACGCGGCGCGCGCGGCAAGTTCAAATTACGGACGGCAAAAAATCGATTTTTTTTCCAATTTTTTTGGATTTTCGGACCATTTTGGGAATGTTTGATCCCAGGACGATAAGGTTCGGTTAGTGGGGATGTTCGGTTATTGGGCGTCCGGATATTAGAGTGATTACTGTACTTCTCTCTCCCCTTTTCCTTTGTACAGAGGAACAATTATACCTGATTTCCAGTCCTCTGGAACCCTTCCCTCTTCCCAAGCCAATCTACACAACTTCCATATCCACTCCACAACAATCTCACCCCCATACCTAAGCATTTCACCACACACTCCATCAATTCCTGGGGCCTTTCCCAGCTTAATCTTCTTCATCGCTTCCACTACTTCCCCCCTACTGATCTCTTCTTCCCTCCTCTCATCCCTTCTTCTCCCAGCCATTCCCCAACCACTTATACTCACACTGCTCTCACTCTCTACATTCAACAAATCCTCAAAGTGCTCCTTCCATCTCCTCAATTTCTCTCTCTTCTCCACCAACAATCTATTATTCCTATCTTTCACTCCCCTACTATTTCCCCTTTCACACTGCCTTACTTTCTTTACCTCCTTCCAAAACAATTTCTTACTCTCCCTCCATTTCACACTCAGATTCCTCCCAAACTCTTCATCCACTTTCTTCTTACTCTCCTTCACCAGTCTCTTAACCTCCCTTCTCCTGCTCACATATACCTCTCTCTTCTCTCTCTCATCTTCTCCCCTACCTTTACTCGCCAACCATTCACCATATGCCTTCTTCTTTTGTTCCACAGCTCATTTCACCTCATCATTCCACCATGCTGTCCCTTGCACACCCTTGCACCTCCTCCTCACTCCACAAACCACCTCACACGCTGCGCTTATCTCTTCCGTGAATATCTTACATTCGTCTTCCACCCTTTCCATCTGCTCTAGCTCATACCTTCCCAATCTTTCTTCCACTATGCTCTTATACTCTGTCCTTTTCTCACTATCTTGCAATTTCTCCACTCTTCTCACAGGAGCTGCTTCCTCCTGTCTTCCCCTTCGTCTCCTCAACCACTTTCTTTGCAGCTCTACCTTGGCCATCACTAAGTGATGGTCCGAGACTCCATTCCCCCACCCTCTCCACACCCTTGCATCCAACACTTGTCTTCTCATTCGCTCATCCACACACACGTAGTCTATCATTGCCTTTCGTTCAACAAGTTCACCATCCATCCTCCTCATTACTCTCCATGTATACCGGTGGATCATCTTATGACGAAAGTAGGTGTTGGCTATTGCCAACCCCTTACCAACACAGATGTCCACCAAAGCACTACCATTCCCATCTACTTCAGCTGGCACACCCCACTGACCAACCACTCCATCCACTCGTACATTCCCAACTTTGCCATTCATGTCTCCAATCAACAGCACTCTCTCGCTCCTCTCAAACTTGTCCATACATGCTTCTACTCTCACCCAAAACTCATCTTTCACTCTTGCCACTCGATCCTCTGTTGGAGCATACACATATACAATCGCCCATGCTTGTATACCTACTTTCATCCTCACCCATACAATCCTTGCACCCACTGTTCCATACTCTCTTATATTCTCCTTCCACTTCTTGCTTATCATCAGACATACTCCCTCTCTTGCCCTCTCATTCTCACTGACTCCCGCACATATACCTACACCGTATTCCCATTCTCTCATCCTTTCACCTTTCCATTTAGTTTCAGTCAATCCACATATATCCACTTTTGCATCCTCAAGCACATGTGTTTATTTATTGTTAAATACACATGTGTTTATTTAGTAATAGTTGTTTTGAAAACAGGGCAACTTTGAGCCTTTTCATGGCATACACCTTCTGCCCTCGCAGTGAAATGCCTGCCCGTATGCTTATGCAAAACACCATCACATGGGTGCATGAACTAAACAGTAGGATCAGCAGTAAAATTAGTAAAAAAGAAATGGAGAACTGGTAGGCCTTTATAACAACACTTGGTCACTGCACCGAATGCTCTCGGTTGTACAAAATATTTAACAGTACCATTAACTCACAAACATGCACTTCCAAGACCTATGCTACCATCACCTCCAACAACCAATTCATCCTTCCCACAAAAGACAAGCAAACATAGTCATAGATCATTGTGCAGACATGATTCAGATAATGCCAACTTTCATTTAGAAAGAAAAATAAGACGACTCTCACAACATAAGCAGTTCTTTTCATTTGATTACAATTCAGCCCCCTTCACTCCACAACAGACATGTAACATTACTGTATCAAGAAAAGAAAGAACTCTAAAAGCACAGGGCCAGATGGCATCAGCAACCTACACATGAAACATTTAGGACCACAAGGCATCTAGCACTGACAACCATCAGCATCTTCTCATGACACTCTGTAGCATTCAGGGTACAGTCTTTGGAAATATGGAACACTCATCACTGTACTTAAACCAAAGACCCAACTCTCCCTTCTTTGTACAGACCTGTAACACTACTCAGCACACCTTCCAAAATACCTGAATGCCTCATTGTTAACAACTTTCCATGTCTCCTGTACTCCAGAACATGGATTCAGAGCACATAATTATACATTACTGATTAGTCCCAAAGAATAAGCATCAGATTGCATCAGCTCTGTGGCACCCGCCTAACGTGCACTTCTTACGGCCGTAGATATTAGTAAAGTCTTTGATGTTATCCCCTGATGCAAACTAATCACCAAGATATGCAACATGAACATGGAGAACAACAAATGCTGGCTTGCCAGCTGTTTGTCTGATAGATGAACATTTGTTACACTCCTGGGCAAGTCATCCTGAACCTAAAATTTCTCTAGCAGAGTTCCACAGGACTCCATTCTCTCACCCACACTGTTCAGCCTATACATACAGGTTATTCCCACACTCCAACCACCCTCAGACAAATCCTCGAATGCAGACGACATTGTCATAACAACCACACACCATTTTACAGACAGCCTGCACACTGCAACACAACTGCCTCAACACACTGCAGACTTAGGTCAAGGACAACATGCTGAAGATCTCCCCAGCCAAATCCTCCACCACACTTATCACCAGCAGTAAACATGAACACAAGTACTCCCCTACCATTACATTTAACACCTGGAGTGGTGACGTCTTCGCTGTGGGTCTACGCCCCAGAGGCTGTCGAAGAGAAGAGGAGGACAGCATGGGGGCCAAACCACCGCAACCCCCCCCTCCCCCCCGGCCCCTCACGGGGCCTGATAATGTGGGAGTGGCATCGGTTTCCCGGGCAAGTGCCACATCTCTCAGCACAACATATACAACAACAGCATTTTTTCTACACCGAGAAATGACTCCCCAATGGTCATTTCTCAATGACTCCTTCTAGCCGTGGACATTGAGAGCAATCCTGGACCCACCAACAAATACACATGTCCAGCATGCTCAAAACCTATCATGTCGAGCGAACAGACAAAAGGTTCATTTCGGTGCAATTCCTGTAAGAACTGGACCTATTACACCTGCACAACACTTGCATCCAGAAAACATTACACAAACACCTGGACCTGCTCCTTATGCTTCTTTCCCCCACCCACAAACCCCCCCACCAACCCTACTCCTCCTTCCTCCACACTTCCTCAGCCTAACCCACTGGTCCTTCCCACACCATCCAATCCCCCAACCCCTTCCATTCCACCCCATCCTAATCCACCCCAACCCCTGCCTCCATCACAACCTTCTCCTACCCCTTCCCCTCCACCCACACCACCACCATCCCCCCTCCCATGCTGCAGCAGCCAACACACATTGCACACACAACATATACATTCTTCAATTAAACATAGATGGCATAAACACCAAAAAACAAGAACTCACACAATTCATCAAACAGCAAAACATACACATTGCCATCTTACAAGAAACAAAACAACACTATCTATCTATCTATCTATTGCCAGACGCCTCAATCCCGTTTGGATGTGGCAACACACAAATCGCCTCCAAGTCGGCCCGCCTCCCGCCAGTTCACCGCCCCGCTCCCAACTCACCCCCCCCACAACCCACCCCTCCATCTCATCCTCGGCCTCCCCCTCCCTCTTCCCCCTCCACCTCACTCACATACACTCTCTTCGTCAGTCTTTCACCCTCCATCCTCTCCACATGGCCAAACCACCTCAGTGTGTTCCTCATAACGCTTCCTATCACATCCACATCAACACCACAACGCTCCTTTATATCCTCATTCGTCAGCCTGTCTCTCCGCGTGACTCCACAGGCTCCTCTTAAATAACTCATTTCCACTGCTCTCACTCTTGACTTGTGTCCTTCCAACAATGTCCAAGCTTCACTTCCGTATGTTAGAGTTGGTATCACAATACTGTCATGTAGTAACTTTTTCACTTCCATGCTCACTTCCCT
Organism: Coenobita brevimanus; assembly: GCF_032717465.1. Lineage (NCBI taxonomy): Eukaryota > Metazoa > Arthropoda > Malacostraca > Decapoda > Coenobitidae > Coenobita > Coenobita brevimanus. The sequence continues at coordinate 56,560,011 of NC_136976.1, forward strand.
GTTTCTTATCACTGCTTTCAAAGAACCAGCAACTTTTCTTCCCTGCTGTACCCTTTCAAGCACTTCACCCTCCAAACCTCCATCCTTACTCATCACACTACCCAAGTACTTAAACGTACTCACATTTTCCAATTCCTCACCATCCAACCTCGCTGTACATTCACTAACTTCACCTCTCTCAAAGACCATCACTTTACTCTTCCCTACATTCACCTTTAGATTCCGTTTCTTACACACTCTCTCAAACTCATCCACCAAGCCTTGCAGCTCCCCTTCGTCTTCACTCAACACAGTATCATCTGCAAACAACAGTACAGGGAGTTTCCAAACACTATCCTCTCTCAGCAGGGCCACTCCAACATCCACTACCCTACCTTGTACCTCTTTTATTACCCCATCCATGTACAGATTGAACAACCATGGAGACATGACACATCCCTGTTTCAAACCAACTTTCAAAGAGAAAAATTCACTTAGTTCACCATCCACACACACTGCAGCCTTCGCACCATCGTACATACTCTTCACAGCATTCAACAACTTCCCATCTACTCCATATGTTCTTAACATTTTCCACAATCCTTGTCTATCCAGCGTGTCATATGCTTTCTCCAAATCCATGAAAGCCGCATGCAACTTCTTTCCCTTCTCTAGAAACTTTTCCACTAAAGATCTAAGAATGAATATCTGATCTACACAACCTCTTCCCTTCCTAAAGCCTCCCTGTTCTTCTCCAACTAATTTCTCTGTTCTTTCTCTAACTCTGTCTATAAGTACCCTACCATACACTTTTCCTATTATACTAAGAAGACAAATGCCCCTATGATTACCACACTCTTCTTTTTCCCCTTTTCCTTTATACAAGGGAATAATCATATCTGACTTCCAATCCTCCGGGACTCTACCTTCCTCCCAGGCCAATCTGCACATCTTCCACATCCATTCTACTACTATCTCTCCCCCATGCTTCAGCATTTCACCACACACTCCATCAACACAAAAAACATCACTTCATATTTTCACTGCCATTCGACGAGACCAGGCTGACGGCAGTGGCGGTGGACTCATCACCCTGGTACACAAATCAATCAGCTTTTCAGATACCAGTGCATACACAAAGTCACTTCTCCCCCTACATGACACCACAACAGAAATACTGAACAATCAAATACGCACTGATAACAAATCATATATAACAATTGCCAACACATACATTCCCCCTCAGTCGTCCCCCATAGTACCATACAATTACTCTCCATAAATACACCATACCACTAACATACCCATCATCATCCTGGGTGGTGATTTCATTGCCAAGGCATCGGCCTGGCATGTCAACAACCTTGACACAGACAGAGAGCTGGTACTACAATCCTAAACAGATCTTTTCATACTGAATAATCTCCATCAATATACCCATATCCCACACCAAGCCCTCTTCCTCCCATCATCCCCAGACATCACCTTTTGCTCCCCAAACCTCGCCCCCACAACATCCTGGGGAGTGGTCAAAACCCTTGGATCTGATCACCTCCCAATCATGATCACAACCAAAACCAGAATCACCCCAGCTGGCCACAGACACACATACACTAATTATAAGAGAGCCAACTGGGAGGCCTTCACAACTGAAACAGAACAACAGTTTGAAACATTAAACAGTATCTCCATCACAAACATCAACACCGCTATGCACACATTCAATACAGTTATATAAAACGCAGACAAAAGACACGTCCCTATAAGCAACAGAAAGAGACACAACCCCAACTTCACACCAGAAATTCAAGGCCTCATCAGTCAACGGGACACACTGTGACCCTCCCAAACACCCCATACACAAGACACCGTACAACAAATACAAGAACTCAACACTCAGATAAACAATAAAATATCAGAACAGCAAACACTAAACTGGAATAATTATCTCCAAACACTTGACCATAAAACAAACACCAGCAGACTCAACAAAACACTAAACAGCATCACACTCTCCAACAGCAGCACTACACAATCACACGCTGCCATCATAACAACAGACACCATACCTTCAAACAACCAACAAGCAAACACTTTCATCGATCACTTTTCACATGTCAGCCATCTAAACCCTCATCACAACGACCTACGTATCATCTGACGTAAAAGACAGTTCCCCACAGACCCAGACTTCGTATCTTTCACTTGCAACCAGACAAAGCACATCATTAGCAACTTTAAGCACTCATCTGCCTGTGGACCAGACAACATAAGCATCATTGACCTTAAACACCTTGGACCACAAGGCATACAGGCACTCACCATCATATCAAATTGCAGCTACTCACACAACATAATACCCAACATCTGGAAGCATGGTACTGTTATCACGATCCCTAAACCCAACAAAGACCCCACGGTACCTTCCTCACACTGCCCTATCACACTCCTCTGCACCCCCTCTAAAGTCACTGAATGACTGGTACTACAACTAGTCACACCTCACACCTCTGTAGCCCTATGACAACATGGCTTTAGGCCACTGCACACCACAAACACTCTTCTTACAGACCTTACAGAGAGAGTTTTTGATTGCATGAATTCAGCTAGGCCACCACACAGAACACTCCTAGTCACACTGGACAATAGCAAAGCTTTTGATGCCAGCCCCCGCCACAACCTTACAAACAAAATATTCAACGCAAACATGCACAGTTGCACAAAAAGATGGCTGGCAAACTACTTAGCAGGCAGATTTGCACATGTAACATTTGCCAGTCAGTCTTTGAACATCAGGAACTTCATAAATGGCATCCCCCAAGGATCTGTTTTGTCCCCTACTCTCTTTAACCTATACTTGCGTGACATACCCACACCCCACGCACCACAGATACACACAGCTTCCTATGCAGATGACATAACACTTACATGTACACACCAAAATGCAAACACAAGCACACACATCCTCCAACCTTACCTCAACACACTACATGAATGATTCACCACAAACAGGCTCAAAATAGCCCTAGCCAAATCTAAAGTGATCCTTTTCACAAACTGGACAGCAGAAAACAGTCACATTCCACACCTCACCATAAACAACACTCCCCTAACACACACACACACACACACACACACACACACACACACACACACACACACACACACACACACACACACACACACACACACTCCTTGGTGTAATACAGTACATCAGTGGTATTTAACATATCATAAGCATTAAAAATAAAACAGCACCAAGACTCAATGCCTTGAGGTTACATGCCCATACAACATTTGGACACAACAAAGAAACCACCCACCACAGTATACAAACAATATATACGTTCAGTGATGAATTATGCAATCCCTGCTTGGTCGCTTAACCTCACTAATGCACACTACAACACCCTACAGACCATAAAGAACAAGGTGCTAAAAATAATCACAGGCTGCACAGCTGCTACACCCACAGATCACCTACATCAAGAAACCAAAGTCCTCAAAGTCAAGGATCATCTAGACATTAGAGGCACCCAAATTCTTGCTGTAGCCTCCACAAACCCACAACATCCACTACACTACATGGCAGCACATCCACACACACGCCAAGGAACATCAAAACAATACCCAGCACACGATATCATACACAAATACTGTCATCTCTTCCCCCTCGCCCGCCTCAAACCAGCTTCCAGAAGCATATCCATACTCAGATCACTCACAGCTCCATTCAGTCACTTAAAGACAACACAGCTGCATGCTCGGCCTCCTGATATCCACCCTTCTGAATCCTATTTCCCTCGTGAGGACAAGGTCCATCTGGCCAGGTTGAGATGTGGGCATCATCCAGCCCTCTTAACTAACCAAAGAGGCTGGATGAGTCCATCGCTGATGCCTGTCCAGGATGTAACACAGCGCCCCATACTATTAAGCACGTTATAGAAGACTGCATTGCACACAATCACTTACACCAACAACACAACATACACTCCTTGAGAGCTCTGTGGGAATTCCTAGTCTCGGCCATGGCCTTCCTTAAGGACTTAGGGCTGTTCGGCCAGACTGCCCAGGGAACAACTGCTGCTACTATTACAGTGTATACTTGCCACAAGTGCTGAATCAGTAGAGAAGTAGCCTTTAGTCAAAATGGACTCAGGATCAAAAGCCCACTGGGGCAGGGAACAGTTTAAGGATTTGAATGTCATAAAACAGACTTTACTGATCTATCAGAAGACTTGCCTTGATGTCATAAGACTTCCAATACACCAGTCCTGTAGAAGACAGCTGTAGCATATATTCATTGTGGACAGTTGGTGTTAGTGCCGAAGTGGTGACTTGTAGAGGTGTATGATAGGGGGACTGCAGGAGCTTGGGAACTGGTTGTGAAGTGTATGCCCAGAATTGGACGGACACACACACACACACACACACACACACACACACACACACACACACACACACACACACACACACACACACACACACAGGTTATCTGTGTTTGTTTCCATTCTTACATTTTTCTCTCATTTCCTTCAGTGTCACCCATCTTTCTTGTATAACCCTCTTCTTATTTTGTCTCCTCTTCTCTTTCTGCATTTGTCTTTCTTTTCTAACTTAGGCCCTTTTTATTCTCCCCTCCCTGTCTTTCCTTCTTCTTTTTCCTATTTTCCCATACCCATCCTCTTCTTTCATCTTCTCTTCCCTATCCTTCCCCTGTACCACATTCCAGTGTTAATACTATAATAATGTATCTTTGATAACCTGAGGGTGGTAAAGTAAGCCTAAGCATCTTTACCTTTTTAAAATGTTCCTTTATTGTAATATACATAATTCTAATCTCAACAAATGTGTTCAGATTCAAATTCCTTTTCATCTCATTTCCCTTGTCCCTCTCTTTCTGTATATGTCTCCCTTGCCTCTTGTGTGTAGCTCTCTCCTGTTCCCATCTTCCCATCCTCAACAATCATCCCCCTCCCCCTCCTCATTTCTACCACCTCCTCCCTTCCTCACCCACACTGTCTTTATCAGCCTTCCTGCCTCAGTCTCCTCTCCCTCTCTCCCTTTCCTTTTTCTTCTCCCATTCTGTTCCCTCTTCCTCTTTTCCTGTCCTGTCTCATTTTTCTCCACTCCCTTCTGCCAATTTGTTCCTCTTCCTTCCTCTTCTGTTCTTCCCCTTCCAGGTTCCATCTGCCCTCTGTCTTCCTCTCCTTCCCCCCCCCTCTCTCTCTTTCTCACTCTCTCTCTCTCACACACACACACACAGGATCCAGAAATACGAAAAAGGGCAGCACGAGAGCCTATGAGATATCAAGTGAAGAAGTGGGAAGAAAATCTGGATATTGGAAGGAATTAGATAGACATCTCTGCATTGTCACCTCCCCCTCCCTCAAGTAAAGGAAGAATGAAAGTTGTCAGGACCTAAAGTTCAGATACGTTTGGGTAAAAGTAAGTCTATGGAAGGGTCAGTATACACTTGCAAAGAGTATAATCCCAATAGAATAATAAGCTTATAAACCTTTTATAGTTGTCACCATTATCAGAAACATGAAAAGGAAGGCATAAAAGTATAATCTTATATGAGAGCAAGTGTACACATGGGAAGAAGGTAATCCCAGCAGAAGAATGAGCTGGTATTCCCTATTGAGCAATGAGGCAAAACATCCGGCACATCTGGTTTAGTTTATCGGTCTCAGGCCTGGCGATGTTATCTAAGAGAGCCAGAAGGTGATAATGGTGGGCTGAGTAGAAGCTCAGCTGTTTCCGCTCAGGGCATACCCACCTGTTTCACCTCTCCTGTTTTTTGTGATCTAGTCTTTGGCTGGAATACAGAAATACTGTATCAGATTGTGTTCATTGTGAAGGTACAATAGTTTGGCTGTATCTGACGTTCTAGAGATACAGGTCAGGCAGAAACTGTCATGTCCTTGCAACAAGCAGTTTGAGTTTGTGGTCATGTCATTCATTTGAATACTTCACAGCCCTGTAAAGCAACATGTGGAATCCTTACCACATACTTTTCATGTTCTTTTGATTTCTTGTTTTGAAGTGTCCTCGTGATATGTAAATTATGATGCCTCACATAAAGAAACTAGTTAATATCTTAAATGGTGATAATTTTCTTTGTTATGTTTGAAGTGCCAGTACATCATTATTAGTCCCTGTGTTGTATAGTTTCATTAGACATTATATCCTACTGAAAGAATTGTATCCATCCGTATATGTAAATAACTGCAGAATGGCTCAAGTGGTCTGTTTTTCTGCTGTAGTTATTTATTTATTTATTTTTTTTTTCAAGTCTACAACTCACCTGTGGAATAAAATTAGCATTGTTGTCTTTCCAGATGCCTTCAACCTCTTTTTCTTCACAGAGTAGATGTACAGGTATTATTTAGAAACTAACATTTGTGTGCCTTGTTGTTTCAGCTAGTCCTTGTTAGGATGTGACTTTATTTTAATCTCTTGTTACTAAAGCTTGAAAATGAATTGAATAATTTAACATCCTTATTGTACCTTACTTGAGCCATGCTTTGAGTCTGAACTCTACCCTAAAGCTGTGAATTGCCACTTGCATGGTAGTTAAAGCACAATGAAATAACTTTACCTTTTATATTTTTTTGTATCCCTGATACATTATACCCTGTTTTGCTGGGCATCTTCTCACTTAGTAGTTAGTGATAATATAATACTGTATAGTACCGGTATACAGTATTAACTTCTTTAGTCCAGTGATATATCGTTTGCTTTATCCTTGCTACATTTAAACAGTTTTATGATGCTTTGGAGAAATTTTTTGAACTTGGGGGTTACATATAGCTTTGATGGACCTCTTCATTCCAAAGGGGAGCCTCTGAGGTAAACGTAGCTTTCCTAGAGTTAGCAAGTACAGTGTAATAGAATACATCACTGTATTCAATAGGTTAAACAGGTTTTTGAACATACCAGCGTGGTTATGTGATATATAAGTGAAAAATGGTTTAAAGTTGTGAAACATATTCGTCCTTATCAAATACCACACCTGTCAGCTGCTGTCATAAGATAATACATTTTATTGTATGCCCTCATCCTCCACATCCTTTCAGATTCTCACCTTCAGCGTACCTTCACATTCCTTCCCCACGTCACATTCCTGCATCCCTAATCCACATGACATCATCTTCCTTCACCTTTCACATTCTAACATTCCTTTATGTTCTTGCATTGTTTTACCCTGTAGCTTCTCTCATATCCCTTCACACTCGCCTTACTGCAGTCCCTCATACACTTTCGTCCTCACCTTCCTGTACATTCTTACTCACACTCCCTTACACCCTCACACCATTACATTCCATTACCCCCTCACATTCCTTTACACTCTGGCAGTCCCATACTGTATCACACTCATATTCCCTCACACTGCTGCACATTCCTTTATACCTTCACACCATCACATTCCATTACCTCCTCACAGTCCCTTACCCTTTCACACCATCATATTCCCTCACACTGCTGCACACTCCTTCACACCCTCACACTGCCACATTCCATGATGCCCTCATTCCCCTGTACATTCCCTTACACCCGCACACTGTTGTATATTCCCTTACACCCTTATGCTGTTGTACATTCCCTTACACCCTTATGCTGTTGTACATTCCCTTACACCCTCACACTGTTGTACTGTACATTCCCTTACACCCTCACACTGCTGTACATTCCCTTACACCCTCACACTGTTGCATATTCCCTTATACCCCTCACCCGTACATTCCCTCACTCTCACAGTCTCATACCATCACATTCCCATACCCCCTCACATTATCTCATAATCTCACTTTCCTATACCCCCAAACATTCTCACACACCCTCTCATTCCCATCCCCCCCTTGCATTCCCACACATTTTCACATTCCCTTACACTCTCACTTTCCCTAACACCATTGCATTCCCATACCCTCTCACATTCCCTCATATCCTTGCATTCCCATACCCTTTCACATTCCCTCATACCCTCATATTCTCTTACATCCTCATATTCCCTTACCTTCTCATATTCCCTCACACCCTTACATTCTCTTATCCTCTCACATTTCCTCATGCCCTCACATTCCTTTATCCTCTCACATTCCCTTTCACTCTCACATTCCCTTACTGCTCACATTCCCTGATACCTTCCCATTCCCTCATAATGTCACATTCCCTGACACCCTTACATTCCCACAGACTGCCACAAAGCCCCTTACTCCCACACATTTCCTTACATGCTTGCACTCCCATACACCCTCACTCATCCCTCACCCTGTCAAATTCTCTGACACCTGAACAATGTCACACTTTCACACTTCCAACACTCCCTCACACTCATACACCTTCACATTACAAAACATTCTTGTACTCTATTTGTAGCTTTTCCTTCGCACCTTTGCACTTTTACCTTCCCTTTCTCTCATGCTGTACTTCACCATCACCGTGTCACATCATATTACAGTGAGGTTTCTGCTATCATCAGCTGTTCTTGATTTAAAAAAAAAAAAAAGTTATTATTGGGGCCCCAATAGTAGACAGATTGGATTATCAGGTCCTTTAGGTTATCTAATACACCCAGTTGTGACTTACCACTCTTTATGGTATGAGATTCCAACCCTTTTCATTGATTAGTTTAACAGTGTCTCTTTAGATTTTGACATAATTTTGAGACATTGGAGAGAGAGAGAGAGAGAGGTGAGCAGGAGTAATTACACGTGTGGAGGCAGTGATGTGGCAACTGAGCTAGTGGTGTGAGGTCTCAGGTGGCCCCACCCAAACTGCCTTCATAAAATAGAAGGCCTATAACTCTCTTTACCTCTTTCCAGAACATTTTCTTACATTCCTTCCACTTTACATTCAAATTCCTTCCAAATTCCTCGTCCACTCACTTTTTACTCTCTCTTACTAATCTTTTCACCTCTCTCTCTCCCTCTCTACATATAACTCTCTCTTTCATCTCCCAACTTGTTCTATGCCCCTGTTTCTCATCTACTCACTATATGCTTTCTTCTTTTGTGCCGCAGCCTCTCTCACCTCTTCATTCCACCATGCTGTTCCCTGCACCCCCTTTTGTCTTTTCTTCACCTCACATGCTGCAAAGATTTCTTCTGTGAATATCTTTCACACACCTTCCACGTTCCCCATCTGCTCCAATCTATATTTACCCAATTGCCCCTCCACTTCTCTCTTATATTCTGGCTTTTTTCCATCATCTTGTAACCTTTCCACACTCCTTGTATAAACTACTTCCTCCTGTCTTTCCCTTCTTTTATTTCTCCATTTCATTTGGACCTTGATTCTCACCACCGCCAAATGGTGGTCAGAAAGTCCACTCCCCCAGCCTCTATATGCTAGTGATGTATCAGATATCCGCCTCTGCCGAGCCTCCACAATGTAAATAATATCCGCATTACTATCCACATCTGCGTCTTCAGACAACAAAAGCTCCTCATCATTATCCGCCACTGTGTTTTCAGAGAATAAAAGCTCCGCATAATAATCCGCCTTCGCGTCAAAGAACCGCAGAGGTTGCTGATCTCCACCCATCCAGTATTTCTCTTTTCTCTTTTTGTCATAATTCTTTTTCTCTCTCCTTTTCATCCACAACTCTCCTCTCCGTTCCTCTCATCTACCAGTCCCTTTTCCTCTTTCTGTTTTCTTCTCTGTTGGCTCTCTTCCTCCCTCCGCCTCTCATTGTTCATCTCTCTCTCTCTCTCGCAATAGTTACACGTGCTATGTTTATATTAGGCATATCTGGACAAAAGCCAATACTATTTCATACTGCATGACGAGTTGGTTCCCCGTTCCGCATCCTGGGAACACACTTAAGTGTGGCTGAAACTCGTCACTTTATACAGCATAAATGTACTGTAATATGTGTAAAAAAAATCCGCATCCACCTCCACAACCACGGGCATGGAGGTAAAAATAATCCGCAGTTGTGTCTGCATCCGCAAAAATTAATATCTTAACCTCCGCAGTTTTGTCCGCAGCCGCATTTTATGAGAAATAGATATCTGCCTCCGCCTCTGCGGAGCTCTAAAATTTGGTATCCGATATATCACTACTATATGCTCTTGCATCCATAACACACCTTCTCATCCTATCATCCACATACACATAATCAATCATTGCCTTCTGTTCATTCAATTCACCACCCTCCCTTCTCATCACATGCCACATATACCAATAGATCATTTTGTGCCTGAAGAGGGTATTGGCTATCACCAACCCCCTCCCGGCACAAATGTCCACTAAAGCACTGCCATTCTCATACATCTCTGCAGGCACACCCCACTCGCCAACTACTCCATCCACCTTCACATTCTCTACATTTCCATTCATATCTCCAATCAGAAATAGTCTCTCATTCCTTTCAAACTTTTACATGCACACTTCCACATTTGTCCAGAACTCTTCTCTCACTTTGCATGCACTATCTTGCATTGGTGCACACATGCATACAATTGCCCACATTTGTATCCAGCTTTCAAATATACCTACACAATCCTAGAGCTGACTGATCCATGCTCTCATATATTCTCCATCCATCTGTTACTCACAACAATACACACTCCTTCTTTTGCCCTTTCATTCTCACCTACTCCCGCGCATATACCCCATCCATACTCCCATTATCTCACACTCTCACTTCTCCATTTAGTTTCAGTTAATCCACATACATCCACTTTCACACCCTCAAGCACCTGGACAGTCTCTCTCTCTCTCTCTTTCACCTCATCATTTGCACCCCTTACACTCCATGTCGCAATCAGTTCCATGTCCACCTTTTGGTCAGTCCTAGTCTGAGGCTTGTTGTTTGTATTTTTAGTTAGTTGTTTTCCGGGGAGGGGCACTAACCCTCCGCCAACCCACTTATTGTCATGTAGGGAACATATGTTGGTTGGTCATAAGGTTACCACCCAGCATTGTAAATGCTTTCATGGTTTACAGGAAATCATTTGGCATGCCACTCAATGTAGAGCCACCCTAAAAACAGAGTACCACTACACTAAGTTAAACCATTATTCTATTTTACTTGCTATTATCTGGATGTAAAAGTCTCTGAGAATTTCTACAGGCCGGCTGACATATTCAGACATTCTCTATCATAGACACTGGGCTCGAGCCTTGAGCAAGTAATAGGCCATAACCCACAACCAGGCCTTAAATGTCTGTCCGCCCGTGTTCTGAATGGTCTAATTCGTGCAGTGGTCCGATCATGCCCAACAAACCTCCACCACCTGAGTAATACTGCTATAACCCCCACAAGTGGTGTCAAAACGTCCGTAAGCATCCTCATCCAATGTCCAAAGTCACATGGCCACTGGGCTAAGTCGTTCCTAATTGCCACCACGCATTGAACACAGACCAGAAGCAATGAGTACATGTTCAGTGACAGTGGCCGTCCACCACTCTCCTGAATGTCCAAAGTCGCCGGGTCACTGGGAGTTTTGTTTCTGGATGGCCACCACGTGTCTAACAGACCACAAACCACAAATAAATATACGGTAAAAGTGCCCGTTTGCCTCGTGACGGAAGGGGGAAACTCTTGCCCAGTGCCTCTCTTCTTCCCCTCCCCTCCATACCCTCCCATCCTCACTCCCTCGGTCCCTCTCCTCCTTTGCACTGATTGCATGATTCGTGAGTTTTTACATTTTTTTACGATTTATTTGAATACTATTGGTTTTATTGAAATTCCAAAGTGGCCACAAGAAAGCTCATGAAATGCTGCATCTAGACATGTGATTAACTCTTGGAAGGTGCTGTCAAAATTTTGCAGTTGGAGGATGGGAGGTTATGTGAAGATAAGTTTTACTCTTCAACACTGTTTATTCTCACTGCATATCTGTACTTTTACTCATCAGTTTTCTGTGTTTTTATTAGCTAGTAACCTCTTAACTAACGCGAGTTAAAAAAATGAATTTTCGTTTTAACACGAGCAAATATTTAAGGAGATATGTTTAACTAACAAGGGTTCACATATAACAATCGCTAACACATACATTCCCCCCCAGTACCACACAACTACTCTCCACAGATACACCACATCACTAACATACCCAACATCATCCTGGGTGGTGATTTCTACGCCAAGTCGTCGGCCTGTCATGTCAACAACCCTGACACAGACAGAGGGCTGGTACTACAATCCCAGACAGACCACCTTTCCATACTAAACAGTCTAGACCAACATACCCATATCCCACACCAAGCCCTTTTCCTCCCATCAGCTCCAGACATCACCTGCTCTCCAAACCTCGCCCCCACTACATCATGGAGAGTGGTCAAAACCCCAGGTTCTGATCACCTCCCAATCATCATCACTACCAAAACCAGAATCACCCCAGCTGGCCACAAACACTAATTATAAGAGAGCCAACTGGGAGGCGTTTGTAACTGAAACAGAACAACATTATGAAACACTAAACAGTACACCCATCACAAACATCAACACCGCTGTGAACACTTTCAATACAATCATACAAAATGCAGACAAAAGACACATCCCTAGAGGCAACAGAAAGAAACACAACCCCAACTTCACACCAGAAATTCAAGGCCTCATCAGACAACGGGACACACTGCGACACTCCCCAACACCCCATACCCAAGACACCATACAACAAATACAAGAACTCAACACTCAGATAAACTATAAAATATCAGAACAGCAAACACTAAACTGGAAAAATTACCTCCAAACACTTGACCACAAAACAAACATCAGTAAACTCTACAAAACACTAAACAGCATCACACTTTCCAACAGCAACACCACACAATCACACGCTGCCATCACAACAACAGACACCATACCCTCAAACAAACAACAAGCAAACACTCTCATCAATCACTTTTCACAAGTCAGCCATCTAAACCCCCATCCCGAAGACCAACGTATCATCCGACGTAAGAGACAGTTCCCCACAGACCCAGACTACGCACCTTTCACTTACAATCAGATGAAGCACATCATTAACAACCTCAAGCACTCATCTGCCTGTGGACCAGACAATATAAGCAACATTCCCCTTAAACACCTAGGACCACAAGGCATACAAGCACTCACCAACATATCAAACTACAGCTACTCACACAACATAATTCCCAACAACTGGAAGCATGGCAGCAACATCACAATCCGTAAACCCAACAAAGACCCCACGTTACCCTCCTCACATCGCCCCATCACACTCCTCTGCACCCCCTCTAAAGTCACTGAACGACTGGTACTACAACTAGTCACACCTCACATTCCCTAGCCCAGTCACAACATGGCTTTAGGCCACTACACTCAACAAACACCTTTCTTACAGACCTTACACAGAGAGTTTTTGATTGCATGAATTCAGCTAGGCCACCACACAGAACGCTCCTAGTCACACTAGACATTAGCAAAGCTTCTAATGCCATCCCCAGCCACAACCTCACAAACAAAATACTCAACACAAACATGCACAATAACACAAAAAGATGGCTGGCAAACTACTTAGCAGGCAGATGTGCACATGTAACATTTGCCGGTCAGTCTTCTAACATCAAAAACTTCACAAACGGCGTCCCCCAAGGATCTGTTTTGTCCCCTACACTCTTTAACTTATACATGCACAACATACCCGCACCCCACACACCACAGATACACATAGCTTCCTATGCAGATGATATAACACTTACGTGTACGCACCAAAACGCAAACACAGCTGCGCACATCATTCAACTTTACCTCAACACACTACACGAATGGTTCACCACAAACAGGCTCAAAATAGCCCCAGCCAAATCTACAGTGACTCTTCTCACAAACTGGACAACAGAACACAGTCACATCCCACACCTCACCATAAACAACACCCCCCTACCACACACACACACACACACACACACACACACACACACACACACACACACACACACACACACACACACACACACACACACACACACACACACACACACACACACACACACACACACACACACACACACACACACACACACACACACACACACACACACACACACACACACACACACACACACACACACAAAATCCTTGGTGTAACGTACAATACATCAATGTCATTTAAACAACACATCACAAACATTAAAAATAAAATAACACCAAGACTCAATGCTGTGAGGTCACTTGCCCATACAACATTCGGACACAACAAAGAATCCACCACCACAGTATACAAATAATACATACGTTCAGTGATGAATTATGCAAGCCCTGCCTGGGCTTCTGACCTCACCAAAACACACTACAACACTCTACAGACCATACAGAAGAAGGCCCTAAAAATAATCACAGACTGCACAGCTACTACACCCACAGACCATCTACATCAAGAAACCAAGGTCCTCAAAGTCAAGGATCACCTAGACATGAGAGGCACTCAGTTTCTTGCTGCAGCCTCCACAAACCCACAACATCCACAACAGTACATGGCAGCACATCCACCCACACCAAGTAACATCAAAACAACACCTAGCAGACGATACCATACACAAATACTGTCATCTCTCCCCCCTCGCCCACCTCAGACCAGCTTCCAGAAGCATATCCACACTCAGATCACTCGCCACTCCATTCAGTCACTTAAAGACATCACACAGCTGCATGCACGGCCTCCTGACATCCACCCTTCTGAATCCTATCTTCCTCGTGAGGACAGGGTCCATCTGGCCAGGCTGAGATGTGGGCACCATCCAGCCCTCTTAAGTTACCAGAAGAGGCTGGATGACTCTGTTGCTGATGCCTGTCCAGGATGCAACACAGCACCCCATACTATTAAGCACATTATGGAAGACTGCATTGCACACAATCACCTATGCCAACAACACAATATACACTCTTTGAGAGCTCTGTGGGAAAGCCTGGTCTCGGCCGTGGCCTTCCAAAGGGACTCGGGGCTGTTCGGCCAGACTGCCTAGGGAACAACTACTACTACTTCTATACGTTAGAGTTAGTATCCTAGTATTATCACGCAGTGACGTTTTTACTTCCATTCTCACTTTGCTATTTCTTATCACTGCTTTCAAAGAACCAGCAGTTATTCATCGTTGCTGTACACTTTCAAGCACTTCATCCTCCAACCTTCCACCCATGCTCGTCGCAATACCGAAGTTCTTAAATGCACTCACATTTTCCATTTCCTCATCATCCTACCTCACTGTACATTCAGTGACTTTATTTCTCTTGAAGACCATAATTTTACTCTTCCCTAAGTTCATCTTTAGATTCTGTTTCTTACGCACTCTCCTAAACTTATTCACCAACCCTTGCAGCTCCCCTTCATCTTCATCGTTTTGTTTCGTTTTAAAAGGCTCTAACATGCTTGCATGCGTTGGCCTTGGTCACCTAATGGCAGCTGTCCATGCTGCACAATCCATTGCAGCCTCCCTGTTCAGTCCCTTAACCCTGAGGTCACACTTAATGACCTCGTCCCATGTCTTTCTCAGTCTGCCCCTCACAACCCCACCCCCAGTATTAGCACTTCTCACCTTCCTTACCCAATTATCATCCCCCATCCTCTCCACATGTCCAAACCATCTCAATCTATCTCTCCTCATCAGAACACCAATACACTCCAGCCCCACCCTACCTCTCAACTCTTCCATCATAAAACCAGCCCCCCCAGACCTTGCCCGCAGGGACGCACTACACATCCACCTAATCATTGTCATTTCTGTACGTCTGAGCTGGAGAATATCCTCCTCCTTTACTGCCCAGGTCTCACTACCATACAGCATTACATTCCTAACACATGCTGCATATAAAGACCCTTTAGCATGTAGGGAGAGCCCTCTCAATGTCAGAAGAGGCAAGAGCTCCCTGGACTTCTTCCAACCACTTCTCACCCTAGCCACAGAGCTAGCTCCAGCCCCACATCCAGCACACAACATGTCTCCCAATTAACAAAACTCCACCACACACTCAAGAGATTCACCAGCAAGTTCAATCCTTTCACGCCTGACAATCTCCACCTGCTTTCCCTGACATACCGTACACATAAAATCAGCATTATCTCACAGTCTACCTCTGATACCACTACATCTCTTGTGCACCCATTTATCACAAACACCGCACAAGATGGAATTACTTCCCACGCCCTTGTGGCAAACTGCACATGGCCACTCTCCCTCTTCTTTGACAGTACCGCCACCAGCCCTAGACATCATCACTTTTGTTTTATCTGCATTTACCCTTAAGCCCTTGTGCCCCATACCATATCTCCACTTCCTACGCATTTCCTCCACCTCCCTTTCGTTCTCTGCAATCAACACTAATTCATCAGCATACAACATCTCCCACAGAAGTCTGTTTCTGAAGTCACTTGAGAGGGTTTCAAGTACCATGATAAACAACATGGGACTCAAAACTGACCTCTGATGCACACCAATGTTCATGGAAAACTCATCACTCAAATCTCCATTCACTCTTACATGGGTGCGAGCACCCACATACCTAGCCATAACCACCCTAACCAGCCACTCCTCCAAGCCAAGCTTTCTCATTGCCCACTTCACCACCTCTGTAGGGACTTTGTCAAAGGCCTTTTCCAAATCAACAAAAACAAAATACAGATCCCCTCTCCTACTAATGTGTTTTTCCTGAAGCTGTTGAACAATGAATATGGCATCAGTGGTCCCCCTACCTGGCATAAACCCAAATTGCATCTCATCAATATTCTTTCTTTCTCTAATCATACCTTCTAAAACTCTCTCCATTACCTTCATTATCCGATCTAAAAGCTTTATACCTCTATAATTTCCCCTTTCCGGGGCATCACCTTTCCCTTTATACACATTTACAATTACACTCTTCAGCCAATCATCTGGGACAACACTATCCATCTATCTATTGCCAGATGCCTCAATCCTGTTCGGGGTGGCCACAAACAAATCGCCTCCACGTCGCCCTGTCCCCCGCCATTTCACTGCCCCGCTCCCAATGCACACCCCCCTCTCTCATATACCTCTCCACCCCATCCCTCCATCTCATCCTAGGCCTCCCCCTCCCTCTTCCCCCCTCCACCTCACTCACATACACTCTCTTCGTCAGTCTTTCACCCTCCATCCTCTCCACATGGCCAAACCACCTCAGTGTATTCTTCCTAACGCTTCCTATCACATCCACATCCACATCCACAACGCTCCTTTATATCCTCATTTGTGTAGCCTGTCTCTCCATGTGACTCCACAGGCTCCTCTTAAATAACTCATTTCCACTGCTCTCACTCTTGACTTGTGTCCTTCCAGCAACGTCCAAGCTTCACTTCCATACGTTAGAGTTGGTATCACAATACTGTCATGTAGTAACTTTTTCACTTCCATGCTCACTTCCCTGCTTCTTATCACTGCATTCAAAGAACCAGCAACCTTTCTTCCCTGCTGTACCCTTTCAAGCACTTCACCCTCCAAACCTCCATCCTTACTCATCACACTACCCAAGTACTTAAACGTACTCACATTTTCCAATTCCTCACCATCCAACCTCGCTGTACATTCACTGACTTCACCTGTCTCAAAGACCATCACTTTACTTTTCCCTACATTCACCTTTAGATTCCGTTTCTTACACACTCTCCCAAACTCATCCACCAAGCCTTGCAGCTCTCTTCCGTCTTCACTCAACTACACAGTATCATCTGCAAACAACAGTACAGGGACTTTCCAAACACTACCCTCTCTCACCAGGGCCACTCCAACATCCACTACTCTACCTTGTACCTCTTTTATTACCCCATCCATGTAGAGATTGAACAACCATGGAGACATGACACATCTCTGTTTCAAGCCAACCTTCAAAGAGAAAAATTCACTCAGTTCACCATCCACACGCACTGCAGCCTTAGCACCATCATACATACTCTTCACAGCATTCAACAACTTCCCATCTACTCCATATATTCTTAATACTTTCCACAATCCTTGTCTATCCAGCGTGTCATATGCTTTCTCCAAATCCATGAAAGCCGCATACAACTTTTTTCCCTTCTCTAGAAACTTTTCCACTAAAGATCTGAGAATGAATATCTGATCTACACAACCTCTTCCCTTCCTAAAGCCTCCCTGTTCTTCTCCAACTAATTCCTCTGTTCTTTCTCTAACTCTGTCAATAAGTATCCTACCATACACTTTTCCTATTATACTAAGAAGACAAATGCCCCTATGATTACCACACACTTCTTTTTCCCCTTTTCCTTTATACAAGGGAATAATTATACCTGACTTCCAATCCTCCGGGACTCTACCTTCCTTCCAGGCCAATCTGCACATTTTCCACATCCATTCTACTACTATCTCTCCCCCATGCTTCAGCATTTCACGACACACTCCATCAATTCCGGTGGCATTCCCCAATTTAAATTTCTTCATTGCTTCCACAACTTCTATCCTACTGATTTTGTCTTCTCACCTCCCTCCTTCTCCCAGCCATTCCCCAGCCACTTATACTCGCTTTACTTCCATCCTCTGTATTCAACAATTCCTTCAAGAGTTCTCTCCATCTGCTCACTTTTTCTCCCTTCTCTGCTAGTAATTTATCATTTTTATCTTTCACTCCCCTGCTAACTTCACTTCCACCCTGTCTTACTCTTTTCACCTCTTTCCAGAATATTTTCTTACAGTCCCTCCACTTTACACTGACGTTCTTTCCAAATTCCTCATCCGCTCTCTTCTTACTGTCTCTTACTAATCTTTTCACCTCTCTCTTTCTTTCTACATATAACTCTTTCTTCCGCCTCTCGACTTCTTCCACGCCCCTATTTCTCAGCCATTCATTGTGCGCTTTCTTCTTTTGTGCCACAGCCTGTCTCACCTCTTCATTCCACCACGTTGTTCCTTGCACACCCCTCCGTCTTCTCTTCATCCCACACACCACATCACATGCTGCACATATTTCTTCTGTGAATATCCTGCACACACCTTCCACGTCCCCCATCTGCTCCAGTTCGTATTTGCCCAATCGTTCCTCCACTTCTCTCTTATACTCTGCCTTTTTCTCATCCTCTTGTAACCTTTCCACTCTCCTTACAAATACTCCTTCTTCCCATCCTTCCCTTCTTCTATTTCTCTATCTTAATTGGATCTTGATTCTTGCCACCACCAAGTAGTGGTCAGAAAGTCCACTCCCCCAACCTCTATAAGCTCTTGTATCCATTACACATTTTCGCATCCTTTCATCCACACACACATACTCAATCATTGCCTTCCTTTCATTCAGTTCGCCACCCACTCTTCTCATCACTCGCCATGTATACCTGTAGATCATTTTGTGTCTGAAGAGGGTATTTGGCAAATGTTACATGTGCAAATCTGCCTGCTAAGTAGTTTGCCAGCCATCTTTTTGTGCAACTGTGCATGTTTGCGTTGAATATTTTGTTTGTAAGGTTGTGGCGGGGGATGGCATCAAAAGCTTTGCTATTGTTTCTGTGTGGTGGCCTAGCTGAATTCATGCCATCAAAAACTCTATCTGTAAGGTCTGTAAGAAGAGTGTTTGTGGTGTGCAGTGGCCTAGAGCCATGTTGTCATAGGGCTACGGGGGTGTGAGGTGTGACTAGTTGTAGTACCAGTCATTCAGTGACTTTAGAGGGGGTGCAGAGGAGTGTGATAGGGCAGTGTGAGGAAGGTAACGTGGGGTCTTTGTTGGGTTTAGGGATCGTGATAACAGTACCATGCTTCCAGATGTTGGGTATTATGTTGTGTGAGTAGCTGCGGTTTGATATGATGGTGAGTGCCTGTATGCCTTGTGGTCCAAGGTGTTTAAGGTCAATAATGCTTATGTTGTCTGGTCCACAGGCAGATGAGTGCTTAACGTTGCTAATGATGTGCTTTGTCTGGTTGCAAGTGAAAGATACGAAGTCTGGGTCTGTGGGGAACTGTCTTTTACGTCAGATGATACGTAGGTCGTTGTGATGAGGGTTTAGATGACTGACATGTGAAAAGTGATCGATGAAAGTGTTTGCTTGTTGGTTGTTTGAAGGTATGGTGTCTGTTGTTATGATGGCAGTGTGTGATTGTGTAGTGCTGCTGTTGGAGAGTGTGATGCTGTTTAGTGTTTTGTTGAGTTTGCTGGTGTTTGTTTTGTGGTCAAGTCTTTGGAGATAGTTATTCTAGTTTAATGTTTGCTGTTCTGATATTTTATTGTTTATCTGAGTGTTGAGTTCTTGTATTTGTTGTACGGTGTCTTGTGTATGGGGTGTTTGGGAGGGTCACAGTGTGTCCCGTTGACTGATGAGGCCTTGAATTTCTGGTGTGAAGTTGGGGTTGTGTCTTTTTCTGTTGCTTATAGGGACGTGTCTTTTGTCTGCGTTTTATATAATTGTATTGAATGTGTGCATAGCGGTGTTGATGTTTGTGATGGAGGTACTGTTTAATGTTTCAAACTGTTGTTCTGTTTCAGTTGTGAAGGCCTCCCAGTTGGCTCTCTTATAATTAGTGTATGTGTGTCTGTGGCCAGCTGGGATGATTCTGGTTTTGGTTGTGATCATCATTTGGAGGTAATCAGATCCAAGGGTTTTGACCACTCCCCAGGATGTTGTGGGGGCGAGGTTTGGGGAGCAAAAGGTGATGTCTGGAGATGATGGGAGGAAGAGGGCTTGGTGTGGGATATGAGTATATTGATGGAGATTATTCAGTATGAAAAGAAGATCTGTTTAGGATTGTAATACCAGCTCTCTGTCTGTGTCAAGGTTGTTGACATCCTGCATTTCTAAAGTTTTTAGATTTGTTCTTTAAAAAATTTTAAAGCACCTTTCCTATCAGAACCTTTTCAATCATCAGTATGGGTTCTGCCTGGGACATTCCACAGGCAATCTCTTCACTTTCTTTTCAGACGCCTAGTCATTCTTCTTTCGGGACTTTAGCAGAAGCTTTGCCGTTGCAGTTGAGATATCAAAAGCTTTTGATCAAGTCTGGCATAAATCTTCAGTTTTCAAGTTGCCCTCGAAGGGTTTCCTGTCCTTCTATTTGCCCCTTCATCTCTAGTTTCCTTTTTGGTCGTTCAGTGGCTGCCTTTGTAGACAGTCACCATTTTCGACCTAGAGCTATGAAGTCGGTGGCTGAATCGGTAGAAAGGTGGCCTGCAGTCCTAATGGACCCTGGTTCGAATTCCGGCTAGGGCAGGGAACAGTTTAAGGATTTGAATTTCCTAAAAACAGACTTTCCTGATCTACCTGATGACCCGCCGACATGTCTTAAAAATACCCCCGCTAATACCAATACACCAATCCTGTATGAGACAGCCCTAGCATGTATTCAATACGGATGGTGGGTGTTAGCGATGAAGTGGTGACATGTGGAGGTGTAGGAGGACTACTGAGCCTTGGGGTAGGTCACTGCCGCCGAGAAATAGGCCCTGAAGCCTTTGCCCAGAGTCGGACACGTAAAAAAAAAAAAAAAAAAAAAATGATGTTCCTCTGGTTACTGTCGTACGCTTCACAGGCATCTTCTCACCTTCGTTTCAGACTCCTGGTCATCCTTGTTTCGAGACTTTAGCCGAAGCTTTGCCACTGCGCTTGACTTCTCATAAGCTTTTGAGTAAGTCTGGCATAAATCTTCAATTTTTAAGTTACCCTCTCAGGGTTTCCTGTCCTTTTTGCACCTTTATCTCAAGCTTCCCTTTTGGCCGTTCTGTGGCTGCTGTTGTAGACAGCCACCGTTCTCGACCTAGAGCTATCAGTAGTGATGTTCCTCAGGGTACTGTCTTATTACCAACTCTTCCTTGTATTCATCTGTGACCGTTAAGCTGTACATCTAACCGTGTCCACTCATAGGGTGATGACCCCTCTCTTCACCTTTCCATTCGCTTCCGAAGTGCCCCATCTCAACAGTCACTTCAACAATCACGGGATGAGGATATGGCGCACCTAATGTCCGACTTGGCTCATATGTCTGATTGGGGTAAAAGTAATCTCGAACAAAAACTCACTTTTCCTTGTTTCACCTGTCAAAATCTTCCACAGGAGTATGCTCTAAACTTTAACAATATCCAGCTCAATCCTGCATTATCTTTGACCATAGCTGGGGTTTGATTCATTCAGGATTTATCTTCGAAAGATCGCATTGCCTCTCTTGTAAAATCTGCCTCCAAGAGACTGGGTGTGCTAAGCCAACTCCATGCATTCTTTACCCCAGGACAGTTGTTGACTTTATACTGGGGTTTTATTTGCTCCTGTGTACAGCACAAGTCTCTTGTGGGAAAGCTCCCCACATACAGCACTTATCAGCAATGTGGAGTCAAAAGCTTCTCGTCTCATTACCTCTCCTATCCTTACTGGCTCCCTTCATCCTGTGTCTCTCTGCCGTATCGTTACATATTTATTTCTATCGCTACCTCAATGGTCACTGCTCCTCAGAACTGTCTGTTTTTATCTCTCCACCACTGTGGCAGGCACATACTGTAGCACCAGTCTGTCAGCAAACTCTCATCATTTTTCTGTCCAGCTCTCTACTGCAAGAGTTAACCATTACTCCCAGTTCTTCATGTATGTAACAGGTCAGCTCGAACTGTCTTCCTCTGTCTGTGTTTCCTAGTGCCCGTAATTTCCCGTCTTTTCAACGCAGTGTGTCCAGGCATCTCGAAATGAGCGGAACTTGAAGTTAGCTTTTTTTTTTTTTTTTTTTTTTTTTTTTTTGAACAGTCTTGCGGGCTTCTGGCCTTACTGTAGGTTTCTTCTTCCTTGCATAAAAAAAAAAAAAATGTATCACATCAGATACAGTGGCTAACCTTGAAGCAGCTGTGTGTATGTGTGTGTGTGCACCCGATTTTTTTTCACATATAACAGTCGTTAGAAGCCTCTGCAAACCTGTATGATTAAGAGAGAAGAATGTATTGTTCAGCGGTTGCATTATCACCCAGGATGTTGGTGTGCCCCTCAGTACTGTCATAAAGTCAACCAGTGAATGGGAAGAAAGTGGTAGTCGGTACGGCTCCGTACCTTATAATTGTCTGATGAGGGATGAACCATGCTAGTACTGATGAACTGTCGCAGCTGAGTGAGATGCAACAGCAGTGATACGTCAGTGAATACCAGCGTCAAAAATAAAAAAATAGCCAGATTCAGCGTCCCTGAGTCCCCAATTTTTGGTAGTTATGTATTAGTACAACTAAGTCTATTATATGGCAGTTAAAGCATCATAAATCACTCTGTTTCAGCGTTTTGTATTGAAAGCACTATTTAGACTGTATGGAAGAAGTTGAGATTTTGAGAATGTTTGTAATCATAAATGCAATATAATGCACAGCGAAAGTCAAATTCCTTCTTAAAATGACTTTATGTTATATACTGTTGATAGAAGTAAAATCACACAATCACCGTGACTAAAGCATAGGCAGAAATTAGAATTAACTGACAACAGTTTACTGTGTATGAATTCTTTTAACAGATAAGTAAGAGTTTTTATAATTAATGTAAAAGTTACGGATGAAATAATCGTCTTGTTACAAAGAAAAGGCAGACATTCGTATCGTCTATTGAAAAGTATATCAGCACATTGTAAAATGTCAGTGTTCAAACATCATAATATGTCCGCCACCCGAATACATAACCTAAGCACCCACCCTGGAGTTCATACAGAACCACTTGGCATACTCGGCCTCTCACTTGTCACAAAGTAACAATAACTATGCAGTATCCCCCCCCCTCTCTCTCTCTCTCTCATAAACAAGTACGCAAGCACGCATGCGCGATGTATGTGTGTGTGTGTGTGTGTGTGTGTGTGTGAGAGAGAGAGAGAGAGAAAGAGAGAGAGAGAGAGAGAGAACACATAGAACACATACATACATACATACATTCATACATACAGATATATCCAATTGGCTCCCAGACTTCCTGAGCGTGGGCATTTGCTGGAAGGGTGCTAGGCGTACCGCCCTCCGCCTGTCGGCTCATAGTCTCGAAGCTCATAGGTCCCTACCTGGGGGTTCCTTTCTGTATTAAATTTTGAAAATTCCTAGTTCCATCCTATATTGAGGACACTGGGCGCCAATGGGATATATATATATATATATATATATATATATATATATATATATATATATATATATATATATATATGTACATAAATACAGTATAGTGTTTATTAAAACCTCTTTCCCTTTGTAATAGTATGATGTTCGCCTGTTTAATTCTCGCAGATTAGTTATTATTATTATTTTTTTCATAGGGATTATGTTGACAAATCCATCCCCCACCAGTAGTTACAGTGAATTTCTGGATCTTCATATTATCTCTTTGAAGAGTCCTTCGAACAACACTGCTTCGTTGCCAGGTCTGCATTGTGTCTTAGTGGATGGTTCGGCGTCGTGATCTGTCGTTAACGGGTGCAGTTGGCAAGAACGGCATCCACCGCGAGTGTCTCGGAAAATTGTGAATGGGGCTATACATGTAGGCTACATTATACTTATTAATTCCGATAACCTTGTCATAATTATATTTTTACTGTATATACGGTTTGTAACTTACGTACATTACTATGTAATAATTACTTTAGTGATGTTAGTCCATTACATCATTCACTTTTAATATTACATGTATCTAGCACAGCCAGTTACTTGCACTTTTAATATCAAGTAGTTGTAATTCTCTTAGGTCCAAGAGACTCGCGCTCAACTAAATATAATCGCTTGGTCTTAGGTGGAATACAGTGCTGAAATTGCCCTGATCGCGATCATGAGAGACTGGCCGGTGACAGTATTAAGTCGGACTCCAATGACTCCCCTTCAACTAGATATATTGGTCTGGTGTCGTATGGAATAGTGAAATGCTGGAATCGTCTCAGTCGTGAGATGATGAAAAACTTACTAATCCCCTTAACTGCGATGAATGTTTCGTTTTATTTTTTGCTATACTGCGTATTGATTTTATTTTGCTTTTTAAAATAGAGGGGTTTGCTAAATAGCCCACAGTAATCCCTTCATTTCCGTTAACAGCCTGGTTAACAAGGAACAAAAATCGTAATAAGAATGTCAGCGTATTTGACATAATAAAATTTATTAGTTGTGAAGAGGCAACATTGTAAAGTGGGTTACCAGGCTTATTTATAAACAGGAAACAGGTGTGTGTGTGTGTGTGTGTGTGTGTGTGTGTGTGTGTGTGTGTACAGTTAACAAAAAAGTTCGGAACAATTCTGTTCTTTGCTTTCTGAAGCACAAGACGAGAAGTTCTGAGAAACCTGACTGCATATCGTCGTATTTCTTTAACCATATACTGGGTATTATTTTCTTTTCTGTAACTCGTAAAATATATATATATATATATATATATATATATATATATATATATATATATATATATATATATATATATATATATGTGTGTGTGTGTGTGTGTGTGTGGCCTCAGGTTGAATATTCATTCACACAAAACAGGAAGACATAGGAACTTGCAGGCATCACTCTCGTTTAATGAAATATGTTTGATCATTTGAATGAGGACAAGATGGGAGTGTAACTCATTACTGTATACTGGGCTCTCCGCTAATACTTGTGCATTACCGTAATTTGTTTTCCTGTTTCTTCCTGTGGATAATTTCCACCACTTGTATGTGGGGGAAATGCGGAAGGTGACAACGACGTCATTGTTGCGCCATTGTTGTGGGGTTGTAGTGGAGGTCTGGGTGTCGTCTACGTTGATTCCAGATGTCTGACTGTAGGACGGGCAGTATGCAAAGCTCCTAGCGTATTGCTAATATCGTTGTCATCTTTTTCGTATTATCTGTCTGTATTCATCTGTCTCGGTTTGTAAATTCTGTACACATATTTTTAAAAATCTGTCTCTTTCTGCCAGTCAGTGCCCATCAGAGTTACCTCCCTTGAACCCCTTCACAAAGAGGGGTCTCTTTTAAGCTAAATAATAATAATAATAATATTTGATGATCACAAGGTTGGTAATAGAAATGTGTCATTGTGCTGAAGGATTCTGAATATACAGGTTGTCACGGGAGTTAAGTCCAAAACTTTGGGCAATGATAGATGCTGGAATTCTAAGCAAATGATGTTATATGAACATGTGTTCAAATCTCAATCGTTATGGAGCTACAATTACTGATGACATTATGGGTGAATTATGAAGACAATTTTCGCCCATAAGGGCATCAGTAATTGTAGCTCCGTAACGGTCAAGATTTGGATGCATGTTCATATAACATTTTTTTGCCTAGAAATTCGTCATCTATCATTTCTCAGAGTTTTGGACTTAACTCCCGGGACACCCTGTATTTTGCTTTGCTTTTGCCTTAGAATTTACACACACACACACACACACACACACACACACACACACACACACACACACACACACACACACACACACACACACACACACACACACACACACACACACACACACACACACGCACGCACGCACGCGCACACACACACACACACACACACACACACAGACACACACACACACACACACACACACACACACACATACATACATTATGCAGGGTTAGCTCTACTCATTCCATTCTTCCTATTGTAGCGACTACACCGCTGCATCTTTTCTGACAAGGACGTTTCCACCAAGCGGCCGTGTGTAGTGAGGGGGGACTGGTGTCATGGTGGTGGTGAGACTGAAGGTGACGTGGTGAGGACACAGTGACCTCACCACGTCACCATCATCGTTACAATAATGTCCTGGACACTGTTGTAAGGATGTTGGTGATGTGTGGTGGTGGTGGTGTTAACGAGGGTAAGTGAAGTTGGCTTTGTGAAAACTGGCCTAAGGTTGGTGTTGAGGTGATGATGATGGTGAGAGAAATTGAATATGGTGTTGCGATGGGAACTGATTTAGTGGTGGTGGTGGTGGTGGTGGTGGTGTGAGGCTAGTACGGCGGTCTTGATAATGGTGGTTGTGATAAGGAGAACTGGTCTATACTCATTTTTTTTTTTTTTTTTATCGAGGCGAATATGCACTTGACAGGATGGTTGATGATTAGCTGAATGCAACATTACTTCATAATCTCTTTACTCGTTAGCATTATTAATTGACAGCCTATATCTGAGGGGCACATTTGGGTTAGTAAATGTTATTCGGACATGTTGCATTCAGCCAGTCATCACCATCCTGTCACGTGCATCTTCGCCTCGATAGAAAAAACTGAGTATAGTGGAGGTGGTGAGGGAAGGAGGCTGAAGTTGGTATTGTAAGGGGACCGGTGTAAGTGTGGTGGTGGTGGTGATGGTGGTGGTGGTGGTGATGGTGGTGGTGGTGGTGGCGGTGATAGTGAGGGAAACAAACAGTAGTGGTGAGAACTGGTATAATGGTGGTGGTGAGGATGAGGAATGGTGTGGTGGTGGTGTTGGTGGTGAGTGAGTGAAATTGAAGTTGATGTACGAGTATTGAGAGAGGTTGGTGTTTTGGTGGGGACAGGAATGAGTTGGCTTGATATTTCACTGAAAGATTTGTTGTTAGTCTTTTGTAGCGTATATTATACTTGTGCTGGATATATATATATATATATATATATATATATATATATATATATATATATATATATATATATATATATATATATATATATTGTGTGTGTGTGTGGGTGTGTAATTCACCAGGTCGGTCAGGATCACGTGATGGTTATGATTATCAGCTTTTTGCCCTTCCGGAAGAGAGCTGAGAACTCATATAGGCCGATCTAAAGGCGTAGCCCATCCCCTTGCTCAAGGGAGACAGTACCCACCCGCTGTCAGTGAAACTTTTTGCATCCCGAGCAAGGTGCGAACCCCCGTTTTAGCAGATGCTAGGCGAGAGCGTTACCACTGAGCCGTGTGTGTGTGTGTGTGTGTGTGTGTGAAATTTTGATGGATATGTGTTCTTGTGTGATGAATATTTATACTTCTATGTATCGTGTGCGCTTTTTGGTGTGTGTGTGTTGTGACCGTGTCTGTGACTGCATACGTGTACGTGTAAGTTTGGTGATGTACGTATGTAGGCTTTTGTGTGTGTGTGTGTGTGTGTGTGTGTGTGTGTGTGTGTGTGTGTGTGTTGTGGGTGGGTGTGCGCGTGTGGGTGCCGTGAGTGTGGAGGGGAGGGAGGCTGGCGGCGCCACGGTCCAACAAACCAAGGTTTTTGAGACAGCGCTGCGTTCCTCCGGCTTGAATGACTGGCTTGTTTTACCTCCCGTCGAGCGAGACCCTCGGCAGTTAGGAGGGAGAACACCAGTGAAGGAGACGTGGTGACTCAGGGAGGACCTCCAGTAAGTCACCAAGTAGTGAGCGTGAAGGAACTTAAGATATTGACGGTTACATTCTTTACACATTCAGTTCGAGGACGTATTTTGTTATTTTTGCTAACGTCAAACGATGTCATTCGGGTTTCGCGGGACCTCTCTGTTGAAACAGTTCAAAACAACAGTTATCTTTTTCACCCCGAGGACAGTATTTGTATTTTGGCTAACGCTTGAGATTGTGTTAAAGACGAATGTGAAGCTGTAGCCTATGTAAGCCCACGATTTTGACGGTCGTTAAAGAAGCAGTTGTGGTTATCAGGCGTGGTTTGCCTGCATACCACGTTACTTCAGAGAGGACTCAGGAGCGAGCTTTCGTAGCTTTCACAGATGTCCCTTAAGAGATCGGGTGCTTGCCTGAACATTTGGGTTTAAGAATACGAAAGTTATTTTATGGTGATCGTACGGTTGCAGACAGAAAATGGTAGGACAAGTGTCAGACTGCCAGCACGAGTGAGGGACAGCTGTGGTAGAGGGGAGATTACTGTAGTAGCAAGTTGAGACGGGTAGGGAGAACGGTGGTTGTGGTGGGTACAGTGTGTTCCTTTGTACTAAACAACAGGAGTAGAATGCGGTGCGTGAAGGAGTATGAGTATGGTGTGTTGTGTGGTGAGGAATAGCAAGGGTAAGACTGAGTGTGTGCCTGGTTAGTGTGTGTTGTGTACTTAACAGCCATAGTGTGAGAGGGAGCGTGGCTTTGTATGGTGGGGTAGCAAGGGTGAGACATTGAGGGTGTGTGTGATTATAGTATGTTTTGTATTTAACAGCCATAGCATACAGTGTGTGGGGTAGTGTGGCGCGGCGTGGTGAGGGCTGGCTAGAGTGAAGCAATGAGGGTGTAGTTAGTTAGTGTGGGATGTGCACCCGATTCCTCAGCCATGTAGTGCTGTATATATTTGGGGGAGTGTGGCGTGGCGTGTTGAATGCTAGGCTGAATGGTGAAGGCGGGTGGAGATTACTGTGGTAGCTTAGAAGTGGAGGGACTGGTGGTGGTGGTGGTTAGTGTGTGTTGTTGTGTACCAAATACCTAACAACAGTAGAGCACAGTATGTGAAGTGTGGTGCGGTGTAGAGAGCGTGGGGATGGGTAGGATGTGTTGCATGCTTTACTTCGCCCAGCGCCATCGTAAACACTGTGACGTGGTGTGGTGAGGGAGTGTAGTGTGGTGTGGTGTGAGTAATTGTGGTGTGGTGCGGTGAGGAAATGCGGCGTGATGTGGTGAGGAAGTGCGGCGTGGTATGGTGAGGAAGTGCGGCGTGGTGTGGTGGGGGAGTGTGGCGTGCTGTGGTGTGGTGGGGACTAGATTGGGGGAGGGGGAAGGAAAGTGACAAGAAGAGGTAGGGAGACAGTGCCGTGCGCGTGAGATGGCCTGGCTTGGTGGGATATATGCACTCCCTCCCTCATGCCCCCCAGCCTTAGGGCTCCTCCATTCCCTTCAACCGTTCCTCTCTTATTTCCCCCAGCCATCCACCCTTCCCTTCCATTTCTTTCCCTTGGCATCCCTCAACCATCCTCCCTTCCACCAACCATTCCTCCCTAACCCCTCCAGTCCCTTCCCTTCCCTTGCATTCCCTTTTTCTTCCCCCCTCCCCCCTTCCTCCAGTCATTTCTACGCTAACCCTCCCGCCTGTCCTCTATTCCCGTCCTAATCTCCATTCCTCCCACCCTTCTTGTCCTCTCCTACCAAACCACCACAGATTTGTCACTGAGATGGTATGGGCTTAGCGCGGGAAAATGGAGAAAAGACCTTTCCGCCACATGACAAAGTGAAATAGGAAGTTTGGGCAATCCTTTTACATAACCTTTATATTGAGTTACAAAGCGCAGTTTTTAGGGGATTTTTATTACATTTGACAGTTGCTTTTTATAAGACTGCGATTAGTCAAATATTTTTCAGTATACTATTATGGTTACAATATTCACTTACATATCCTTGTAAATTACGTTCCCTTCATATTATTCAGTTAAAGTAGGCTGAGATTTTCGTCCTTTTATAACAATGTTTCTCGAAGCTCACTGGCAGAACAAGACAGCTCAGCATCGTTCTTGCAGAACTTTTTCATAACTGACACTATTTTGTAGTCTTGATACAGCTCAGCATTCAAGATGGAGAGAAGGCAATTTAGCGTCTAGTTAAAGTGGACCTTGCGTAACTAAACTATATCATTTGTCTTTAAGTGGGTAGGGTGGTTGATATAGCATGGAGGAGGACTAGGGTTATAGATGTGGTGAACAGACGGTCCTTGGCGGGAGACTAGCCTGTAGTCTGGGTTATGAGGATCACTTAGCACCTCTTCCTTACACTTGTTTTTTATATGGCTCGTTATTAATCTCCTGTATGCTATTTAAGCAAGTTATTTTAGTAGTAGAAAGATCTGCGCAACATAGAAGAAACTGTTAAGGTATACTAAGCAGATTATAGTATTGCTAAGGAAAAGTAGCCTACTAGTGAACCTCCTTAACGACATCCCTTGAAATTGGTTGTGTAATAATGTGTATTTTTACCCGTCCCCGCTCCGGAGGGGCTCGGGGACGGGTATTGTTTTCACTCGGTTTGTCAGTTTGTCTGTCTGTCTTGCTGTCTGTCTGTTAACTTTACGCAAAAACTACTGGTGCGATTTGACTAAAATTACAAGGATATTAGGCTATGACCTGATCTTCTAATTAAATATTGGGCCAAGGCCCAGGTTGTAGGGCCAAATATACATGTATATATATATATATATATATATATATATATGGTTAAAAAATCGTTTTTTCGCCAAAACTCCTTTCAAATTCGTCATATCGACATAAAACCAAAACCTGATGGTGCATCTTTCAAATCTGCGTCCTCTAATATGCCTCATTACACCAAGGGGGTCACCCTCTAATTGGCGGTAGGGGAGGGTCAGTGCCAGGTGGGTTGGGCCTAAAATTTCAGATTTTTTTTTTTGTGTGTGTTCGACTCTGGGCATAGGCTTCACAGCCTGCTCTCAAGGCCCAGAAGTCCTTCTACATACCATACACCTCTACATGTCACTACATCGGCGCTAACACCCACCGCCCATATTGAATACATGCTAGGCCTGTCTCATGCAGGACTGGTGTATTGGTATTAGCGGGGGTATTTTTACGACATGTCGGCGGGTCTTCTGGTAGATCAGTAAAGTCTGATTTCATGAAATTGAAATCCTCAGACTGTTACCCTGTCCCAGAAGGGATTTGAACCTGGGTCCGGTAGGACTGCAGGCCACCTCTCTACCGATTGAGCCACCGCCTCCCCTCAATGGGCATAAAATCGTCAAATTTCACCCTATTTACTCCAAATTTGATGTGTGACATGTTTAACTAGATATCCTGTTGTGTTTATACGTCAGCACTAAAATGACTGCCGGGGACGGGTTTGCTGTGCCTTGGCACCGCGTCTTGTTTTACTGGTTTTGAGCACTTACAAACGCCACTGCTAAGCTAGAGTTCCTGCGTTCTTATGCACTTTAACAGAACTGGTTAACACGTTTAACAGTTTACTGCAAAATAAATGAAGCCCAAGATAATTTTTCATGAATAGAGTAAGGGTCCCGTTGGGTGAGTGTGGTGTACGAGTATTACTGACGTAGTGCGTTGATGGATACTTTATGATAAGCAATGTGGGTATATTTATTTCACACATGTTCATCACTTCGAGTCAGCCAAATGAATCAAACCAGAACAACAACCTATACCTTGAGGTGACTATATATAACTAAATATGTCCAGTAATGGACGCATTGATGCAGTTTGCGAGGATGTTAACGGTAGCTGGATATTATTAGCCATGTTAAGTACACTGAAAGATAATTGACCTGTCATATAATCATTGAAAACGTCCATGATCATAAGACAGCACACAATATACTGACGAATGAAAGTCTATACCAAATTGCATTAGTAATTAATCCTTAAGGTGTGTACACGTACAACTATCTGTAACAGTGTTGTGCTTCATCTCATGTCTGAGAATTACATTCAGCTGAGAGTGAATATAGTGTCGTGAGTTGATGCAGTCACCACTGACGATTTTATGGTCGAAATCATTCTAGTGTTGCTGTTCCGCAAATTCCAGGCAGGAGCCTAAGAGTTAAATACGTGGGTTCTGCGGAGGGTTCACCGGAGTTTGTGTGCTGTGTGAGGTGGCTTCCCCATGGGGTGTGTGGGAAATGATATTATTAATGTAGCTGTTTTGACTCTTGCATCTGCACGAAGATTTAGGTTTTAGCGGTATTTGTAGTGAATTGGTTAAATTCTTCACCATCACTTTGTTTTTTATGGTATGTGTATTGTGCTTGTTAAACGCCGTTAGTGGCGTGTTTTTTTGTTAGACGATTTTATTCATCTCATGACACCCTTCGTAGTATATGGGTTAAGATCCATTAACACATTCACTATCGGATGTTTGCCGCTTAAATTACAGCATGTGAAACTAGCATGAAGAAAAAAACGTCATCGTACTGACGTTGTTAATTGTGGCAGCTGTGGTTAATATCTCTCTCTCTCTCTCTCTCTCTCTCTCTCTCTCTCTCTCTCTCGTGAAACAAGAATAATTTCCCCATCACGTGAATATAATGATGCATGAAGTTGAGATACCATGTGGGGTGGTTTTAGTGTGAGGGAGGAGGTGTTTGCCGTAGTTGTTTTGTATTTCACTACCACAAAGGGCATCTGTAATGTTCTGTGTAGTTATCTGTGTTTGTCGCAGGGTTCTCGGGTTAGTGTTGGGGGTGGTGTCGTAGGTGCCAGCTTGTGTACTTCAGATAGGAAGGACGGACGGACACACACACACACACACACACACACACACACACACACACACACACACACACACACACACACACACACACACACACACACACACACACACACACACACACACACACACACACACACACACACACACACACACACACACACACACACACACACACACACACACACACACACACACACACACACACACACACACACACACACACACACACACACACACACACACACACACACACACACACACACACACAGAAGGGGGGTGCTAAATACACACACATAAATCAGGAGAGTCCTCTTAGTGAAAGGATTAGAACGTTTTCATTAGCCTTCTGAGTGATAGGACGTCTCTGGTTTAGCTCTTGTCACCGACTTCATTCAACTTCGGAAAGCCTTACAGCGAATTAGTATACTAATTCGCTGTAAGGCGATATGATCGTACTGAAGCGGATAATACACCTCTATAGAGGTGTATTATCCGCTTCAGTACGATCATATCAGGGTTTATCATCGGCATGTGTTGCGCTGTATTTTTTTTCTCCTAAGTTTTGATGACATTGTTGTGAAAGGGTTATAGTTCTTGGCCCATATTCTCCTTGGCTAAAGAGGTTCCCTAGCACCCCTTCTTTAACGATTTATTCTCCATAGTGGGCCACCCATTAATATCCCTTTCTTCCTATTTATATGTTATTAATGTAGAAATTGGTTGCATGCAGAACACGGAGGACTATCGTAACGGTGCAGAATAAAAAATAAACTGGTAAGGAAGAGATGTTAGTAAGCATCCTAACCGGACAAGAATACCGTCCCTATGCCTACTGCCGACTGCATTCTTCCTTCTTCACCCCCACCTCACTCGGGTGCAGTTTGACACCCTCGGTTTTGCCCCTCTCTTATTACACCATGTTTGTCTGTCATACTCCCCTTTCATACGCTGCCCCCTCCCCTCCCCACCCCACTACGCCTCTCACTTCCTTCCCTCACTTCTCTCTATCTTCCCCACTTCCTTGATATTCACTCTTCCCTCCCTCCCGCACACATACTCTGCACCATCCTCTATTCCCTGTCTTTCCCCTTTCCTCTGTCTCCCTCTCCCCCTCTCACCCCTCCCTCGCAATCTCTCCACCCCTGATACCCTCATGCCATTTCATACTGCCACATTTATCTTTCCCCTCATCCTCTACCAACGATCTCTCTCTCTCTCTCTCTCTCTCTCTCTCTCTCTCTCTCTCTCTCTACACACACACACACACACACACACACACACATTTTTCCTCATTTGATTTCTCTTCTTTTATTTTTCCCTCCTTAATCTTCACCGTCAGCCCTCTTTCTTGTCTAATCGTCGCCTCTCACCTCTTATTCAGCCTTTGTGTCCCTCCTCCCTTTGTCCATCCTGCCATCTCCACCTTTTCTCTACCCCCCTTTCCCTTCCCATTTCCTTCTATCCCCTTTCTTTGTCCGCGCTTCCCCTTCGCTGTCATTTTCTCTCCTCTCCCTTTCCCTCTCCCTCCCTTGTACCCCATACCACTTTCCTTCCTTCTCGTATGTCTCCCTGTTCCCCCCCCCCTCTCTCTCTCTCTCAGCTTCCCTCCTTAATTTCTTCACCTCTTTTCGTTCGCCCCCCCCCTCCCATCGCGGTGTCGTACTCTGTCAGTGCCATATTCCTTCTCCCTGCCATCACTGTAATCGCTGTGCACCACTCCTTGCCATCGCTGTGCACCACTCCCTGCCATCGCTGTGCACCGCTCCTTGTCATTGCTGTAATTGCTGTGCACCACTCCCTGCCATCGCTGAGCACCACTCCCTGCCATCGCCGTGCACCACTCCCTGCCATCGCCTTGCACCACTCCCTGCCATTGCCTTGCACCACTTCCTGCCATTGCCGTGCACCACTCCCTGCCATTGCCGTGCACCACTCCCTGCCATCACTGTGCACCACTCCCTGCCATCACTGTGCACCACTCCCTGCCATCGCTGTGCTCCTTCCCCCTGCAATCGGTGTTCCCTTTTTCTTTACCATTCCTGTGCCCCAGTCTGTGCCACTGCTGTGTCCCCGCTCTTCTGCAGTCGCTGTACCCTTTCTTCTGCCATCGCCTTACCTCTTCCTCTGCCATCACCATGTCTCTTCCCCAGCCATCGACATTCCCCTTCCCCTTATCATAGCCATGCCCTTTCCTCCTGCCCCTCCAAAAGCCATTTTCCCCTGTCATTGCCATCCCCCCGTCATCATCATGCCCTTTCCCCTTGCAGTCACCATGCCCCTTCTCTCTGTCATCACCATGCCCTTTCTCCCTGCCATCGCCATACTTCTTCCCCTGCCCTTGCCATGCCCCTTACCCCTGCCATCACTGTGTCTCTCCCTCTGCCCTGCAATTTCTGTCCTCCTTCTCCCTTTCCTGCCATTACTGTTCCCCCTTCCCTGCCATCACTGTGTCCCTCTCCCTGCCTAGCCATCACTGTGACCTTCACCCTTCCTGGCTATTACTGTCCCTTTCCCTGTCTGGCCATCATTGTGTCCCTGTCCCTGCTTAGCCATCACTGTGTCCCTGTCCCTGCTTAGCCATCACTGTGTCCCTGTCCCTGCTTAGCCATCACTGTGTCCCTGTCCCTGCTTAGCTATCACTGTGTCCCTGTCCCTGCTTAGCCATCGCTGTGTCCCTGTCCCTGCTTAGCCATCACTGTGTCCCTGTCCCTGCTTAGCCATCACTGTGTCCCTGTCCCTGCTTAGCCATCACTGTGTCCCTGTCCCTGCTTAGCCATCACTGTGTCCCTGTCCCTGCTTAGCCATCACTGTGTCCCTGTCCCTGCTTAGCCATCACTGTGTCCCTGTCCCTGCTTAGCCATCGCTGTGTCCCTGTCCCTGCCTAGCCATCGCTGTGTCCCTGTCCCTGCTTAGCCATCACTGTGTCCCTGTCCCTGCTTAGCCATCGCTGTGTCCCTGTCCCTGCTTAGCCATCACTGTGTCCCTGTCCCTGCTTAGCCATCACTGTGTCCCTGTCCCTGCTTAGCCATCACTGTGTCCCTGTCCCTGCTTAGCCATCACTGTGACCCTGTCCCTGCTTAGCCATCACTGTGTCCCTGTCCCTGCTTAGCCATCACTGTGTCCCTGTCCCTGCTTAGCCATCACTGTGTCCCTGTCCCTGCTTAGCCATCACTGTGTCCCTGTCCCTGCTTAGCCATCACTGTGTCCCTGTCCCTGCTTAGCCATCACTGTGTCCCTGTCCCTGCTTAGCCATCACTGTGTCCCTGTCCCTGCTTAGCCATCACTGTGTCCCTGTCCCTGCTTAGCCATCACTGTGTCCCTGTCCCTGCTTAGCCATCACTGTGTCCCTGTCCCTGCTTAGCCATCACTGTGTCCCTGTCCCTGCTTAGCCATCACTGTGTCCCTGTCCCTGCTTAGCCATCGCTGTGTCCCTGTCCCTGCTTAGCCATCACTGTGTCCCTGTCCCTGCTTAGCCATCACTGTGTCCCTGTCCCTGCTTAGCCATCACTGTGTCCCTGTCCCTGCTTAGCCATCGCTGTGTCCCTGTCCCTGCTTAGCCATCGCTGTGTCCCTCTCCCTGCTTACCCATTACTGTGTCCCTGACCCTATCTAGCCATCACTTTCCCTCCATTCCTAACCATCGCTGTACTGTACTTCCTGCCCTCCTTTCCATATGGTCATGCCTGGCGTCGTACTGTGGAAAGAACTTGGCCAGCTGGGTTCTCGAATTCACTGTACTGGGTTGGGTCTCCGTGGTTTGCTGAACGGATAACCTAGCATTCAGGCACGTCCATGCCATAGGCCATTGCATAGGCCTTCCCTCACCCCTCTCGGGCACCCTCTACACCTGTGCGATGGTGTCTGTATCCAAGTTTTTATTTCTGCTACCTGACTGCCTTATTCGGCTTAGGAGAGGTCCATGGTGTGAAATAGGTTAATGGAGGCTGTACGTAACTCAAGTTTTTAAAGAATCGCAACATGAACTATTTTGTTAGGGGATAGCAAGAATTCCGTGATATTTATGTCTTCATTACAAGGTATTCGTTGTAGGCTGTATAGAATCTTCCAGCGGCAGCAGGAAAATGTGGCTTCATTGTCCTCATCACCCTTGTCTGTGTCCAACCCCTCCCATTATCCGCCCCTCCACCTCTCCTTCCCTCCGCGTTTTCCTTTTGTTACCAACCATGCCTTGCCCCGCTCGCCCCTTTCCCCCCTGTCCAACCTCCCCTCCTACGTCCCATCTGTTCCTCCATATCTTCACTACCCCCTTCCTATCCTCTCTCTCTCTCTCTCTCTCTCTCCCTCTCCTTAGTTGTATCCTCTCTCCCACTGTTCACCCCCTTTTCGTATCCCCTCTCCCCCTTTCCTTCTGTACTCAGGGGAATATAAATGAAAATAAACTGCAACAGATCCAAAAGACCATTGAGGCTGTTTGTTACGGAGAAGACTGTGACTGATATCTATTTATATGAGGTTAAGATATGAATAGCATAGTAGGAAGGCTCCACCCCTTCTCCCCTACCAAACCCTCTAGTTGAAGTCGACAGGCAAATGTGAGGACTGCCATGCAGCATAGAAAAACTGTCATGCAGATTTCATAGGAAAGGTTAAAAAGAAAAAAAAAAGGTTCTCTTCCACTCTATCTTATCTGTAAAGGAGAATGAATAATATTTAGTAACAGAATTGCTGTACTACTGCAGTCTCCATGAGGTGAAAGAGAGGGAAATCAGTTAGTTAATTATATATACTCGTATTACTCAGCTATGTTTGCGTTAATTGGGGATTCGAAGCCAGAAATTTATCCAAATGACATCTAAATGTTATTACTGTATTGCAGTCTGCCACATTCCGTGGCAGTTTGTTCCTCGTGTTGACAGCTCTGTTGAAGAAAATGTTTTGCTTCACTTGACTGGAAACGCTTTCCTATAATTTTATAACCATCACCTCTGGTGTAATAGACCGGTCTAATGTGAAGTAGTTTTCAGTTACCATATTGTTGTCCTTTAAAAGTTTTATATACTTCAATCAGATATCCTCGTAATCCACACTTTCTCAAGTTGAATAGATTTACTTCTAAACAATCCTTATATGGTTTGTTCCGTAATCTGGGTATCATATTTGTTACTCTTCACTGTACTGTCTTTAATTTCTCCATGTCTTTCCTGCATGTAACATAGTGACCAAACTGAATGCAGTACTCTATGTGAGGACGTACCAGGGAATTGTACAATGGAAAGATAGTCTTCTCCGATTTTAATTCTAATGCTCTGCCTTTAAATCCATGTAGTTTGTTAACTTTCTGTATTGCCTTGGTGCAGTGTCGACTTGGTTTTAAGTAATTTGTTTTAATTATTCCTAATTTTTTTTCTTATGTTCAGGAGCTTAATATTAATCAAAGTTTAGCTAGGTACATTTTTCAATTTAACTCTCAGTATTTTTAACTTTACATTTGTCAGTATTAGCCTAAATCCATTTATCATGTTTGAATCCAAGTGAATGAGTTATCAAGGTCTCTTAGAATGATCAGTCTTTGTCTTAGAGTATCTGCCCTGTCAACAGTCTTTGCATCATCAGTGAATTTGGCTATTTTACGACATAAACCTTCATCCATAGCATAGATGTAAACTAGGAACAGTAGGCCTATAGGACCTAAAACGGAACCATGAGCCACTCGGCTTGTAACTTCATCCAGTCTTATTCAATACCATTGGTTACAACTGTTTACATTCCGTTAGCCACTTTTCAATCAATCTTAATGAATTGCCATTGATACCATAGACTTTAAGCTTCTGGAGAATTTGATAATTGAGGTTTAAATACTTTCTGAAAATCAAGATTATATATATATATATATATATATATATATATATATATATATATATATATATATATATATTACATCGATTTAGTTTTACCGTACCTATCAATAATATCAATGAAAAGGTCAAGGAGATTGGTTAGACACGATCGTTGATTCCGGAATGCTTGCTATGAGTCCTTGATGAGGATATTTTGTTTTAAATGATCGACTAATTTATCTGTAATTATTATTTCCAACAATTTGCATACAGTTTGTTAAGCTAATTGGATGGCAATTTCGTGGTTGTGGTTTATTACCCTTTTTAAAATAAAATGGAGTAACGTTTGAAACTTTCCGGGCATTTGATACAGTGCGGCTCCATAATGATACTTTGAATACTTGGGCTATAGGTTTTGATGCTTCATTTTTCACTTCCTCTAATACCCTTGGAGATACTCTGTCAGGACCCTGTGTTTTGTTGAACGTAAGTTTAACCATGGCAAACAAAACATTTCTTGCTTATCCTGACATCCCTAATTATGCCGTCTTGATCTACACGTACGAAGGAAGACAGTGGAATCGAACATGTATTTTCTACTCTAAAAGCAGATGCAAAAAAAGCTCTTAAGAATTTTTGCCCTCTAGTTTCATCGTTCGTGGTAGGTGGGGGCGCTCACCATCCACTCACTCGATGTAGTGCTGCTTTGGATGTCTGCCCTTTTCTCTCGTCCATCCTCCCTCTTCTGTTTTTCTTTACTTCACTCTTTCCTCTTCTCCCAACGGGTGACTTTACACTCCTTCTTCTGTCTTTCTTTCCTTCATTCTTTCCTCCTCCTCCTGCCTGTGGGTAACTCTACGTTGAGTGACAAGCCAAATGGTTTCCTGTACACCAGGAAACCATTTACTACGCTGGGTGGTAACTATATAACCAAATTGTGGCGCCTGGTTGTTAGTGGGTAATTAAGGTGCTCCAGTCGGATTGAGCCTGTGTAGGTTTATATGCAAGGTGTGGTTGGGGTTTATTGCTCACGTAATACCACTTTGGGGTAAGTGAGGCTGATCACTTTCGTCTTAAATGTCAGGACCAACTTGCCTAGCCCCGGGTTCTTACACTTCTCATAAGACCACATAGGATTGGATGATGGATGGATGGATAGTTTCATCGTATATATGCTCTCCATTTTCTAAAACAAACTGGCATAATTTTGTTGTTAATACCTTCTTACTTCTGATGTAACTAAAGAATTCTTTAGGATTTCACTTACTGATGTTAGTTATATGTGCTTCAATTTTTTTTTTTTCATTGTTTTATTAACTTTTTAGCATTTCGACTAGTGTTGTGATATCATTTTGTCCTATTCCATATTTGTGGTTTTGTAATTTTGCTGAGCGAGTTTCTCTGCTGAAAGACTGCTGTTAATGTCGTTGTTCTACCCTTTTGGGGTGGAACTTTTTGCAGGTCATCTTTTCTCTCCTGTCTCTTTCCCTTTCCCTTCGCCTATCTACCCTCTGTCCTCTCCCTTTCCTTTCCCTCCCATTTCCTCCTCCCGTGCCACCCCCCCTTTCGTCTCCTTCCCCATACTCCTTCCCTCTGCCCCCCGTTCCTCTGTCCCCTTCCACCTTCCTTTTGCCCCCTTCCCTTTCCTGTCCCTCCCTTTCCTCCCCTCTGCCCCCCCCCCTCTCCTCTCCCTCCCCTTCCTCCTGCCGTCTGTCTCCCTCCCTCCCTTTCCACTACATCCTTTGTGTCCCCCCCCCCTCCCTTCTGTCAATCCCCTTCTCTCATCCTTACTACGCCATGCACCCCTCAAACCTCTCCTTTGTTCTCACCCATCCGGCTTTGTTATTATATTTAGTTATCTGTCCTTCCCTGCCTTTCCCACCCAGCCACATCACTGAGTCTCTCTCTCTCTCTCTCTCTCGCTGTACACACACACACACACACACACACGCATATATATATATATGTGTGTGTGTGTGTGTGTGTGTGTGTGTGTGTGTGGTGTCTTCCACTTACAAAAAAAATCTGTTACAGTTGGACTTGAACAGCTGTAGGTTGAAATTTGGGGGGAAACATCTCCCGGGAAGCGAGTTCCAAAGAGATGCAGTTCGGGAATTAAAGATTTCTGTTTTGCGGAGTTTCTTCAATATGCCCGTGTAGCACAAGGGAAGGCATGGAGAGGTGGCACAATGGATGCAACTTCGTCTGAGCTTTTACCATAAAAGTATCTAGGATTATTCAAGAGAGGCAACATTCCTTCTTACCTGTAGGTGAAGTAATTTATTTCTAATAGCAGGATTATTAATTATTCTAAAAGCTTTGTTCTGAATTTTGTGTAGTTGCCTTAGTGCAACCTCCCCACATTCACTCCACAAGGGTGAGCAATATTCCAGCTGAGAGCGCACATGACTTTTATAAACTATTGTCAGCTGCTCGTCTGTGAAGAAGTTACGAACCATGTACAGTACAATAATCCAAGTTTCATTGAGGCGGTTTGAGCAAGTGATCTGACGAGAGGTCCAGCTGAGGTCATTGTTAAGTGAAACACCGAGAATTTCATTACTTTTGGAGACAGGAGTATTAGTAGCATTGAAGGTAATATAGGAAGCTAGCAATTTCTGGTTTTACCAGTGTAATCCATAATACCTTGTGCCTTTACATTCCACCTTGTTTTCCTAACCTTTCCATCTTTCCTTCCTTCCTTCCCCAAGCTACCCACTGCTATTCCTTCCGTCCTCTCACTTGTTCCCTCTCCCCCGTCCGTTCCTTAACTAACACCTCCTCGGCTTTCTTTTGTTCGCTAGTTCATCGCGTGGCGGTGTTAGAGCCTGGAAGTCCCAAGATCAGTCGATGTGACATGTACACTGTCTTGAGTGATGGATCCAATTGAATTGAATTAAGTAGTGAATATCCCCAGCTCCATGTATCAAGACCATATGGCACTTACTCAGCAATTTTATGCGACAAGTAATGAACAGAAACGGTGAAGATGTTGAACTGGGCTTGGCGCTCAGGTGGTCCTGGTGCTCAGGTGGTCTTGACACTCAAGTGGTCTTGGCGCTCAAGTGGTCTTGACACACAAATGGTCTTGGCGCTCAAGCGGTCTTGGCATTGAAGTGGCTTGGCGTTGAAGCGGCGTGGCAGTAAAGCTGCTTGGCGCTGAAGTTGTTGTCGATGAACCGGCTTAGCGATGAAGTGGCTTGGAGATGAAGTGGCGTGATTCATCAGTTAGTTGAAAGGCATACTCAAGAAGAGAGGAAGGGTCGACGGCAGTGGAAGGTCCGTAAACTATTCATGCCATGAAACCAAATGTCTGACCTGACAGGAATAGAGGGAAATTAAAGGCCGGAAGAAAAAGGAAAATCTCAAGAAGAGAGGTAGGGGAGAAGAGAAGAGGAAGATATCAAAGATAAACTGGATACAAAAAAAAGCCCCATTTAGTCCTCTTACGACAAGCAGCAATAATGGGGACGTTTTCTCCCTTTTCCCTCCTCCGTAGTGGGAGGTGGACCAAACAGTTATAGCGACATCACGAACCGTATTCTTGACTGCTGTATGTCTCATCTTCCCCATCCATCCTCCTCTCTTCTCCTCATTTGTTCCTCCATGTCCAGTTCCCTTCTGTTTCCATGTCTTCTCCCCTCACCCGTTTTTCCTTGCCCACGTGTTTACGCAAACCCTCCACTCCTTTCATGTTTCCTCATGCCCTTCCCGTCTTCTTTCTCCACTCCCCTTTCAGTTCATTTGTTTCCCTATACAGTATGCCCTCCCACCCCAGTCCCGTTTCACGTCCGCCTCCCACATCTGTTTCTTTATGCTCTCCCTTCCTCTGTGTTTCTCTGTCATCCCTTCATCTGCCATCCCGTACCCGTCTCTCCTTTGTCCCCTCACCCCTCGTCCGTGTACCAAAGCGTTCTGTCATGTAGCATAGGTTGCCTTTAAGTTATATACAGTAATTATCCCACGATTGTCTTCAGCAGCCTTCGCCCTTGCATATTGGCGTCCCCGTTTCACAATCCGTAATCATTCATTTTTTCCTCCATTCTTTCCTTCCATCATTCCTCCTCTTTTTTATTTTCTTCTCTCCTTTCCTTCATTCTTGACCTCCTTGTTCTCCGGCACCTCTTGGACCAGTTTATTTCAGCATGCTACTGGTTAATTTTCTCGTAGCTATATTATGAATGGAAACGTTGTCGATGTTGACCCCATTAAAGACTTGATTTTAATTATATTTTCCTGGTTACCCTTAGACGGCGTCACTCTAACTAGGAGAGGTTTGCCTCCCTCTAAGGGAGAGGAAATCGCGAAATAACACTTTCAGAACGTGAGAAATGTATAATGTATAATTATTGTTACCTTTCAATATACGCTGCTTGGGAGTAGCGTCTTATCCTATAAAGGTTAAGAATATATAAATAATGTAAAGGGAATTTTTAGGTGCTGTATGCAGGATTTATTGGCAAGGAAATATGGTAGACAGGTTGATAGCCCAGTACCCCCTAACACGGCCTCACACATGCATGCCACACACCGGAGTGGCTTTACACGCGGTGGAGTACCACGTGGCTTGGGCTTGGTCACTCCGCTTTTGGGTGGGCTGCTGGGATTGATGGGGGCCATGTTTGGGGGCCATAGTAATAATGGTACGTAGATATTAACTCAGTACAATGCACATGTTTAATTTTTCTTCGCCTAAAGTGAAGGGGTTAGAAAGGCTCGCTTTTCATTTGCTCAACGTTAATGTCTTATATATATTAATGTTGATGCCCCTAGACGATTTTATTAAACTTCGAAGAGAATCCTGCATGGTAATGAAGGGGTTATTTCTGACGATTGAAGACATTTCTGACTGCCCAACCGACGTGTATAGCAGTTAGAAGCGTATAAATTAGAAGTGTTCTAGAGCTGAATATTTTATGGTTTGACCCCTTCAGTCTGTCGGCCTATATATATACATATATATATATAT
Organism: Coenobita brevimanus; assembly: GCF_032717465.1. Lineage (NCBI taxonomy): Eukaryota > Metazoa > Arthropoda > Malacostraca > Decapoda > Coenobitidae > Coenobita > Coenobita brevimanus. The sequence goes on from NC_136976.1 coordinate 56,603,773, forward strand.
ATATATATATATATATATATATACATATATATATATATATATATATATATATATATATTATATATATATTAGCGATGGAACTTGTTGCGTGAAAGAGTTAGAAATAATTTCTATTAAACCCTTCTGCGGTTACAGGTCACCTAAACCTAAATAGCGTCGGTGGTAGAAAAAATAAACGAAAAGACGCCACCGCATTGAAGGTGGTAAGGTTAGACACACTGGGGACTACCGGTATGAGTCAGTGGTAGCGTGGTTGGTTATGTCGTTATTGTGGGTTCTGAGTTTGTGGTTGGGGAAAAAAAAAATGAAGTTGCGTGAGGTATTAGTGGTAGCGTGGTTGCGGTGGATGGAGCAAATAGTGAATGGTGTGGTGGGTGGTGGGATGGAAAACAAGGAAGGAGAGAGAGAGAGAGAATGGTGGTTGTGGTGGGTAGCGGGATGGAGCAAGTAGAGTGTGAGTTGAGTAATGGTTGTGATAGGTGGTGGAATGGAGCAAGGAGGGAGAGTGAGTGGAGTAGTGGTAATGATGGATGGTGGGATGGAACAAGCAGAGAAATTGAGTGGGGTCGCGGTTTTGGTGGGATGATTTAGGTGGAGAGAATGTTGCGTGGTGGAATAAAATGAGCAGGGACAAGGGTAGTGTCGTGGTTATAGAGAGAGAGGGGGGGAGGGGGAGGATTAGAGACAAAGGCGTCAGGATGGGCGACAAATGGCAGCTTGTCACTCATTTGCCTGACAACCCCTGCACACCTCATTATACACTCCTCGCTGCTCTTTCTCACATATTACTCCCCTTGTCGTTATTAACTTTTTCAGTGCGAGGACGATTTCAGTGTACAGTATATTCTCTTCCTACAATCTCGTAAACGGTTTTATTGAGTCTCTTTCTGTATTTATCGTTATCAACCTCATTCCCACTTTCACTGCCATTTTGCGCCCATATTACTCCTCATAATCTTTAGTTGTATACACCACACCAGTTTAGTATTCATTCTGTCCATGCTATCTCCAGACGATTTTGTTCGGCGTAGTACCGTTTTTTATCGTTATTATTCCTTCACAGCGAGGACGATTTTAGTGTTGATTCTATTCATGCCGTCTCCTGGTTTTCAGCCTATTACTTTATCGTTGTTTACTTTCAGTGCGAGGACGAGTTTATTTTGTGTGCCATTCCTGACGATTTTATCTAATATACTGTAGCAGTAGCCGTGTGTGTGTGTGTGTGTGTGTGTGTTTTGGGCAGCCGAAACTACACATTCAAATCGCACCAAAATTAGCAAAAAAATCGCAAAAAAATCGCTGATGTGAAAAAACTTGGTCCCATCACGATTGAAAAACTTTTACTCTATTTAATGAGCGATCAAATTTTGGCCAAAAAACGCAGCTCCCGGCGCCCGGTCAGTTGCCGTGGCCGAGTGTTTAATCTCTCGGACTTGCGTGCGGACAACTTGGGTTCCATTCCCGATGCTGCAAATAACACGATCGGTTGGTTAGCTGCAGAAAATCCAGGTGACAAGGTTAGACTAGAACAGCACATAAACGGACCATCATGGGCCCTTCGATGTCGCCTCGACGGCCGATAGTGACAACGTTAGACTACAACAGCACATAAACGTGACTCGGATTACCTGAAATGATCGCAACATGCGCGCGAAGCACGAGAAAACGAGCGCGCAGCGCGAAAGCCCTCCGCAGGAGCAAGTGCTTGTGGGCCCAAAGTAACCCTATATCACCATAGGCTTTCACTGAATAGGATCGAGTGGTGGAAACCAGAATGAAAGAAGACATCATCACACTGTAGGATTGATGCATACTAGAAGTAATTAACATTTTTGCATACGCCATTTAGATATTTAGAAAAGTGTAGCACAAATTATTATTACGAGCATAATTTTCACGTGCCATAAACGTTAGAAACATGCAGTATTTTTGACACGCAAAGGATTTAAGGTAACAGTCTAATAAGTTGTACCACGGCAGTGAAAGAGTTAGACATTGCTGTTGCGTAGGATTTCTCTTAGGATACTAATAAGATCGTCTGGAGTCAGCCACAATAGATATTAGAGTTATGCCATCGTGTTGTAGTTAAAGAGAATGGTGGAAACCCTTTAACTGAGTAGGGTTTCTCTCGGGTAACTAACATCGTATGGAGTTAGCCACAGTGAAACGGTTAGCATTATTTTACTGTTCTAGGAAGACTTGCGTTTGTCACAATTTATATGGCCGGAATACAAAACTGTTTCAGTACGAGAGGACTTTGCCAGGCTAAGTGCAATGGTCTTAAGGTAGGAAGAATATGTAAAAACACACAAAAATCATCGTGCTGGAACTGTTCAGTGGAGATTGTTTCTATTCCCGTGACTACGCGAAGAAACCATATGCATAAAGTCGTCTGATGGTAGCAAGAAGATAATAGCGACATCATTGTTATTGATGGTATTAAAGATAGCATAACAAAACCCTTTCGTTGTTGTTGGTGCACTTGGTAGTTAGTTCAGGCTAACAGTAGAAAAAAAATTTGTTCAGCTGATGTCTTCGCAATCGGAGGCTTAAAAATAGTGTTGAGAATCACTCTCTGCGTTGTTGGTACACATGAATTTTACTTCAGATAATACCAGACGATTTTACTCATGAAGGAATCCGAGCAGTCAGAGGGTTAAGGTGGCAGGTGTGGATGCCCATTGTAGGTGTCCCACTCATCCGACCAGAAGGACTTTCATCGCGGATGTTTTCTCTCAAAATATTATGCCTGATGTAATATTGAGTGAATCTTGTGCGAGGAAGCACAGAATGTTGGACGTAGTTGTCATGTCTGCTTTTATGCCTGTCGGTTGCTACCTCAGGATCATGAGAGAGAGAGAGAGAAATTAGAGCTTTTGGTTTGACGTCAATGACTGTATTGTTTCCCGACATGACAGCGTTTGGTAAGCGGAAATGGCATGTGGAAGAAGCGCACAAAATGGTGGGATCTGTATGTGATTGAAGGAAAATGGCAAATGGGGAAGTGAATTTGCCTCAGATAACTTGAAAGGGAGTAAGTGCATGAGTTTGGTAGAGAGAGAGAGAGAGAGAGAGTACTGCTGTAGAGGATAGGAGACAAAGCATGAGTAACAGTCGACGTGGAGGAGTGTGAATTGGGACACGAGTGGCTGGAGGAGTGTTGTAGGTGTTGTATGCTGTCGGTGTGAGAAAGTTACGAGTTGGGTAAACAGAATAGAGGAATGTAAAGGTGAAAGTAAATTGATGTTTAGGCATGAAGGTTGAATAAAGATTGTATTGAAAATTGTTAAGTTCGTTGACTTAAAGGTGATGAATGAGGGTATTAGTGCGTGAGCAATTACCACAGAAGATAGTGAGCAACTAATTGAACGAAAATGAGATTTTGATTTTGGTTGAAAGACTGAATAAGAGTTTGATGGATAGAATGAGTGAGGTGGGATGGAAGATTATGAATAAAAATATGAATGAAAAGTAATGATTAAGATGGTTTTTAAAGATTGACAGTGTGGTAGTAAACGCCACAGGCATCTGTTAAGGTTGGGAATTAAAGTGAGTGCATGAAAGACGGTGTGTGGTGTGAGTGCTGATGATGATGATAATGAGGGATTGAATGAACCTGATTAAATGCTGTGACAGATTATGACTAATGATATAAGTGAGTTGAGAGAGGGCGAATAAGGATGTTAGTGCTTTGAAAGATGGTGAGTAGCCAGTGTGTGAATGAGTACAAACGAGCGAGTCGGCTTGACTGGTAAATGAGTGTGAGTTCCAATGAATGATTAGACAGGAAAGAGAACAAATAAGAATGTGAGATCAGATGAGTGAGTTAGGTTGAATGATGGTAATTGATGTGCGAGTTCAAACAAGGAAGTCGGCTGGAAAAATGGTAAATAAGAGTTTGAGTTCAAAAGAGCGAGTTGGCTTGAAAGATGATAAATAAGAGTGTGAGTTTAAATGAGCGAGTTGGCTTGAAAAATGATTGTAATGTTAGGTGAAAAAGGCTCGACTCCTCGGTCCTAGAACAACTAACATGTAGCGGGGTCCTCTTTCGAGACCGGAGCTTAGTGCAATAAAGAGAGGCAGGACACAAAAACTTCAGGCAATAACCTTTACACGTATATTACCACAGTCAGGCACAGGACAAAAGTCAGCAGATATTACGACACAATATGTAGCAAAGAAATAAAACCTTATCTAGGATATGAGTATCTCGCAGGATACTGGCTTAATTGATACTAATGCCAACACAATTAAGTTTAGTGTATTAAGTGTACAGTGAACATAGGCGAGCGTGCGGCGCGGGGAGTGAGTCTCAGAGGGGGGGGAGGGGGGGGACGAGGAGAGTGACTTGCGACGGATCAGAACTGAGTTATGGTAATACTGGGGATGGGTAAGTACCGGTATTAATAATTTGAATCAAATATTTTCCAATAGCAAAGGGGCTTTGGCAATTGATTCTGTTTCTTGTTTACAGTCACACTAAATACTGGGAAGGGGAAGTGACATAGAGAATTTACGGGTAACGTGAGTGGGGGAATATTACTAACACTTTCTCGTATTATTTCCTTAGAGCTTACGGTAGTAGGGGTGTCTGGTTACAGAGGAATTTCCAGGAGGCAGTCTTACTAGTTTTATACAAAGGGCGTCACTCGTGAGTCTAGTTCTTGGTTTATACACTCGTCCTTTACTCCTTCACTGTGATCTTACTTGCCCCGATATTCACTATATTAAGTCACTGAATGTTATTACACTAGGTTCGGCAAAGTCACACTTAACCTAAATCACTTTCACTACTTCTGGGGCATCACCACACTTATCCTGAGTCACTCATCGTGGTGGGGGGGGGGGACACGCCGGCGTCAATTCTGCCGGGGTAGGGGCACCGCCAAGGGGAGGCGTGCCGATAGGGCACAGGACAACTCGTAGGGGCGTCCTCTCGCGTCCCGGGCTACAGGTGGCGAAGGGGCCCGCGGCCTCCGGGCTGGGGTCAGGGGTGTGGCCCTCAGGACTGGGGCCAAACAGCTCCAGAAACCTCTGGTGTAAGTCTTGGCCGGCCGGAGGGGGGAGCCTTACGTCGTCATGGGGGCGTAGGGAGATCACGCCCGGGCGTCCTGGAGAGGCTGAGGACTGCGGTCCCCAGAGTCTAGGGGCGCCGACAGGGAAGGACTGCGGCGCTGGCTCACACTGGGGTCCGTCAGGTGAATCTGCTCCAGAGCTAGGCATAGGGAGCGGAGGCCAGGGGAGGCTGTGAGGCCTGACTGGGCTGCTATGGTACAGGAGGTCTGGGCTCTTGTCTCCTGCTGGGGCGATGACTCACTCCATGCCTTCTTTCGTCGGTGGGGCCCGGCAATTGGCCGTGGCTGCCCAGGGGCAGGACTATCAAGTGTCAGGGCCCAGCAATTGGCCGTGGCCCTAGTGGGGGAGTCAGCGCACCTCTCTACACCTTCGGAGCGGCAGTAGGCCGTCTGACGAAGGCGGGAGCGGAAGTAAGCCGTCTCCTGCTTCAGGAGGGAGGAGTGGCTATTGGCCGTTTCAGGGGCAGCACCTTCGGAGCGGCAGTGGGCCGTCTGGCGAAGGCGGGAGCGCAGTAAGCCGTCTCAAGGGCAACGTCTTCGGAGCGGCAATTGGCCGACTGACGAAGGCGGGAGCGGCAGTAGGCCGTCTCCTTCTGCCGGAGGGAGGAGCGGCAGTAGGCCGTCTCGAGGGCACCACCTTCGGAGCGGCAATTGGCCGTCTGATGAAGGCGGGAGCGGCAGTAGGCCGTGTCCTTCGTCCGGAGAGGGGAGCGGCAGTAGGCCGTCTCTAGGGCAGCACGTTCAGAGCGGCAGTAAGCCGTCTGGCAAAGGCGGGAGCGGCAGTAGGCCGTCTCTGTAGGGGCACCTTCGGAGCGGCAATTGGCCGTCTGACGAGGGCGGGAGCAGCAGTAGGCCGTCTCCTGAGGGGCGCTGTCTGGAGTTCTGAGAGCAACTCCACTCCTAGCTGATTCAGCAATCCCACTCCCTGAAGGTAGTGTCTTTCTCCTACGATGGCGACGGCGCGACGGCTGAGTGACATAGGGGCGTACAGCCTGGGCTGACATATGTCGTTGTTGCTGTGTATCCCTCCGACTGGTGGCGACTACTCCGTGGGGTCCGGGTGGGGGTGTCGGTACGTTCCCGGGCACACTGGGCTGTATACCACTCGCCTCGTTGTCGAGGTCACTATGGTATTCCTCCCCTGTTTCCATCTCGGGGGCACTAAGTTGTAAGTCACGCATTTTAATGATAAATAAGAGTGTGAGTTTAAATGAGCGAGTTGGCTTGAAAGATGATAAATAAGAATGTGATTTCAAACGTGGGAGTTGAATGGAAAGATGATAAACAAGAGCATGAGTTCAATTGAGCCAGTTGTATTGAAAAGTGGTAAATAAGAGTGTGAGTTCAAATGTGCGAGTTGGCTTGAAAGATGGTAAATAAGAAAGAGTGTAAGTGAGTACAGAAGGGTGAGTTGGCTTGAGTGTATCTGTATGTGAGTGCCATGAAAGATGTGCTTAAGCAGTACACTGAATATGAACTATACTCAGTCCCCCCCCCCCCTCCCCCGAGACGAAGATGCACTTGATAGATTGGTGATGATTGGCTGATTGCAACATGTCCGAATAACATTGTTGTATTTGGGTTTCAGTTCACATCACCGGTAATTATTTGAAATACAGCGATGTTATTTGGACACTGCATTCAGCCAGTCAGCACCAATCTGTCAAGTGCATTTTCGCCTCGATAAAAAAAACTGAGTATAGTGATTAATTTGAGATAGTGAAGAATGTATGTGACAAGTAAGGCTGAGAATATATATATATAAATGCAGATGGCGAGTGAGTTGATTGATAGGTAATGAGAAAGGGCATGAGGGAGCATAAAACTAGGTGAGTTACCTTTAGAAACAGTGAAGAGTAGGGGTTAGTACAAATAAGTGAATTACCTTGAAAGAGTGTGGGTGAGTATGAAGAGGGGATAACCTTGAATCACTGTGAGGAGGAGGGTGGGTGATTATGAATTAGTGAATTGCCTTTAAAGATTATGAGTAGAGGTATGAGAGAGAATTGACCTTATGGTACTTTTTTAATGAATGTCACACAACAGTGTGAATTAGGGTGTGTCTAAGCTGAAAATTAATTGTGTGTGTGTGTGTGTGTGTGTAGGAGAGAGAGAGAGAGAGAGAGAGAGTTTTTAGTACGTGAATTAAAAGTGGAAATGCATGTAAATATATTTTAACGTTTGTGACTACGGCAATGGAGTGTCTAATGTATCATTAGGTCTTGTGAATGGATGAGGATGCTCACGAATGTGGAGGATGTAAGTGAACAGACAACTAGAGGCTGATAGAGCAAAGTGAAAAGGGCATCATTATCTAAGACAGAGAGTGTGGGAGGGGCATACGAGGAGGACAGATCGAAAGTGATATTTCGTAAACTATGCCTTGAGGTAGTGAATTGTTGGAAGTTCCCCAAACCTAGAGAAAATTAGCCAAAAGACCTTTTATTTCAGTTATCAGTCTGTCAGGATTGTGTTAGTACTAGGTAGAAATAGAGACAAACATTTCCATATTACCCTTTGTGAATTGTAGGAAACCAGTGCAATGTTACTCCAGTTGAATATATTTAGTGGCAGATAACCAGCTTAACTTACACCCTTTGGTAGCATTAGGTACCACAGGCAAGTTTTGGATTTTCTCTTGGTTGGGTACGTTCAACATCCCAGCGTCCTCCCACCTCACCCTCCTGCCAAGCTTCGAGATTTTGAAGAGAGAGAGAAAGGGGAGGGCGAGGTGATTGGGTGGAAGAGGATGGAAAAAAGAGATAATATAACAAAGCCAGATGGAGAGAGAGAGAGAGAGAGAAATGGAGATGGACAGACTGATGGATGGATGAGACAGACAGACAAAAGGAGAATTTGAGTGATTTTGTGAAGGGGTGGAGGAAGGTGAAATAACGATCATTTCATATTGTAACCAGATGCTACCCACCCCGTTTATAGTGGGAAATAGTGGCTGGATGACGGTGATGATTATGAAGATAACACATATTTGTAGCACAGGTTTAATGAGTACTACTTCTTTGGCAGGTATGTGGAGGAACATGTACAAAGGACAGGAGTGGCCATCGAGACACAGGGCTTCAGTTTCGTCACCAGTGGCAGGAAGAGGGAGAGTCTCACGGTGAGGCTCCTTCACCTTCCCCTCACCACTCTTTTTTTATCGTCTTGTCTTTGCTCTGCCCCTCCTCCTCCATTCCTCTCCCTCTTCTTCTCATCTTTCTCTCATGTTGATCTTTTACATTCTGTTTCGCCTTTCTCACATGTTCTTCTATGTCTCTCTCGTTCTTTCGTTTATTCTCTCTCTCTCTCTCTCTCTCTCTCTCTCTCTCTCTCTCTCTCTCTCTATGTATGTATGTATGTGCTATAAATACTGTACAAAACTGTTCCTGATTTTCATTAATGTATGAGGCAATTTGTTTGTTTCCTGCCAAAGTAAATTCTCTCTCTCTCTCTCTCTCTCATTTTCTCTCTCTCTCTCTCTCTCTTTCTGTCTCTCTCTCTCGTTTTCTCTCTCTCTCTCTCTCTCTCTCTCCTTTTCTCTCTCTCTCTCTCTCTCTCTCTCTCCCCTTTTCTTTCTCTCTCTCTCTCTCTCTCCCCTTTTCTCTCTCTCTCTCTCTCTCTCCTTTTCTCTCTCTCTCTCTCTCTCTCTCTCTCTCCTTTTCTCTCTCTCTCTCTCTCTCTCTCTCTCTCTCCTTTTCTCTCTCTCTCTCTCTCTCCTTTTCTCTCTCTCTCTCTCCCTTTTCTCTCTCTCTCTCTCTCTCTCTCTCTCCTTTTCTCTCTCTCTCTCTCTCCCTCCTTTTCTCTGTCTGTCTGTCTGTCTGTCTCTCTCTCTCTCTCTCTCTCTCTCTCTTATATGTATGTGTTGTAAATACTGTACAAAGCTCTCCCTGATTTTCATTGATTTATGAAATAATTTGTGTGTTTTCTATTAAGGGAAATGCGACTCTTCACCTGTACCCTCACTTCAAGGCTCTGCAAGATATTGAGGGTAAGATTATATTACGCCATATTTATTTGTAGTTTATACTGACCTGCTTTTGAAATAATGATTAATATTGCTTCTTGAATGCATAGAAACTATTATTAATCACATTATTGGAAAACAGTAATGCTTGAGAAGTGAAACAGAAATAATGATTGTGTTTGTGTACAGTATTTATAGGATTTCAGACCTGCTTTTATTAGTGAGTAATTGAGTACTATTTATGCTTATATTATCACATATTACTTTATGAGAAGTAGTAAATAATGAAAAATTAAAAAAAGAAATACTGTAATCACTATGAATTATGTCAGTGGCTGTTTTTTTGCTGTGTGTGTAAATAAAGGAAACAGAACATTGTGTTGGGTTCAGAAATACGTATCTGTCATGTGCTTTGTAAGTGGAAAGCAGTATAGTTTTGTTTCAGTTCAGTAGGGGCTGTATCAGTGAAGTTTTTTGCTAAATGTGTGAATACAAGTATTAGACCATCCTGGTGGGTTACAAAATACATATGTGTTGTGTGGTGTATTTTTGTGGTGTGGTGTGAGTGACTATCAAGTGTGTTTCCTGTGTTACTGCGCTGGGTGCACGTGTGCGGATATGCCAGCTGCTCACTATCTCATTTTTTCTCCTGCTGATAGTTTGAAGATTCTTTATAGTCAGTCTGAAAAATGTTATGTTTGATATATATTTGTACAGTATGTTTAATAATGGAGCCATTGCTTTCTATAGTTTACATTATTCATTAACCTATTTACATTGTTTGAGTACTTAGGTGTTACAGTATTGCATCATTTAATTCAGTGCACTGGAAAATATGTTTTTATAGTGTTGATGTTATATTTATTGGGGAATTATTTGTACTGCGATTATGGAGGTCTCACTGCAAATTACTGGCTTATATGACATGATTATTTCACTGTACAATCAGGTAACACTGCTTTAGTATGTAAATTGTGCAGTATAATTAATGACACATTTTTTCTTCTCCTGTAGTGCACTTCCAGTATTTCAGGAATTTTGTGCTCCATTGTTTATGGAATATCAGTCCAAATGACTGATGTTGCTCAACAGCTGCACAGTGCATAATCTGAGTATGTGCTGCACTGATTTTGTCATTGATGAGTAGTAAGACTGGAAATTTTTTCAGTAATTAAATTTCAGCAGTTTCTCTATTTCAGACTTGGTTAACTGAAAGTCTTGGTTAAGATGATAGTACAGTATTAGATAAGACTGGTATGCTGTGTTCTGGTGGGGGAAATGGTTGAGTAAGGTGATAATGCTGATTGTAGATACTACCAGTATACTGTATATGTGAGACATGCTCTATCACCCTCATTTTTCAGCCTTGTACTCCATGATCCACCAACCATTCCTCCTTCAGTATCAGTTCTAATGTGTGCCAAGAGTTAGGCAATAGCTTCACAGCACTCCAATTTAAATATCGTAGAGTACTGGCTTCTGTGAGACAGAGTGGTTGCTTCATCCACAGATATCAGCTATTGCCCTTTTTACACCAGACATAAATCTTAAACATATTTGCAGATCACCATATTTAACTAATCGTGTCTCTGAGAGAGACATCCAGAATTCTAGTAGTACGTCGGCATTTACATAATACCTCTACCCAACAAGCACATCACCACAAATGTCAGTTGTAAAATTCGTACCATGAAAACACTGAAAGACACTGCCTATCATCAGCAGAAGGAATAAGGGAAAACAATGTACTTGAAATTCATGAGAAAACAACAGAGTATCTGAGCCTAAGCTGGGCCTTCACCATTGGAAAGCTTTGAAACACAGGACAAAAGCCATGAGAACAGTAACAGGGTATACAGAGACCACAAGTACATATAATTTTTACTAAAAAGAAAAGTACAGTACATTACTGTACTCATAGTCAAGGACCACCTGAACATGGAGGAACACAAGTCATTGCATCAGCACAGGATCCAACCCACCTTTACAGATATATACTGCGCCATCCCCACCACAAAGAAACAAAACACAAAAAAATTCTCTACAGTGCAGTGCACAGAATGCCTCAGAAACATTACTCCACCTCCAATCAGCTCTAATCTACTCAGACATTTACATGCAAATAAATAACCATCGAGAACCTTCAGCCAGGCAACATCCTCCATCAACCTCCATTAGGTACTAACCCCACAGAAACTACCCTTCCCAGAGAAACAACTTCATGTAGCCAGATTAGTGCGGCCATCATGTTTTTCTACTTCAGTGTAACATGTTTCATTTCGTTTATAAAGGCTCCAAAATGCTTGCATGTGTTGGCCTTGGTCACTTGATGACATCTCTCCATGCTGCTCAGTCTCTGGCAGCCTCCCTATTTAGTCCCGAATCCCTGAGGCCACACTCTGTTACCTCATCCCAGGTCTTTTTTGGTCTGCCTCACCCAACCTTACCCCCAGCATTAACACTTATTACTTTCTGCACCCAGTTGTCGTCATCCATCCTCTCCACATGCCCAAACTATCTCAGTCTACCTCTCCTCATCACAACACCAATACACTCCAGTCCCATCCTTCCTCTTAACTTCCTTCATAAACCTACACAATAATGTAATTTAAATAATCCACTCTGCCTGTAGTTTAATGCAGCACCTCACACCAGAACACAGTAACTTATGCATCACACATAATATAGACAAACTTTGAACACAACCTTAACAAAAAATCTCTAGGATCACCTGGCTGAAGTGGCTGGATTCCTGTAGTCCTTCAGGTTCATATGCAGACAAAGCTAGGGTCAGAATAACGGCTTTTGAGTTTGAGTATTACTATATGCATTCCTTCCAGGAATCTGAATTACCTTCTACTAACTTCACTGAAGCTGCAAAATACTTTGTTGCGATAACTGTTTATTGGACTAACTAAAGGTGAAAGTATGGTAGTATAATTCACACAGAAATATTAAGAGACCATGGTTGGCATTTCATAATTTTGAAAGCAAACTTATTGACATCATCTATGTTAGTGGGCCAAATGTAGCTAGCATTTTTTATGTTGGTGGAAGTACATAGAAGGACTGGCTGTAGTTCTGATTACTGGTATATATTGACTTCACTGACAAGTAATTAAGGTAACCTATAAACCATGACCAGTAGACGGGTACAAAATGTATACTGCGTTTTGAGGCAAGATACATTTGCTAATACAGTACATTGTGAATGAGGTGAAGATCTTACAGTCTATTATCATGTTGTCGTTTTATAGTAAGAAAATATCTTGTTCATATATGTCAAAGCCATGTAATAACACAGCAGGTAGTCCACCCACCTGTCTGCACCACAGACTTAGAGTGCCACACCCTCATTCTTGCACATTGTTGCAAGATAAATATTGATTATCTGTTTATTCTTTGTTTTCTGTGTGATTAATATTTTTACAGAAGTGATTTTATGTTGTGTTTGTTTTTCCACTCTGAAATGCTAAAGAATTGTTATCTTGATCAGTTATTCAAAATAATTAGCGATCCAGGAAATACATCCACAGTTTCCAAATATGGGCATTGAGTAAAGCGCATTCTGTGATTGGTTGGTGCCAGAACTCCTGTGTAATGTATTCCACATTTTTCTCTGATAGCATTACATGTGTTTTCTTGTATGGAGTCAAGCCTTTTACAAATAATATGCCCATAAAATGTCTTTATTTCCATGAAGCAGTGTTTCAAGACTGTGAATAATATAGGTAACATTGTACTGATGCATGTTAACAAGGAAAGTGGCTCATGCCCATTGGCTGAGGCACCAAGAAACCCATGAGAGTGTGGTTAGATATTTCCATATGTATTGTTTATCACACAGCTTCTGTCTTTGTCATCTCAGATAATATTCAGTGCATTAAAGAAAGTGTCCTTTACCATCTTCGAAGAATACATGTTGGAGTACTTGATAATAACTGTAGAAAAATATAGATGTAAATTATGAAATATGACACAAAGCGTGTGGTGTAAGAGATAAGATGGCGTCAGTCGTGCGTCCCTGGTGTGTAAGCTGAGTATATCCTCCCTCTACATGTCCTCACTCCACCAGACCTTTACTAGCTTCCATCATGTCCACACCCTTTCCCTGCAGTCTTCTGTCTTGGTTCACAAGTACAGGAATTTTCCATTTCTGTATAGTGATGTCTGCCTTCAACATAGCTGCATCATCAGCACAGTCATGGCACTGTACAGTTTTGTGGCAGAGTAGTTTGGTGGAGAAGAGCAGTTCCAGAATCCAGAAGGTACTTTATTTTAGCTTATATGGTGTTAACACAGTGTGTGGTCAATAATTTCAACATGGTCCTTAAGTTCAGTAGTTTTTATCAGGTATATACTATTATTATTGTTATTATTATTATTATTTATTATTTTTTTTAATGTACTTTGTTCGAATTTGGATGCCCTGGATATCCAGTAGCAATGTGTATTAGGGATGTCTCTTCTTTGGGCTCCTAGCGAGATTTAACAGCGAGCTGCCCAATGAAGGGCTGTCCCCAGCACACACTTTCATCAGGGTAATTGGAAGCACTGCAACAAATATGTCAGCAAATCATACGACCGAAAAAGGTATCTTGCTCGTCGGTGCACAATTATTGTAATTTCTACAACATTAGTGTAGTAGTCAAGTAAAACAGGTTGGATTATTCTTCTCTTTTAAGGTTAGGAAGGACCAAATAGGGGGATCATTACAAAACAGTATTTCAGGTGAGTTCCTTTATTGCCTAACAGTAATTGTATATTTTTCTTACCCGTATCTTTCAGGAGTTGTTGATTACCTGAACACAGAGATTAGCACATCAAAACAGAAAAAGTTCAGTCTCGTAACATTTATTGACACTCCTGGCCTGGTAGATGGTGACATGAAGTATCCCTTTGATGTCAACCAAGCAGTTCTCTGGCTTGGTAAGTTTTTATTTGTAACAATTCGATAACAGGGAAGACTGTACGAAGAAAATACTTCTAAATTAGTATTTTGTATTGCAGTATTGATTTGATGGGCCAGCTATAGTTAACTGTCTTAGTTTTTCATCCTCAAAACAGATCTGCTTTGAAACACTTTTCTTCCATCTGTCTTTCCCCCTGCCTGTGGCATCCAGTCTCTTTGCCATTTCCCCATTCATATAGGTGTGAAGGGCTTTTAATTTTTGCTTAGTTTTCTTTTACTTGTGAAAGGGACAGCTTATATAGTTTTTCAGCATTTTTTCCTTCTGTTATCTAAAATGAACTTTAAAAAAATAATGATAGTGTGCATTAATGATATTTGGCAAAAGTGAAGTGTTAGAAATTACCAGAGTGGAAAAAAAAAAAAAAATCAAAATGTCAGTTTGTTCTTTGCTGGGACATTGCAGTACAGGACAGTATTTTAATATAGTGTAGTAGGCCAGTCATGAACATGTAAATGTACAGTACTTTACTGTCATAGCCTAACACTGGGCCTTGCACCTTTATGGAGGGCTTTTGGGATTAGCTCTTTATTTTATTTATTTTTCTACATTTTTAAGTTTATTTTAGGTGGTAGATGGTGGTGACCATCATCTACTCACTTGATGTTGTGCTACCTTCTTCTTCCTTCACCATTATCATTCGTCTTCTGTGTCTGCCCTCCTCTCATTGTGTTTCTCCTGTCACTTCTTATAACTTTTCTTTCCTTTTCAGGTGGCTTTACATTGAGTGACAAGTCTGATGGTTTCTTGTAAGCCAGGAAACCATTTACAGTGCTGGGTCATAATCATATAGCCAACCCATATGTGTTTTGTACTTATCAGCAAGTGGACTGGCAGAGGGTTGGTGCCCCTCCCTATAAAATAACTAACTCCGAGACAAACAGCCACTCTTTATGGGATTATGGTGTCTGGCTATGCATGTAGATAGATTATTTGGCAGTAGATAGATGATTTTTTTTTTTTTTATGTACCATTACGTAATTTTTACTTTTATTATAGTAAGCCCTCAGTATATTGAACTAACTTGGGGAAACATTAATGATACTGTATTAATAGTTTGATATAAACATTGTTTGTTAGGAGGGACTGTTACAGCCCCAGGCTCAATTTATACTAAATCATGTTTTGTGGATACCTGACAGTTGTACGTGTTCACACTTTTATTTCAGTTTTGTGTGGGATATAGTGTGTGTTGATGCTGTCTGGATAAGTATTAAATATCGTCACTCAGTACTAAACGAGGAATAGAATTCAGCAAAAATTCATTTTTATGTCTTTTGTTCAGTCTGGCATTAATGTCACTTCAGTAAAGTTTTGTTAAATGTTTGTTAGTCGCACAGAGGTTGACATAACTGAAGTTCAGGTTAGCAAGGTTTGATGTATTGAGAGTTTATATTATTTAATTATTTTCATCATCATCATCAATGTCCAGACAGCACAAACTTGCCCAATCCAAATAGGCCACACCTCCATTCACTTATCATTCAAACCCCTGGAATCCTGGCTCCACTGGATATGCCAAAAACATTCACCACATTCTGCAGCTTCACCCAGTGTATCCGATTGAGTCAATCCGGATGCTGCCATGTTCACAAGGGGTGCCAAAATCCCTGATCACGCACTTCTCCTCACAAAATCCATCCAGCCAGCTCAATCTCTTGTCGGTTCCCTAGCTTCATCGACTTCCAAACCTCTCTTCCTCACACACTCATCCACCATATCTCTCCACCTTCTCCTTGGCCTACCTTGCCTCCTCCCTTCTTCAGATTTGCTCAGGTATACCTTTTTTACCACTCTATTGTTATCCATTCTTTCCACATGACCATACCATCTCAGGACACTTTCTTCAATTCTGGTGTCCACTGACTTCCTCACTCCACACCTTTCACGAATCACATTATTTCGTATCCTGTCCACCCTCTGTACTCCACATACATGCCTAAGCAGTCCCATCTCCACTGCTCGTACTCTTGACTTTTCATTTTCATGCCACACCATAGTCTCACACCCATATGTTAGAGTTGGCACTAACACTCCCTCATGTAAGCCTCATGCATCTGCAACACTCAAGCCTCTATTTCTTATCAAGGCCTTCATTGGACCAGCCACTTTTCTTCCTTGTGTCACTCTGCTTTCCACTTCTTTTGCACATTTTCCTCTCTTTTCTGTCACTGTACCCAAGTGTTTGAACTCTCTCACCAATTCTAGTCTCTTTCCATTCACTGTGACATCACATTGGGAGTCACTTTCTCTCTCAGTAACCATCACTTTACTATTCTCTACGTTTACTCTCAAGGCATGATGCTCACAGACATCAGCAAAACTCTGCACTAGCCTACCGAGTTCTTGTCCGGTACTTGCAAGCAGTACTGCATCGTCAGCATACAACAAATTTGAGATATTCCATCTATCACCATACATTACCAGCGCCATCCCTTTCTCCATTACTGCTGTGTTTACTTCTCTCATCACCCCATCCGTATATATATTGAACAACCAAGGGGACATCACACAACCTTGTCGCATGCCCAAACTGATCATGAACCACTCACTTAGATGCCCATTAACCCTTACACATACTTCGCTACCATCATAAAAACTCCTGACAGCACCAAACAGCTTACCATCTACACCATACAAGCGCAAAACTTTCCACAGTACCTCTCTGTCTACTTTGTCGTATGTTTTTTCCAGATCCATGAATGCCATAAACACCTTATGGTCCTTCTCACAAGCCTTCTCTCTTACCTGTCTCACCGCAAATACTTGACCCACTCATCCTCTACCACTCCTAAACCACCCTGTTCATCACTGACTAGGTCTTCTGATATCTCTCTTACTTTCTGTCTGATAATTCTTCCATATACCTTCCCTACCACACTCAGTAAACTTATGCCATGATAATTCTTGCACTCACTTCGCTTACCTTTGTTTTTGTACAGGGGTACAATCACAGCCTTTTTCCACTCTGCAGGAACAGTTTCACTCATCCATGCCTTCTTACATATCTCCAAAAAGCACATCATTCCACTGTCTCCACTACACATAAGCATCTCTGCATACACCTCATCAACCCCAGCTGCTTTCCCATTTTTCAGCCATTTCACAGCGCTCTTCACCTGAGCGAGTGTCACGTCTCCTGGCACTGCTTTCCTTCTCTGCACATCCTCAGAACCAATTATGGTTACAGCCACTCTGTTCTCTCAATTCCTATTCATCAGGCTTTCAAAATATTCTTTCTATCTGGTCCATACTTCATCCCCATCGGTTAATAATCCACCACCTTCACGTTTACAGCCGCTGTGGTTTCTCTATTCCCATTCCTCAGGCTTTCAAAATATTCTTTCCATCTGGTCCTTACTTCATCTCCATGGGTTAGTAACCTACCACCTGCATCCATCACACCATCACATTTCTTTCTGCATTCACTTTTACATTTCTGCACCTCTTTCCTGAACAGCTTCCTATTTTCAGGGTAGTTTGCATTCATTTTTCTTCCCAGATCATCATTTACCTCCTCCTTTTTCCTCTTCACTAGTCTCTTTACGTGCTTCTTGCTCTCGATATACTCAGTTCTTATTTCAACTGAACCCCTATCCTGTAACCATTTTAGCCACTTCTTCCTCTTTTCCTCCACTGCTCTCTCAACCTCCTCATCCCACTGTGCCATACCCTTATTTTTTTGTTGATACTCTTGCCACACCACACACCACTTTAGCATTCCTAACTAAGCAGTCCCTATATGCATTCCACAGGCTGTCCAGATCCAATTCATTCCAGTTCACTGCTTCTAACTCGTCCTCTGCTTTGGTCCTGTAATCATCTGCCATTTCTTTGATCCTCAGCTTCTCAACCTTCAGTCTTTCTCCCTGACTGCTCCTGTCTCTCTTGATCCACCTCACTCCTCTCAGCTTGATCTTGCATACCACGATTATATGATCTGACAGACCTCCACATCGTCCTCTCACAGCCCTCGTATCAGCAACCATTCCCATCATCGACCTCTCTCCGAGCACGTAATCAGTCAGGCTTGTTTCCACACGATCCCCGTTTCCTCTATGCCATGTATATTTATGTGCATCTTTGTGTTTGAAATAAGAACTACAAATGCACAACCTCCTCTCCTGACACATTTCCTTTAGTCGATTCCCATTATCATTTTCTCCTGGTACTCCATAACAACCCATTACGTCATCCTCAGGACCAGTGCCTACTCTTCCGTTCATATCCCCTATCAGGATCACTTTATAGCTCCTGGGCATTTCTCCCACTACTTCACCCAGCTCATCCCAAAACCTGTCTTTCTCACTCTTGTCCTCACATGGTGCACACGCTACAATCACTGCCACTTTCACCTTCTCAAACTTGAACTTGACATACATACACCTCGAGCTGACACATTTGTAGTCTCTCATTCCACTCTGCCACACCTCATTCATCAACAAAGCAACTCCTTCCTTACATCTTCCTCTCCCATTCATTCCGATCTTACACATTTCACACCCTCCCACTCCTCCACTTCGCACTCTTTCATCTTCGTTTCACACAATGCCATCACAGCATATCTTGCACTCTTGAACACATTCACCACTTCAACTCTCTTGCTCTCCTCATTCACACCTCTCACATTCCACATGGCCACGCGAGTCTGCCCATTTGGTTGGGGCCATGGGCTGATATTGGACCCTCCGAGGCTCTCTGAAACGACTGCCATGATTAAGTGATTTTGGATTGGGGAATCTGGGGGACACTTAACCCTGCCAGAAACCCTGGTTATATGGTTACCACCCAGCTTAATATATGGTTTCCTGTACCCAGGAAACCATTTGGCTTGTCGCTCAGTGTAGAGCTCATATGGCATCATTCTACACTGAGTGGATGATGGGCACCCCCACCTACATCTTATTTGTATTATGTACTTATTTTATTAATATTTTTTTATGTACTTAACACTGGGCAGGTGCCAGATGACTGAGTAGTTGCTATGTCATAGTGAGATTAATAATTCTGTTCAGCTCTGTGCATGGACTAAACTGCTTGTTCCCTGAGGCCCAGCCATCTACCTATGTGCCAAACATCTTCATATCACAACTTCAGCACTAATACCCAATGTCCATATTGAGTACGTGCTAGGGCTCGCACTTTCAGGACTGATGCATTGGTATTATCAGAGTGTTTTTACTTCTATTACATGCCAGTGGACCTTGTGGAAGATCAGAATAGTCTGTTTTATCAAAATGCAGTTAATCAAGCTGTTGTTTAAAGTCATTTTTTTTTTTTTTTTTTTTTTTTTTCCCACCAGGTGAATTGTGTGACCTGATCTTTGTGTTCTTCGACCCTATTGGCCAGGCACTATGCAAACGAACTCTCAACATCGTGGAGCAGCTTAATGAGAAGCACCCAGAGCGCATTCGCTTCTATCTCTCAAAGGCTGATGAGGCAGGCCATGAGAGTGACCGTCAGAGGTTGGATAATATGAAGCACTAAGTAAACCAACTTGCTAAGTACCATCATGCTTGAAATTCTTATTGGTGTTTTGCCTTATTTTCAAAGTGTTGTAATTTACATACCCTTTCTTATCTGCCCTCCCTTTTTACCATGTGAGGGTTTTAAGGCTTCACTGGCATCTGTATGACTCCTTATTTTTGCTTGTAACATAACAGCAACTATAAATGTGTGGCATTATGCAGGACAGCACTTGTGTTTCTGTACATAATGCCTTATGTAATTGTTTGATATAAAATGATGGGGGTGCTTACCATTCACTCACTCAATGTAGTGCTGCTCTTGGGAGTCAGCCTTTTCCTCACCTCCTTACTTCTTTCCATCCTTCCTCTTCTGTCTTTCTTACCTTCCATACCCTTCTGTCTTTCTTTCCTTCCTGACTCTTATGTCTTTCTTTCCTTCATTCTTTCCTCTTCCTTCTGTCTACGGGTGACCCTGTGCTGAGTGACAAGCCAAGTTGTTTCCTGTTTGCCAGGAAATCATTTACTATGCTGGGTGGTAACCATATAACCAGGTTATGGTGCCTGGTGGTTCAGTGGGCTATTAAGGTGCACCAATTAGATTGAGCCTGTGCAGGTTTTTATCCAAGGAGTGCTTGGGGTTTATTGCTCATGTAATGCCACTCAGGGATGAGTGAGGCTGGTCACTCTCATCTTGAATGTCAGAACCAACTTCCCTAGCCCTGGGCTTCTGTGCTTCTTATGGGGCAACATTGGATTAGATGATGAATGAATGAAAGATTGGAAGGCCTTCTTTATGTGAAATTCACATTCATTGCCATATAATTTCTTGTCCCCATCAAATAATATACAGTAGTTTGCTGTACAGTATATATGACTGTGACCTAATACATATGACTTGGAAGTGCAGTATGTATAACTTGTTATAATTAGTTTGTGGTTTATCCAAGAAATAATATCATGATAGAAGACTACATTAAAGTAATATTACTGTATGACTGCATTATGCAACACAATATTTAGGTTGGTGAGGAAACATTCATACAGTACACACTGAATTCTTTATTCTTACAGTACTCACTGAATTCTTTATTATAAAATCCTCTATAATACTGTATAAGATGCTTTTTCAGTACCACATTCTTTTTGGAGGAATGTCTTTGTTCCAGGGAGTAATACAGTATACCATACTGTGAGACTAGAAAGAATTAATTCCCTCAATTAAAAGGTTATTAATTGGATACTGGTTCATTTTGAAGACTAATGAGTGTGTGTGTATATATTACTGGATATATCCTGCACCAGGTACATGCTAAAGGAAGGTAATGCTCTTTTATGTAAGCTTGTACCATGTGCTGGTGATTCTGCAGTTCACAGTCACCTCCAGTGCTTTGTCCCCTTCCAGGGATGACCCTGACGGAGCCATGTTCAGAGTACTGAGCCTTACATACCTCCATCGTATCTCACTCCTCTCTCTTTCCCACTCCCCCCTCACCATTGTGTTATTCCTGTCATTGTCCAAACCACATACAGTAATTCCTCTTCCAGTATTACCCACCGTCCTATTTTAAGAAGCTTTCTTTGGTAATCAGTTTACATGTATTCTTCATACGTGTGTATCATATTGTATCATTTATAAAGGTTCCAGCATGCTTGCATGCAGCCTTGGTTACCTAATGGCAACTCCCTACACTGCTTTGTCTCTGGTAGCCTCCCTTTTCGGTCCTTTAACCCTAAGGTCACACTCTGTGATCTTGTCCCAGGTATTTTTTGGTCTGCCCTTTGCAACCCTATTGTAGAAACTTACATTTCACATTTTCCGCACCCAGTTGCCATCTTCCATCCTCTCAGCATGCCCAAACAGTCTCAGTCTACCCTTGTCATCTCAGCACCAATACATTCAAGTGTCATCATCCTCTCAACTCTTTAATAAGAATCCTAGTCCTGCCAGGCCTCACATTCAAGGATGCACTGCACATCCACCAAATATTGTCACTTCTGTATGTTTAAGCTTGCGAATATCTTCATCATTTACTGACCAGGTCTCACTCCTGTACAGCATTACACTCCTAGCACAAGCTGCATACAAAGATCCCTTAGCATGGAGGGAGAGTCCTCTTAATGCTAGGAGAGGTAACAGCTTCCTGAACTTCCTCCAAGCACTTCTTACTCCAGCCCCATCTTCATCACAGAACATGTCTCCCAAATAAAACTTCCATACACTCAAGAAACTGAACAGCAAGATCAGTTCTTTCATGCCTGTCAGTCTCTACATGCTCACTCCTAAACATTACACGCACAAAATCAGCAGTATTTCACATAGGAATATCCAGAGTAATGCTAAACACCAACAAAACCATGAAAAAAGAACACTGAAAACCAAAAAACTCCCAACTGACTGTATGTACAGTACCCCTTCTAAATTTGGCACTGTTTTCAGGTCAATCTGCCATATTTAGACATCAAATCACACACAGGAATATCCAAAGTAATGCTAAACACCAAGAAAACTATGAAAAAAAAAAAATAAAACCAAAAAACACCCTACGTATATAGTACTGTATGTACAGTACCCTTCCTATTTTTGGTAGTTTTCTGGTCATTCTGCCATATTGAGACATCAAAACACTCATAGGATTATCCATATTAATTCTAATCATTATGAAAAAAAAAAAAAATGAAAATCTGTTGTATGTGATGAGTGATTGCTCCTGGGGCTCAAAAAATATTCCATGGCCAAATATGCCACCAGAAATTGGTTATATTGGTATAAATGGTATACCCTGCCATCATCTTTGCTGGTGCCTATACTATAAGCTAATAAAAACACATAAAACTGGCAAGTAAAAGTACACATTTTCAGCAAGAATAAAGTGTTCAGGAGTAATACTTACCTTCATATAACTTCCCACCATCCTAGTGCAAACCTTCCAAGAGTTAAGTATACTGTATGTCTAGATGCAGAATTTCATGAGCTTTCTTGTGGTTACTGCGGAATTTCAATACGACCAATATTGGTCGGATAAATCAAAAAAACTTTGAAAACTCGCGTGTCAGTGTTATCACCATGGAGGAGGCTAATGACTGTGGGAGTGAAGGGGGAGTCAGCAGGGTATGGAGGAGGGACAGGAGGGGGGGTAGAAAGTGAGGCTGTGAACAGGATTCTTTCCCATCTGTCAACAGGTGGATGAGAGCTTTTGCCCTACATTTACTCGTGGCTTGCAGTCTGTTAGACGTCAAGTGGCCTTGTGGAAACACAACTCACTGTGATCAGGGGACTTTTGATCTTCGGTAGTGAGGCGGATGGCTGCTGTCGCCGAACATGTACATGTGACTTGTGGTCTGTGTTTGATGGAGGTGGCAGCTGGGAAAGACTTAGCCCCCATGGCTGTGCGATATTAGACATTTAGTGGGGAACGCATATGGATGTTTTGACACCACTTGTCCACTACAGTCGTATTACTCAGGTGCTGAAGGCTCACTGAGAGTGATAGGATGAGCACGCGACTTCAACCATTCAGCACCGGGCGGATGGACATTTTAGCTCTAGTTGTGGGTTACAGACTACTTCCCGCCCACAGCTCGAGGCCAGCGGCCACGATAACAAATGTTCAAACATGTCGTCCGGCCGGCTGAAGTCCTTGGGGACATTTATGTCTGGATAATAGCAAGTAAATTTGGATAATGGTTTAATAGAGCCAAGGTCCAGCATCCAGTTAATGAACATGTCCGGATACTGAGCATCTGGATCAGTAAGGGACTACTGTATATATAAATAAGTATATACGAGGTGCTACCCAAAAGTTCCAATAATTTGAATATTGTAGGAAAATAAGTTACCTTACCTCCTAGTTCTCACTGTTGCCTTTGAAGTAGTCTCCTCGGGCATGTATACAGTGGTCCCAGCGTTTTTTTTCACGGGTCCATGCATCCCTGGAAGGCTTCAGGTGTGGTGATCTTGAGCACCTCCTGCAATTCTGTCTGGACCTCCTCAATAGACATGTTGCCGGTTCTGGGTAAACATGGCCAGTGCACTCTGCCATGTACTTAAAAACTTACGGTATATGTATCTTTTAATTTAATTTATTATTTGCACTGAACAAGACGTGATAACTTTAATTCTTTGCGACTGGAGGTAAACAGCCGCCATGTTGGCGATGACATAAGCATTCATACTGCAGATGACGCGCCAATCCATCACACAATACTTTACCAGTAACAGAGATAATAGTTGTACGTACATGGCCACCGTAGATCCAAACTACTCCCTTCAAGTATGTTGTGAAGGAATACTTTTCATGGTGTAAATGGATGGTACCTGTTAGGTAAGTAAACTGTGGTGAAATCGACCAGAAGTAGCTTACAGCTACACCATTCCTGAGCAGTGCTCGTACCACATGAGGTGGAAAGTGTTAAATGTATGCTGTACAGTATCAGTTGTATGTGTTTATAATGGTATTATCCATCCATCCATCCATAGCTCGACGCCCTAATCCCGCAAAGGATGGCCGCAGACAAAACGCCTCCAAGTCGCTCTGTCACCCACCATTTGACTACCCTCCCCCCAACTCACCCCCCCTCCCTCATATACCTCTCAACTCCATCCCTCCACCTCATCCACAGTCTACCCCTCCTTCTCCCTCCCTCCACTTCCCCTACATACACCCTCTTAGTGAGTCTTTCATTCTCCATTCTCTCCACATGTCCAAACCACCTCAGTGTATTTCTCCTAATCTTCTCAACCACATCCACATCCATCCCACAACATTCCTTCACTTCTTCATTCGTCAACCTGTCTCTCCATGTCACTCCACATGCTCCTATCAAGTAACTCGTTTCCACTGCTCTCACTCTTGACTTTTTCCCCTCTTGCAAGGTCCACGTCTCACTTCCATACGTCATGGTAGGGATCACAATACTGTACTATCATGCAGTGACTTCTCGACTTCCATACTCACCTCCCTGTTTCTCATCACTGCATTCAGTGAACCAACAACCTTCCTTCCCTGCTGTACCCTTTCACGCACTTCATCCCTCAAAGTTCCATCCTTACTCATCACACTACCCAAGTACTTGAATGCACTCACATTCTCCATATCCTCACCATCCAACCTCACTGTAAATTCTGTGACTTCATTCCTCTCAAACACCATAACTTTACTTTTGTTTACATTAACATTCAGCTTCCTCCTCCTACACACTGTCCCAAATTCATTCGCCAAACTTTGCAACTCCCATTCATCTTCACTCAACAATACTGTATCATCAGCAAACAGCAACACCGGAATCTTCCAAATCTCACCCTCATTCATCAGAGCCAGCCACATATCCACTGCCCTACCCTGCACCTCCTTTACAACCCCATCCATGTATATATTAAACAGCCATGGAGACATCACACAACCCTGTTTCAGTCCCACATTGAGATAAAAAAAACTCACTCAGCTCACCATCCACTTGCACCGTAGCCCTAGCTCCTTCGTACATACTCTTCACAGCACTCAACAATTTCCCCTCCACTCCATATATTATTAATACCTTCCACATACCTTGCCTATTTATTTTGTCATAAGCTTTCTCCAAGTCCATGAAGGCAGCATACACTTTCTTTCCCTTCTCTAGATACTTCTCCACTAAACATCTTAGAACAAATATCTGATCTACACACCCTTTTCCCTTCCTAAATCCCCCTTGTTCTTCTCCAACTAGCTCCTCTGTCATATGCCTAACCCTATCAATGAGTATTCTACCATATATTTTACCAGTCACACTAAGAAGGCAAATACCTCTATGGTTACCACATTCTTCTCTCTCCCCATTTCCTTTGTATAAAGGAACAATTATACCTGATTTCCAGTCCTCTGGAACCCTTCCCTCTTCCCAAGCCAATCTACACAACTTCCATATCCACTCCACAACAATCTCACCACCATACTTTAGCATTTCACCACACACTTCATCAATTCCTGGGGCCATTCCCGACTTGATCTTCTTCATTGCTTCCACTACTTCCGCCCTACTGATCTCTTCCTCCCTCCTCTCATCTCTTCTCCCAGCAATTCCCCAACCACTTATACTCGCACTGCTCCCACTCTCTACATTCAACAAATCCTCAAAGTGCTCCTTCCATCTCCTCAGTTTCTCTCTCTTCTCCACCAACAATCTATTATTCCTATCTTCCACTCCCCTACTATTTCCCCTTTCACACTGCCTTACTTTCTTTACCTCCTTCCAAAACAATTTCTTACTCTCCCTCCATTTCACACTCAGATTCCTCCCAAACTCTTCATCCACTTCCTTCTTACTCTCCTTCACCAGTTTCTTCACCTCCCTTCTCCTGCTCACATATACCTCTCTCTTCTTTCTCTCATCTTCTCCCCTACGTCCACTCGCTAACCATTCACTATATGCCTTCTTCTTTTGTTCCACAGCTCGTTTCACCTCATCATTCCACCATGCTGTCCCTTGTACACCCTTGCATCTCCTCCCCACTCCACAAACCACCTCACATTCTGCGCCTGTCTTCCATGAATATCTTACATACGTCTTCCACCCCTTCCATCTTCTCTAGCTCATACCTTCCCAATCTTTCTTCCACTATGCTCTTATACTCTGCCATTTTCTCACTATCTTACAAATTCTCCACTCTTCTCACAGGAGCTGTTTCCATCTGTCTTCCTCATGGTATTATGCTCATGAATGTTTAATATTTGACCTCTTCATTATTAGTTTTCTGAAAAAAACAGTTTAAGTGACACTGAACTTGATTGTAAAGTACCTTCAGGGGAGTGTGACGAAATACCAAATCGGCGGTCATTTACCAAATCAACACCGAAATGGCACTTTTTAATTGGTAAGTGTTATAGATTTTATCACCATAGAGGTTCATGCTCATCTAACTATCCGAAATCCGGTCAAATTTTTGTAGTTAATTTTACCTTTTAATAAATCCGGATTCACAGCGAAAACGCGCTAAAATTAGCGGAAATGTTTCTCCTTTAGCTCAACAGCTTGCCTTGACAGACTTCTGCTTTGTATAAATATTAATTTAACATACAAATGCATTTATTTGAACTTTAAATCAGTATCTGTGGAAAATAGAAGTCTGTCAAGGCGTGTTGGCGATCTAAAGTAGAAATACCTGCTAACCTTGGCACGTTTTCGCTCTGACTCCTAATATTCTATTAATAGTTAAATTAAGCATAGTTTTTTTTACGGAATTTCAGATAATAAGGTGTGTATGACCCTATGTGGTGAAGAATATAATATTTTCACAACAGTAAAGACTGCATGCCAGCACTGGGAACTTCCGACGAGCAGCCAGCCACCACTGCTTCCGTTTATTGTTATTGGGTGGTACACGTGGAATAATTTCCCTGCTGTGCTTTTGTCAGTGCACCTACACATTGGAACGAAACATTAGCAATTATTCCTCTTGTCACTGGACATTCTTAGAGGTCAGAAATAAGCACATTGTACGCTGGCTAAACTTAAACAGAGCAGACTATACTGTCTCAGTGTGAGTAGTGACGTCACGACCAATCAGATGCCGTTTCAGAGTCACATGATTTTTTGGCTACTTTTTCTATTATTTTTTAACGTTTCTGCACTTTTTTTTGGAAATGATGGTTTACATAGTTATTTTCTGTGTATTTTTTACCCATACAAGTATCTAACTTCAAAAAAATTTTGACCGGAAACTCGTCTTTTGAGTCAATTTGATGCCCTTTCAGTCGTAATTTCAGCTTGGGAAACAGGAAAAAGTCGCAGGGACCAAGGTCAGGTGAATCGGGTGGGTGGGGAATGACTACCGTGTTAGTGGAAACCAGAAACTGCCGGACAACAATTGATGTGTGGGTGGAGGCGTTGTCACGATGCAGGACCCAGTCCTTTTTCTTCCACTGTTCTGGATGTTTGCGGTGGATGTTCTCCCTCAGACGGTGCAAAACTTCACAGTAAAGCTTTCCGCTGACAGATTGACCGGGTGGGACGAATTCCCTGTGAACAATCCTTTGGATATCGAAAAAAACGATCAGCATTGACCTGACATTGCTGCGCCATTGGTCCACCATTGCAAAACCACCAAACCACCTACACACCACATTACAATAGGAAGCCTCACTCAACAACACGTCTGCTCACAGACATGGCCAGGGCCACATTGATGCACAAGGGGTACTGCTGACTCCTAGCAGCAATATGCAAAACTGCAAACGGTTGGCTCCCCTGGTTATACTGTATACTCTCTCTCTCTCTCTGTGCAGTAAACCCTCTCTAATTCGAACCCTTGTAACTCGGATATCAGATAATTTGGATCTTTTCAACCGCCAGACAGATAATTTTAATTCAGATAGAAATATGATTTTCGTGACAAGAGTCCAAACAAGGGCTCCTGGGTGGGGAATTCCTACCAAACAATGTCTCCGCACCATGCTGCTCAGGTCAGCCTGCATCTTTCCCCGAAATGGACGTGCTCTGAGTGGTCTCCATCCTTTACTTATTACAGTACTGTATTTGTGAACTTTGTTGCCCCTCAGCCTTGGTTTATAGCATCATGATGGCTTCCAAGAATACAAGTGTGCCTTCTACTTCCTCACACACACACACACACACACACACACACACACACGAGCGAACAGCCATAGCGAACAGACGTGTCTTGACTGCTACCAGGACAAGGCTCAGCCACCGCTGCAAACCTTAAGTAGTTTCAGGAATTATGTTTGTCCTGTCTCCTATGGTCTTGTTTTCAGTTTAAAATACAGTAAGGTAATATTGACCACCAAAAATGTAAAGATTTACTGGCAAGAGTATACATGAATGTTGTAGTATTTTCGGTAACAGCTGTTTTGGTACTGCAAGTTGTAACCCACCTCAATCATGGCCGAAAATGTAAACACTGAGGGACTCGAATTTCCAGGATTTGATAGAAATACTAATGTCATGGATCTGGTTAAAACATTGATTATGAGGATTAGTGAACTTGAAAAGAAAGTGGAGAATCTAGTGTTAAAAGATGTGTCTGATAATACGGAGATTACTACAGTATACAGAGTCTGATCCAGTTTAATGAAACGGCGAATGAAGAGATAAGAAATTTGAAGCGTGAAAATATTGAATTAAGGAGAAAACTAGAAGAGAGTACTAATAAAACGGAGAATGTCAGCAGTGTATTGGAAGAGCATAAGGCAAAGTGGGCACACATAGAAGAACAGAAAGAAGTGGTCAGCTTAAATCATCCAAGAAGAAAGAGAAATGAACAAGGTAAAATTGGAAGAAAATGTAGTGAAAATACTGAAGAAAAAAGAGAAAATAGTGAGAGAAACTGTAGAAAGGAACAGATGCGTGGTAATATTTGGAAACAGGGAGGAGGAAGAAAAGGTTAGATCTGTGAGACTCGAGAAAGACACGAACCTGGTAAGAGAAATATTAGGCAAGATTGATCCCGAAGGAGACAAGTGGGTAAAAAATTGAAGAAGTAAGGAGAATAGGGCCTTATAAGAAAGGGGACACAAGACCAATGAGAGTCAAGTTGTCAGCAGAAAATGTAGTAGATGATATACTCAAAGTGACCTGGAAATTAAGCAATGAGGCAGGGGTGGAAAATGTTATAATAAGAAAAGATTTGAATGAAGAAGGGAGAAGTTTTAAAATCATTGAAGGAAGAAGTAAAGGAAAAAAATGATAAGAGGACAGAGGAAGAATGTAATAATTTTTTTTGGAGAGTAATGGATATGAAAGTAAGGAAGTGGTATTTAAGGAAATAGAAGTGAAGGAAGCTAAAGGGGATGGCTGTGAAAGATCAGAAGTTGAGGAAGTGGTACCGACGGAGAGTAGGAGAGAAGAGGGTATAAAAAACATCAAAAATAATTTGAAGGTGATATATACTAATGTTGATGGTTTAATATCGGCAAGGCTCGAAATTAACGATTTCTTGAGAGAACATGAACCTGATGTCGTGTGCTTTGTAGAGACCAAATTAAGAGACGATATTGATGTTCATTTGGGAGATGGTTAATACAAACTGTGGAGAAAAGACAGAAAAGAAAAAACGGGAGGAGGAGTGATGATAGCAGTGAAGAACAACATAAATGTAGATACTGTGGAAATGGGAGAAGGCAGGGCTGAAGTGATATATATGAAATTAGAAATTGGAGAGAATGTTAAGAGAGATATGGCGGTAGTGTATGTTCCTCCTAAGACGAGAGCATGGAAGGATGACGAATACCAGGAGATGTTGTCAGATATGGCTAGCTATTTACAAAAAATAATTGAGAAAAGTAATATTATTATTTTGGTGGATGACTTTAACTGCAAAGAGGTGAACTGGGAGGAATGGTACTCGGGAGGCGGTGAGGATTCGTGGGGCACTATGGTATTAAATATAATAATGAATAATGTGATGATGCAATGGGTCAAAGAAGAGACACGGTTTTGAGGCGAGGACACACCAGCAAGATTAGATTTACTGTTTACCAAAGAACCCGATGTAATAGAATCATTGAAATATCTCTGTCCTTTAGGAAAAAGTGATCATTTGGTCATTGAGATCCAGATGATAATAGGGAACATCGAGCCAAGAGACGAGTTTCATAGACAGGGAAGATACAACTTTGGGAAAGCAGATTTTACAGAATTGAGAAACTTTTTTGAAAATGCGGATTGGAGAAAATTCAGAGAAACAAGAGAGATACAGAGGAAGTGGGATATCTTTCTAGACCTCTATAATTTGGCAGTGGAAAAATTTGTACCAAGAGTAAGAGGGAAAGAAAACAGGAAAAAGGAGTGGTTTAATAGAAGGAGTATGATAGCAAAAAAAGAGAGAGATAAGGCGTGGAACAACTGGAGAAAGAGAGGTAACAACAGAACAAAGGAAGAATATAAAAGAATTAGAAATGAATACACAAGAATACGTAGCGAAGAAGAAAGGAATTGAAAAAGGTATAATAGACAAATGCAAGGATGAACCCAAACTGTTTTATAGATTTGTTAATGGCAAACTGAAACAAAAGGAAGGAATCACCAAACTGAAAGTAAAAGGAGAGGTCTATAAAGATGCAGCAATGCAAGCTGAAATAATAAACAAATGTTTCCAATCGGTTTTCACTAACGAAAAAGAGTATGTGGAAGGGGAGGGATTGATTAGAAATGTACCGGTGCTAAAAGATATAAAAGTGGAGGTACAGGAAGTGTATAAATTACTGGAAACTCAAGATGTAAGGAAAGCCCCAGGACCTGATGGAATTTCTAATTGGGTACTGAAGGAATGCAGAGAACAACTGGCGGATAAAATTCACAGTTTAATCGTTTGTTCTCTGGAAGAGGGGAAAGTGCCACAAGAATGGAAGAGGGCAAATGTGGTACCAATTTATAAGGGAGGAAACAGGGTAGAACCCCTGAATTATAGACCAGTGTCTCTAACCAGCATGGTCGCAAAATTGTGCAAGAGAATCCTGAAAGACAGATGGATAAAATATGTAGAAGAGATGAATATTTTGGCTGAATGTCAGTTTGGATTCAGAAGTGGAAGGTCATGTGTTTCTAACTTGTTGAGCTTTTACTCAAGAGCGATTGACGTGGTACAGGAGAGAGATGGTTGGGTGGATTGTGTGTACTTAGACTTAGAGAAGGCCTTTGACAAGCTACCTCATAAGAGACTAATGTGGAAACTTGAATATATAGGACTGAAGGGGAAACTTCTGCAATGGATGAGAGACTTTTTGAGAGACAGACAAATGAGGACAGTAATAAAGGATAGGATATCTGGATGGAGGGAAGTAACAAATGGAGTCCCTCAAGGCTCGGTGTTGGCGCCAGTAATGTTCCTGATTTACGTAAATGATATGGTAGATGGAGTGAACAGTTATGCAAGTCTGTTCGCTGATGATGTAAAGATCTTGAGGAAGGTAGAGGTTGAGGAGGATTGTAAAATGCTGCAGGAGGATTTGGATAGGATACACGATTGGAGCCAGACGTGGGAAATGAAATTTACTGTAAAGAAATGTAAAATATTGGAAATGGGTAAAAGTACCAGGAGGGCATCACTGAATTATTTGTTGGGTAATGAATTAATCACAAAAATGAGAGAAGAGAAAGATTTGGGAGTGCTGGTCCAAGATAGTTTGTCACCAGAAAAGCACATTAACAAGATAGTTGGAGAGACTTATAAACTCTTGACTAACATAAGAGTAGCATTTCATTATATGGATGAGGAGATGATGAAAAAATTTATAGTGGCCATGATCTGCCCCAGGTTAGAATATGCAGCGGTAGTGTGGTCCCCACACGAAAAGAAAGATATTAACAAGATTGAGAGAATACATAGAACAGCAACCAAGATGGTCCCCAGTCTGGCAGACCTGTCATATCAAGAGAGGCTGGAAAAGCTGGATTTGCCTTCCTTAGAGGAAAGGAGAAAGAGAGGAGACATGATTGCAGTGTTCAGGACCATGGTGGGAGTAGATAAAATTGACAAAGAAGATCTGTTTGTATGGGATAAGAGAGCAACAAGAGGACATGGAATGAAATTGAAAAAGTCAAGCTGCTTGAAGAACATCAAGAAATATAGCTTTCCTTACTGAAGTATTGACTTATGGAGTAGCCTGGACAAAGAGATCGTCCAGTCTAGAAACTTAAACAAGTTTAAAGCTAAATTTGACATTGAGAAACAGCGACGGAAACCCACGAGCATAGCACATCCTGTGTATATCACAATTAGGTATATTAGGTAAATACATAAATATTTGGAACGACTTAGACGAAGAGGTGGTGCATGAGAAAAACATTCATGTGTGTAAAGGTAGACTTGATAAATGTGGATTTGGAGACAAGACAATACGAGCATTGCTCAATTCCTGTATACTACAAGTAGGTAAATATACACACACACACACACACACACACACATAAACACACATAAACACGCAGGCACAGACATGCACGCACGCAAGCACCCAACGCATGAGGCCTGGGATGGCCGTTGTTAACGTTTTTGTTTTACTGTCAACGTTATAATGCATTAATTTCCTGCTGCAGCATGTTGATAATTATATACTTTTTATGAATCCTAGTGTTTTGTTTGTGTATTAGTAATGTGACTATGAGTTGAAGTATGAGGTTAGCTTGAGATGTAACTGGGAGTTAAAAATGATGAGTGGGGGTTGGGTGGGGTAGGGGTATGGGGGAGGGTTGGGAGCTGGGGTAGAGGTGAGTGAAGCTCTTTCCTTCCCTCTCCCACCCATCTTCCTTTGGTATATGGGGGTACGAAGGGGGCATCCCTGAGCAGAAATTAGTGCTCATGATCATTAAATAACACTTAAAATGATATGGGTTATTGTTTTACTCACCGAAAATTTTTAAGAACTGTACAGTACCTTTAGGATAGTTAAGTGTACTGTACTGTAGTACTGTGTTGCAAAACTTCAGTTTCATGGTTTGACACTATGTTATTTTTTTTATTATGCACTATTTTAGTATAAAGTAATAATATACTGGACTGGTCAATGTTTTTGTGAAAAAGCCATGTTTTAGTGAGCGTGGGTGTGCTTTGGTGACGGGCAGGCATGAGCTCTGATAATTCGGATTTTTGGATGTTTCGACATGGGGTTCCCCCCAATTAATCCAAATTAGAGTGGGTTTACTATATATATATATATATATATATATATATTCATTCATTCATTGCCAGACGCCATGTATCCCAAACGGGGTGGCCAATGGCTTAGAGTTATTTGTTTTACAGGGAGGGGCACTAATCCTCCACCAACCCCACTTGACACGTAGGGATGCCAACAGCATCTGGTGTTCCCAGGCGGTCACCCATCCAAGTACTAACCAGACCCAACGTTGCTTATATATATATATATATATATATATATATATATATATACAGTATATATATATATATATATATATATATATATATATATATATACAGTATATATATATATATATATATATATATATGTGTGTGTGTGTATGTATGTACATACAGTGCAGCCTCACACAATGCGAGTTTATGGGCAGCAGAAACCCTTGCATTCTACAATTTCACATTGTGTGAACCAAAGAACTGGTGGGAAAAATGGTACAGGGAGGTCCCAAAGATACGAGCAGTTAGGTTCCATTTGGCATAGTCGTATAATGAATTCTCGTATAACGAAACACGTAACTAATGGTAAAATATTGGTTAGGTTCAAGGACCCCATCACAGGTAAGTTTTCAAGCTAAAATATACGAGAACAAATGCAGCAAACATATCTACAGTCATTACTCGTTTTACGATGATTCGGTTTACGATAATTCGCTACAACGATAATATAAAAGTTCCTACCCAAAATTCAATTTACGGTAAATTTTCCGCTATAACGATTATGCCATCGGAAAGCGCCAGGCACACGCAAGGTGACCGTTGCTTGTCTCAGGCACGATGGCGGCCCTGGCGTTCAGCGCATTGTTATGGTTCAGGTCCCGTCACCCCTTCAAAGCCCTGTCTTTTCAGCTTGTTCATGTGTGCCCCCCTGTTATCATCACCTTTCAGCCAAATATCGTACTACAGTACTGTGGATTTGTGTGCCCAGTGGTAAGGTCAGTGCCAGTGTAGGCCCCAGTGCTATGGTTGGTGCAGGTATGGGTCCCAGTGCTAAGGCTGGTGCAGGTATGGGCCTGATTCCCCTCCCCCTAACCTGTTCCTATCTGACTCAGAGGCTGACCACTGGTGCCTGTAAGCACAGGCTGTCCCCCAGCCTCGGGGGGACGACTTGGAGATGACTTGGACCAACACAGGCAGGAATGAAAGTGGGTTGTCATTTATGGTTCAGTCTTGGTAGGTGACTTTGGGAAGTTGAGTTGACATAACCCTCCTTTTATAATGGGTTTCAATCTCCCGATTTACGATAAAATCGGTACTGTATACCATAAGGTATGACCTGACGTAACCCCATCGTAAAACGAGTAAGGACTGTATATTACTGAACTGTGAGAAAGCTACGTGAAAGAGCAAATGGTATGCAGATAACATGACTGCACATTAATTAAACATATAAAACATTCATAACACTCATCTATAGGTGATAATGTTGTGTTGGAGGTGGGAAGCTGGCCTCGCTGTCGCCAGCTGAACATCGTTGCCAGATTTCCAAACCCATATTATCGTATCCTGCACTTTGAAATTATCACTTTTTGATCAAAATTATCTCACTCATAAACAAAGGCATTTCTTCACATAAATCGGTAATAACTGTGGGATTAATATACTCTATTTATGTGGAGTGATTAATTAACATTATTGAATTTGTTTAACTGTGGAGTACCTAGCAGATTATAATACTGGTTATCGTAAGAGTTACTAAATCCTACTGTTGTAGTAGTCTTACAGTAGACTTGTTAATTATGCAATCCCTGATTTATTTTTCAAATTATGAAAGTTATTGCGTTATGACATGCATGCTATCGTATATCACAGAGTGTGCCAAAATATCACATTTTGTGATAATTATTGCTCATCTGGCAACGCTGCAGCTGAGCAGTCCTGCTATTTCTGTCTGAGGTTGAGAGAAAACAGTGGTGGCTGCATTTGCTGGGATGACTGAGTTAGAATCCTCACACCTCGCCCCAGACTGAATGTTGTATCATTGGATTTTCGATATTGTATATCAAAAATAGTCTCTAATTTACAATATAATTAACTACAAGTACTATACATTATTTTGGTGGCAGCAGTGGGATAAAATAATATTGTACTTGTAGTTTATTATATCTTAGTGGTAGCCGCCGAGCTATAGTTAACAGTGAGTTGATTTGTAGTAGGTAATGTTAGTTGTACTAGTTGTCGATGGCAGGAGAAAGATAAAGATAAGTCTGGGGTTTGATTGTAGTTTATTTTCCTCAAAGGGAATATCTCAAGAGTAATACAGTCTTGCAGAGCATAATGGGATGAGAGTTACTCACTAACCCATGCGCCTGCCTTATGCCTCTCTCTAGACCGCCTTCTCACTCTCTCTCCTAACTCCATCTGCTTGCTAACACCTTCTCTCGTGAAGAGGAGAGATGAGTCAAGTGTAATGCATGGTTGAGTGGAACTCTATCCTGGGGACTTCTCTATCAGGCATCACGAGGTGCTGTCTGGCACTCCTGAGACTGAATGTGCGAACATCATATCCTTCAACCCCCAGCCATGACTTGCAATTAACCTGTAGATTACATATGTATGCTACTAGCTATTATGTATTGTATTATGATATTTTAAAGTCCTAATGGAGGGTGGTTGGGGCAAAGGGTGGGGTCCAGTGGGGTTTGATATGGTAGTGGGTTGTGAGTCAGCACTCTCTCTGCTCTCGCCTGCTTGTTCTGCTACAATCGTAGATACTTGTAGTTCGTTTGTTCGCTGATAGTTGATTGACGTACAGATTGGAAGGTTGGTTGTACCAATATATTGTCAAACCACTGCCGGTATAAAGTTGTGAGGCGTTGTCTGGCTCGAACTTGTAGTACAGTATTTTTTATTTTCTATCTTGATAATGTACACTCAACTTTAGACTCGTAGACATGGTTCGTATGTTCACTGCCACCAAAATAATGTATTGTGCTTGTACTAAATTATATCGTAGTCGTAGCTGAGCTGTAGTCAACAGTGAGTTGATTTGTAGTAGATAATGTCAGTTGTACTTGTCGTCGATGGCAAGAGAGAGAGAAAGATGAGTCTGGGGTTTGATTGTAGTGTAGTTTATTTTCCTCAAAGGGAATATCTCAAGAGTAATATAGTCTCGCAGAGCGTAATGGGATGAGAGTTACTCGCTGATCCACACACCTGTCTTATGCATCTCTCTAGATCCCCTTCTCGCTCTCTCGCCTAACTCCTTCTTTCCCGTATATGAGAGATTGGGTCACGTGTAATTCACAGTTGAGTGAAACTCTGTCTATCCTGGGGACTTTCCCATCAGGGGTCACAAGGTGCTGTCTGGCATTCCTGAGAGAGAATGTGCGAACATCATTTCCTTCTGCCCCTAGCCATGACTTTCAGTTAACCTGTAGATTACATATGTACGCTACTAGCTATTATGTATTGTATTGTGAAATTTTAAAGTCCTGACACTCCTACAATCTGGACTCTCTTGGATCCCTAAGGGATAATAAAGGATTGGCTGTAAACTTTTGCCGTTTTTGAACTACTGAACTGCTCCCCTTTACTGGGGAAGGAGTTTGGAAGTGTGTGTAATAAATAATATTTAAAAGCAAATGTGGCAATGAGTAAAGTTATGGTCTTTGAGAGAAATGAAGTCACAGAGTGCATATTCAGCATGGATAGCTAGGGAATCAAGAATTTGAGTACCTTCCAATATTTAGGTAGTGTGATGAGTTAGGATGGAACTTCAGAGGATGAAGTACATGAAAGTGTATGGTAGGGAAGAAAGGTAGCTGGTTCACTGAGGCCATTGTTAAGGAATAGGGAAGTGAGTGTGGAAGTATAAAATTCACTGTATGACAGTATTGTGATCCCCACCTTCACTTCTGGAAATGAAGCTTGGTCCTTGTTAGAAGGATACAGTCAAGAATGAAAGCAGTGAAAGTGAGTCATCTGAAAGGAGTACTTGGAGTTATGTGGATACACAGATAGACAGATGAAAAAGTGAAGGAGTGTTGTGGTGTTGATGTGGATGTACTCAGAGAAATATTTAAGACATGATTTAGCCACATGGAGAGAGTGGAGAATGTGACTGAACATGAGATGTATTTGAATGTGGAGGAGGGAGGAGGATGGGGAGGAGAGTGAGACTGAGATGAAGGAATGGGGTGGAGAGGTATATGAGAGAGGTGGGTATATCAGAGAAAGGGCAGCCATATAGCAGAGGACAGGGTGGCATGGAAGCAATGCATTTAATTCCCACCCCTTAACATGATTACAGAGTGAGATGAAAGATAGATAGACTGTATCAAGAGGACAGATTATCTCCGTCTTACATCTACATCAGTAGAGGTATCACCACGATTCTTCCCAACCTTCACAGATGCCCCTTATTAACCCATTCCGTGCTGGAGCCTTTGTCGGCTTTTGTGCTTTGATTGCCGAGGGTCTGGGCGGCAAAGTTACAAAGAATGCCAACCATTTTCAACTTTTTTTTTTTTTTTTCTTTTTTTTTCATGAATAGACCTGGAAAGTGGGCAGAATAAGTCTAGTGATAGTAAAAGTGTTCACTTCGGCTGTTTTCCAGCCGAAAACGGGTGTTTTGGTCCAGCACACACGGATTTGCATCAGATGGCTACTTGCAGATACTGCCAGCAGCTGTTATGGATAGTTAGTCCAATTTCATGTGGAGTGGCTGGATGCATGTAGTACTTGTAGTATGGAAACGCAACCTGGTTTACATAATGTGGCCACAGTCAAAACTATGATGATGGGAAGTTGGGGTTCTGTGCTAATTTTACGTATTTTCACCCCCCTTTTTTTATATACAGTGAGCCTTAGAAATACGAAAACACGAAGTACGAATTTTTGATGGTACGAAAGCAATTAATATAGGACAAATTCCACAGTACGAAAATATGTCTCGATGATACGAAAATCGATACTCGATACGAAAGGAAATACAGAAATAGCCAGATTATCCAAACTATATGGTGTGAAGAAGTGCTTGAATAGTCTGAAATCATGATTAATCTGGCGGAAACAAAGCACAAGTACTGTTAGACTGATTTATTTACCAGTAAATGTACAATGAAAGACACAGCTATCTTCCCAGTTCAGTCTGAAGAAAATTTACACCAGGCGAAAGACAATGAAAACCCTGTTTCTACTAGTGCGTGTTTCAAATGGTTCGATTTTTCCAAGCTATATTCGTCAGACTTTGGGAAGATACTTGTGTCTTTCATTGTACACTTGAAGCAGCAGAAAGACCTTACCAATTCAATTCATAATCCTCCAGCGTGTTTCTGTAATTTTCTGACAACTCTCAGTTTGGCAAATTACTTTTTCTTGCTGAAAAATTTCCTCCCTGTTATTATCGTCACTTTCCCCTACGATCATTTCCAGCGCAGTGGAAGAAACTCAGCGTGCTCAATGGTGGATATCGTTTCCCAGTTTCCCAACCGGAGGTTAGTTTAGGTTAAAATTATTAGGTACAGATAAGCTCGGTTAGGCCAGGTATAGTTAAACACTTAGTGAAGAACAGTCCTTTCTGCCATTATGTTAACGAAATAAACAAGAGTTGTCACACCAGAACAGCAAAAAATAACGGGGAAACAGATTTAATAAAAATCGTTTACTGTATTTACCAACCCAGAAATAATCTGAAAAATATAACAGACTATCAGGAAGAACTGATTTGGTAAGGTGCTTTTACTACTTAAAGTAAAGCGTATACAGTATTTAGTCCTCTCAATGGCTGTGGGTTTTGATATTTGCGTGCTCCCATGGTCGGCCTTGGAACCATTTTTTCAAAGTTCTAAAATCAATTTCTTTTTCCTACGTATGTGAAAAGACTCATCTGGCACTCCTGGCCTTTTTTATTATTATTATTTTTTCCCCTAAACCTATCCTGTGATTTGCTATGATTAGTGTAAGATTTAATAAAATTAGGATGTGTGTTACATCAGCATTTAAACATCGGCGAAAACATCTGAGACGAAGTAAACTGTGAACGCCAGACTACTTGAGGTGGTAGAGTAGGGTCGTGTAAACACACCGGTGACCCTCGTTCCCTTCCCATAATTGCGCGCAGTTTTTCATAGCTCACCCTAACAGCGTCACTGACGCCTGTACAGTACGGTGTTGTTCAGGGCCAGCAGCTATGAAAGCAATAATGGAATACATTATTGTTTGTATCAGTCCTCTCTCTTTCACACATACACATAAGAACAAACAAAAGAATGAGCAGTAAATGTACACTAACCTTAAGGAGCAGAAATAACTGTGCTCAGTCGATCCAAAATATATTGGGAAGAGTGATACCGAACGAAGAATGTGGAACTGAATGCTAACCTACAGGAACATGTGGGGTGAAAGAGTAATTTTTTGTCTGATTAGCAAACATTTTTGTTCCATATCGTCTCTTAAAATTGTAAAACCCATAATCTTTCGTGTAAGCATACAGCCTAAAGACCTTACCATTTCAGTTCATATTCCTCTAGTTTATTCTCTGTATTTTTCTGACTATTTTGAGGGTGGTAAATTATGTTCTCTTGCTGAAAGAAACTTACTTAAAAATTAGGGCGCATGTAATATAAGCATGTAAACATCGACAAATACATCTGGAGTGAAGAGAATGCCTGACTGATGGGATGGTAGAGTAGGGTCGTGTAAACACACCAATGACCTTCGTTCCCTTCCCGCAATATTTCACAGTTTTTTATAATGCCCTAACTCAACGTCACTGACACAGAAACAGTGAAGTGTTGTTCAAGGCTGGCAGCTGTGAAGGGGTTAATGGAATACTGTATGAAAAATTCAAAATGGGCGCGGTGCATAGCGCTGCATTCACTTGCCGAGAGAAAACGAACTAACCCCTCTCTGGTAAACAAATTTTCGCTCGCTTCTCAGTTGAGTCCACGTCCCTCCTCCCCTCACAGCTTTGCTGTACGTTAGGATATTTTCGCAGCCCTTCACCTTTTCGTATTGTTTTGCCACGCCTCCCAAGCTCCCTGCATCATCTCCAGCATTGGGGGAGCCCACTGCAAAGAAGCAGCAGCACCGTACTCTAATTCTGGAAAAGAAATTGGAAATTATAAGACCCCATGAGGAAGGGCAGGGAGTCTCGGAGATTGGGCGTGCTTTAGGCCTTGCTGTTTCCACCGTTGGGACTGTGATGAAGAAAAAGGAGATATACAAGAATATGGCCACCTTCTTCTCTACAGTTGTATACAGGTACAGTGGGCTCG
This sequence comes from Coenobita brevimanus, assembly GCF_032717465.1. NCBI lineage: Eukaryota > Metazoa > Arthropoda > Malacostraca > Decapoda > Coenobitidae > Coenobita > Coenobita brevimanus. Next base: position 56,644,118 of record NC_136976.1, read on the forward strand.
CATAGTGCGCGAGAGATTGGGCGGTGCACGCACTCGCGCACTGGGAATTTGCGTACTAGGAATACATAATCTTCTATCTATCTATCTATTGCCAGACGCCTCAATCCCGTTTGGGGTGGCCACAAACAAATCGCCTCCAAGTCGCCCTGTCCCCCGCCATTTCACTGCCCCACTCCCAACTCACACCCCCCTCTCTCATATACCTCTCCACCCCATCCCTCCATCTCATCCTCGGCCTCCCCCTCCCTCTTCCCCCCTCCACCTCACTCACATACACTCTCTTCGTCAGTCTTTCACCCTCCATCCTCTCCACATGGCCGAACCACCTCAGTGTGTTCCTCATAACACTTCCTATCACATCCACATCCACACCACAACGCTCCTTTATATCCTCATTCGTCAGCCTGTCTCTCCACGTGACTCCACAGGCTCCTCTTAAATAACTCATTTCCACTGCTCTCACTCTTGACTTGTGTCCTTCCAACAATGTCCAAGCTTCACTTCCGTACGTTAGAGTTGGTATCACAATACTGTCATGTAGTAACTTTTTCACTTCCATGCTCACTTCCCTGTTTCTTATCACTGCTTTCAAAGAACCAGCAACCTTTCTTCCCTGCTGTACCCTTTCAAGCACTTCACCCTCCAAACCTCCATCCTTACTCATCACACTACCCAAGTACTTAAACGTACTCACATTTTCCAATTCCTCACCATCCAACCTCGCTGTACATTCACTAACTTCACCTCTCTCAAAGACCATCACTTTACTCTTCCCTACATTCACCTTTAGATTCCGTTTCTTACACACTCTCTCAAACTCATCCGCCAAGCCTTGCAGCTCCCCTTTGTCTTCACTCAACAACACAGTATCATCTGCAAACAACAGTACAGGGAGTTTCCAAACACTATCCTCTCTCACCAGGGCCACTCCAACATCCACTACCCTACCTTGTACCTCTTTTATTACCCCATCCATGTACAGATTGAACAACCATGGAGACATGACACATCCCTGTTTCAAACCAACCTTCAAAGAGAAAAACTCACTTAGTTCACCATCCACACGCACTGCAGCCTTCGCACCATCGTACATACTCTTCACAGCATTCAACAACTTCCCATCTACTCCATATATTCTTAACACTTTCCACAATCCTTGTCTATCCACCCTGTCATATGCTTTCTCCAAATCCATGAAAGCCGCATATAACTTCTTTCCCTTCTCTAGAAACTTTTCCACTAAAGATCTAAGAATGAATATCTGATCTACACAACCTCTTCCCTTCCTAAAGCCTCCCTGTTCTTCCCCAACTAATTTCTCTGTTCTTTCTCTAACTTTGTCTATAAGTATCCTACCATACACTTTTCCTATTATACTAAGAAGACAAATGCCCCTATGATTACCACACACTTCTTTTTCCCCTTTTCCTTTGTACAAGGGAATAATTATACCTGATTTCCAATCCTCTGGGACTCTACCTTCCTCCCAGGCCAATCTGCACATCTTCTACATCCATTCTGCTACTATCTCTCCCCCATGCTTCAGCATTTCACCACACACTCCATCAATTCCTGGGGCTTTCCCCGATTTAACTTTCTTCATTGCTTCCACAACTTCTATCCTACTGATTTCTTCCTGTCTTCTCACCTCCCTCCTTCTCCCAGCCATTCCCCAGCCACTTATACTCGCATTACTTCCCTCCTCTATGTTCAACAATTCCTTAAAGTGTTCTCTCCATCTGCTCACTTTTTCTCCCTTCTCCACTAGTAATCTACCATTTTTATCTTTCACTCCCCTGCTAACTTCACTTCCACCCTGTCTTACTCTTTTCACTTCTCTCCAGAACATTTTCTTACAGTCCCTCCACTTTACACTCAAATTCCTTCCAAATTCCTCATCCACTCTCTTCTTACTCTCTCTTACTAATCTTTTCACCTCTCTCTCTTTCCACATATAACTCTCTCTTCCGTCTCTCAACTTCTTCCACGCCCCTATTTGTCATCCATTCATTGTATGCATAATCTTATGGGAATAATTACATATGGGCAGTACCCCCTCATACCTGGACATTTTTTGGCTCTTAGAGACATAATAAAGGTCATATGTTTCAGACATTGTACTAAAGCTATAGCTACAATAACAAAACTATGGGTAGTCACCTTAACAACAGTAGACAACAGGCCTGATGACCTTAAATAACAAGGTTTCCGAGGCGCGGCAACACTTACAGCGCCGCACTCCCCACCGCACCTCCCACCGCACCAACACTTCCCTCCGCAGACTCCTCTTGATCACCTTCCCCAGGAGCATCCAAGTCACTCACTTCGGCCATAAACCCTTCAAAGTCCAATGCTGACACTTCTGACATTGCATCCTCTTCATCCTCAACAGGATCAGGAGCAGACGATGTCGATGGTTCCATTATTTCACCAACTTGAGGCCACTGTGTGTAGCTTGTTATGAGTGTCTGTCTTCTCCTGTTTATTTCTTCCCTGTGCCTGTCTGTGTAGAAACGGAAGAGTTTGTCGATACCAACCAGAAGTTCCTCTGTTTTTAGGTTGCTCACTTCCTGTGCCTTCACCTCTTCCTTGAGCTTGTCCACGGCAGCAAGGATCTTGTTAATGTTTGACATACACAGCTCAGTCCTGCCTTCCATCTCACTAGGCTGCTCAACTTGACTATGTCTGGCATCGGGCTCTGCGTCAGCCTCGTCTGTCCGTTGCAACACTTTCTCGGGAGACTGTTCCTCAGCAGCAGTGTGCGCTTCTTGTATGTCCGCCAATGTAACGTCCTCGAAACCTGGTGCAGCTTGTGCTGCTGTCAATGTTGCTGCCTCAGCATCGGCCAGTGGTTGAATGGCCGTCTCCTGGGTGATGCACAGGTGAGGCACGAGCATTCGCCACGCATGGTTCACCGTTGCAGTTGTAATCTGGTGCCAGGCTTGAAGGAGAAATTCAACTGCGTCCTTCACCGTAAAGTTACGCCAAAATGCCTCAACAGTCATGGCATCTGTGGTAGGTCGGGATAGAGGTGCTGGTGGAGATGGAACGGGAGCAGATGCCTCATCAAGGTCTTCGTCGTGATCTTCTTGTAGGGCATGAAGCTCCTCTTGTGTGTCAGTCTTCCTGCGTAGGTAGTCGTACACTTCCTTATGGTAGAAATGCTTCACTGTGGCGATTAGTTCTTGATCGAGTGGGTGCATTAGTGATGTTGTGCGGGGCGGCAGAAACACAACACGACAATCCTTGTGAAGATCTTCCAGGTATGGAGGGTGACTTGGTGCGTTATCAAGCACAAGGAGCATCTTAAATGGAATGCCCAGTTCCCGACACTTGGCTCTCGCATCAGGGACACACCGCCTCGTTAACCAATCTGCCATAATGTTCTCGGTCATCCAACTATTTACGGACTTATACCAATACACGCCACTTGCATCCATGTTCGTGAGGTTTTTGTAGCCCCTTGGATGTGAAGCTGTGTGTACAACAACTGCCTCATCTTGTGGCTCCCAGTCAGGTTTACAGCGAACATTACCGTCATCTTACACTTCTGGAGCTTGCGACCATGGACTTGTTTCTGTCTTTTAGCAATGTAAGTTGATTTTGGCATGGCCTTGTAATATAAGGATGTTTCATCGATGTTGTAGATCTGGTCCTTGGTGTACTGTCCCTCTTCAATAATCGTTTTAAATATTGCAGGATAGTCTCTCGCGGCCAGGTTATCGGCAGAGGCACGTTCACCAGACAGTTTCACGTAACAGAGTTCCTTGCGCTTGAGAAAACGGTTCAGCCATTCAACCGATGCCCTGAACGGTTTTTCCACTTTTAATCTTCGAGATGCAGCCTTGTAGAAGAGCTGGGCTTTGTTCTGAATAAATCTTCCATTGAGTGGAACACCTTCCTTTTCTTTTCGCATTATGAAGGTGGCAAGATAGCGCTCCATTAATATCATAGCATGATTTCCCACCCGCGAACGGCCGTCTAGGTCAGAGGCACCGTACGTCTTCACTACAGCCTTTATGGCTTCACAGTTCTTCCACACAGTTCTCACTGTAGATTCAGCCAGTCCCAGGGCTCTCCCGATATCCGTGTTTCCTTGACCCTCCTCCTTCATCTTAATTATCTTTAACTTGGTGGCGTGCATCAGAAGTTTCTTTACTCTTGGGGTTGGAGCCATGGTGCAGCAAAGTACAGGCAGCACAAAAAACACCACACGTTGTACACGACAGGTTAGCTGTAGAGAGCAGATCCGCACAGTGCACGAGCCGGGACTGTTATGGCGCGCCCGCTCCCTTGTACCCCAAGCTGCGCAGTAGAATGCCCGGGAATTTCTGCGCATCAACATGACGACACATGACGCGCTCTGTGAGGGGTGGTCGCGCACTAGTAGAAAATGGCATTTTTGAGCCACTCCTTGCCTCTGCCTCGCATTCTGTGTAGTAAACTCGCGCATTAAAGGGTTTTTGGTTATGATTTTTGCTCACTCGTGCACAAGGCAAATCGCGCACTGCAGTGACGCACACTGTGCGAGCCCACTGTATTGCTTACTTCTTAATAGGGGGGGGTAAAGTTTAGGTGGGGGTCCGAGGGGGTCCTGGGACGCATCCCCCCATTTATATGTATATTTCAATGGGGAAAATCATTCCGATATACGAAATTTCGAATTACAAAAGTTTTTTTTTGTTCCTATCCCTTTTGTATATCGTGGACTCACTGTAATTTGTATATTGTATTGGTATAAGGCACTGTAAACACTCGCATAAGGCACAGTAAACACTCATGCTACACACAGTCACATTACCGTAGTTATGGTAAATCACACATTTCTTATGTTATTTTCCGTATTTAACTTGATTTTATTATTTACTTCTATTTGCTTACATTTGCGTATATTACTTTCATTTTATTGTGGTAGGTGAGGGCACTCACCCTCCACTCACTCGATGTAGTGCTGCTGTCGGGTGTCTGTCCTTTCCCCTCCTCCATCCTCTTCTGTCTTTCTTTCCTTCATTCTTTCCTTGTCCTTCTGCCTATGGGTGACTTTACACTCCCTCTTCTGTCTTTCTTTCCTTCATTCTTTCCTCTTCCTTCTGCCTGTGGGTGACTCTACACTAAGTGACAAGCCAGTTGGTTCTTATACACCAGGAAATCATTTACTACACTGGGTGGTAACCATATAACCAAGTTTTGGCACCTGGTGGTTTAGTGGGTAACTATTGCTCTCCAGTCAGATTGAGCTGGTGAAGGTTTATATCCATGGGGTGGTTGGGGTTGATTGCACATGTAATGCCACTCAGGGATAAGTGAGGCTGGTCACTCTCATCTTAAATGTCAGGACCAACTGCCTAGCCCCGGGCTTCTACGTTCCTCATGGGGCAATGTAGGATTGGATGATTGATGATTGGACTTTCATTTTATATGCTATTTACACATCACCATCAGTTAGTTCATTACTTGAAAGTTCTTCAGCTTCGACTGGAAGTCGAGAGTAAGCACAATATATAAGGCATTGTGCCGTGACCCAAATTGGTATCAGGTGGCTACTTTCATATACCGTTAGCGGCTAATGTGGATAGATAGTCCATTTTGGTGTGGAGTGGGTGGATGCATGGAGTACTTGTAGTGTGGAAACGCAACTTGGTATATGTAATGCGGCCACAGCTGAAACTATGATGATGGAAAGTTGGGTTCCGTGCTAATTGTACGTATTTTCACATTCAATTTTTTTTTTTTTTTTTTTATAAATTGGTATAAGGTATGGGAGAGGAGGAGGGGTGTCTGTCATCCCATTTCCTGTCACACACTAAGGGCAGACTCAAATAATTTCGCGTAAATGTGAGGAGAACCGTGTCCGGTTATATACAGACTCGGCAACGTAGGCTACTATGAGTTATTCCGAACCTTATATATACGGACTCGGCATCTTAGGGTACTGTAGTATGAGTTAGTCTGTATATATATATATATATATATATATATATATATTATGGACTCAGCAGTTTTGACACTATTGGTTTGTCCGTATATATATGGACACAGCATGGAACGGGTTAAAAGGCTTCACTAGCTCCAGCAGACTCCCTTTTATACCAGATATACTTAGTACTTCATAAATCCTTCCAGTCCATCCATCCACAAGCCTTCTCCCAATTAATTAATGCAACACTTTTCACCCCTATCATTTCTAAACTCATCATGTTCTTCACATATATCAGTAATATCATCTTGTGTTTTGCTTCTTGTCTCCAAGTATCATGCCACATACTTTTCTCTGACATACTCAGTAGACTGATCCTTTTGTAGTTACTGCTCTACCAATTGCCTTCCCATTGTACAGTGAAACTGTAATTGCCATTCTTCAGTCTCCTCGTACTTCCCCCATGTAACATGTTGGTTTGTATATAATACTTAGTGCATTCTGTCGTGTGTTTCCTCAACACCGTATGTGGATAAAACAAAAGTGACGATACATAGGGCAGATGATGGTACTGTCATAGCAGAAAGAGTACGGCCATGTGCAGTTTGCCACTGGAGTGTGGGAAATAACTCCCATTATGTACACTGTTTGTGATGAGTGGGTGCTTAAGAGATGTAGTGGTATTGAAGGTAGGCTGTAAAATTATGCTTATTTTGAATGTGCAGTATGTATTGGAGAGCATAAAGAAGAGAGGCAGAAAAGGATTTGTTTTGCCAGAGAATCTGTTAAGTGTGTGGAGGAGTTGTTATTTGGGGGACATGATATGTGGTGGAGGTGGAGATGGAGCTAGCTCGGTAGAAAGAGTAACGAGTGATTGGAAGAAGTTGAAGGAGCTGTTGCCTCTCCTGACATCGAGAGGTTTCTCCCTCTGTTCAGAGGGTCCTTGTATGCAACATGTGCTGGGAGTGTAATGTGTAATGCTGTGTGGTAGTGAGACTTGGGCAGTAAAAGTGGAGGATATTCATAGACTCAAATGTGCAGAGATGTGAATAATCAAATGGATATGTAGTGCATCCATGAATGACATGCCTGGTAGGTTAGGTTTACAAATGAAGAGTTGAGAGAAAGGATGGAACTTGAATGTATTGGCGTAATGATGAGAAGGGGTGGATCGAGATGTTTGGCCATGTGAAGAGTATGGAGAATGATAACTAGGTGCGGAGGGTGAGAGATATGAATGTTGAAAGTAGAGTTGCTGAAGGCAGACCAAGAAATAGTTGAAACAAGGTCATACATTGTGACTTCAGGCATAAGGGACTGAACAGAGATGCTGCTGGAGATTGAGTAGTGTGGAGAGCCAGCATTAGGCAAATAGGGGCAACACATGTTAGCTTGTTGGATCCTTTATAAATAAAATGAAAAAAAAGCCATCCACTCATGTTACTCGTCTGTGGTGGAGGGGGGAAGGGGGAACTGAGGCTGGCTCCACTGCAGGAATTGCTATTTCTCCTGACATTCAGGGAACTGCCTTTACACAAAGGGAAAAATGTATGCTGCATTTGTGCAAAGTATAACCTACTTCTTCCTTAGCCTTTATCATTCTTTTTCTGTGCCTGCCCTCCTCTCTTCCTATTTCTCCCATCTTTCCTGTCACTTCTTATTGCTTTTCTTTCCTTTTCAGGTGGCTTTACATTGAGTGACAAGCCTAATGGTTTCTTGTAAGCCAGGAAACCATTTACAACGCTGGGTGGTAACCATATAACCAGCCCATACGTGCTCCCTACGTTTCAACAAGTGGGTTGGTGAACGGTTAGTGCCCCTCCCCATAAAACAAATAACTCAAAGTCAAATGGCCACCCCTTATGGGATTATGGCGTCTTGCAATAGATAGATAGATAATGCTTTATGCAGCTTAGGCAGCAAAGGGGGAGGTACAGAGGTACAGAAGGTACAGAGATAAGGATAGCCAAATGGATGTGTACAGTAATGTTTCCGCAAATGACAAAACAACAAATGGCAGAACTGCACCTGCATCAGAGATATTGACTAGGAATTGAAGCCAGTGGTGATGTGATGTGTTTGAGGAGATTGGGGGTGAGAATTGGCTGAAAAGATGAGTTAGTGTGAAAGTAGAGGGTAGAGCACCAAGGAGTATACCTAAGAAAACTTAGGATGAGGTCCTACAAAATGACCTCCAGGGGTAGGAGAATATTTTATTGCCAGAAATATGTGACATGGAGAGCCTGTCAAGGAAAAGCAAAATGACTTCCGTACTCTCTGTTGGTCATTGTATTAAAAGTCCGCAACCACCCTTCACTGGTTTCATTATTTGACCATTAAATCAGTTTCTTTTGCTTATAGCCTCATGTTTTCTTACAGAGTGATGATGCAGATTGTACAAGAACTTTGCAAGCGCCCTGGCTTAAACAAGACTGGTTTTGAAATGCCTACTATATATATTCCAACACCAAACAAGGTAAAGAATATCTTAAATATTATTTGATTATTTTGTCATTATACAGTATTTTTAATATCTTAATACCTAACTGTTCATATACCATAAAAGATCAAAGTTATTGATTGTTTATGTTATGCACATGATGAAAGCAAATATGTTTGTATACTGTAGCAGTTAAATGCCTGTCTGTCTGTGCAGTAAAAATTTTTAGCTTGCTTATAGGTATTAAAATCAGGCAGTAGTATCATCCCTAATCTTGTCATTTAGTATACTGTAACACCATTTTTTTTTTTTTTAAGGATGTAAAGAACTTTAGATGAAGTGTTGATTGGTAAAAGTGTTTCTAATAACAACAGAATTATGAATGAAAACTTATGAAATCAGTTTAATGTAAGATCACCCCCCCCTCCTTTATATAGAGCGATTAGTCAAATGATGATGAACGTGCCAAATATCTAAAATTGAGATCTAGGTTGCAACACACTCGTCCACCATTTTTCTATCCAATGGAAACATTTCCATGGCATGTTTGTCTTTACAACATTATCAAAAGTCCTATACAACAAGGTAGATTCTTGTACCAACACACTGCAGGTTGGCACACGTGGCCTCTATCTCTCTCGAGGAAAGTTGTAGTGGAAGAAAGACGAACATGCCAGCAAGCACTTCTCCAGGCTGCCTGTGAGTGGTGGGTCTCATGATTGATGTTACACATGTCCAATCAGTGGCCATGTTTTGTGGGTTTGTTGGCTGGTGGGTATGGCCACTGCCCTTCTCAGTTCTGTTTATATTGTAAGCCTTATATAGTTGCTTTTGGTTTATTACATTATTTTAACTCAGATTTACAGTGATTTACATAGCAACATGAGCGACTTATGTAGTGATGATGACCAGGATGTCCCTGAGCATACATGGAAGCAAAAACGTGATCCATCTTCATGGAAACATGCAGTTGCCAAACAAAAACATAATGCCAGGGAAGCATACGTGAGTTATAGCGCAAAAAAAGGAAGTGCCATCTAGGAAAATCTTCTTCCTTGTAAGTTTCAATAACTTGGGCAGTGATAAAGTGAGTGATCTGTTTACAGCTTTTTGGGCAAAGAGTGATTATAACAGACAGAACAGTTATATTGCCAGTCATGTGAAAAGTGTTTCTGTGGAGCTGCCTCGTGTCAAGGGCCATAAACCACGCAAGTCACGTATGATTAGTTATTGTGTTGAGTACGCTGATGTGACTTATGCAGTTTGCTGATCATTATTCCACATCATTCACAGTTTAGGTGAGTGTAGAGTTCATTCTGTACTCGACAAAGTGACTTTAACTGGATCAGTGGAAACTGGCAAGCAAGGCACTGGTCCTAATCTGAAACAAGTTAATAATGAACGGAATGCACTAGACTGACGATATACTGGAGTATTGTTAATCCTCACCCCCACCCCCACCCCCCATCCCCCCTGACAGCACATAAATACCTGCAGCACTATTGTACATGGGTTGGTGATTGTCTTTCTTTCATTCTTGTGGTTATTTTCAAATTATTAGTGTTAGGTGGGGGCACTCACCATCCAGTCACTTGATGTAGTGCTGCTTTCTGGTGTCTGCCCTTTCCTCTCCTTCATCCTTCTTTCCTTCCATCCTCTTCTATCTTTCTTTCCTTCATTCTTTCTTCTTCCTTCTGCATACGGGTGACTTTACGCTCCTTCTTCTGTCTTTCTTTCCTTCATTCTTTCCTCTTCCTTCTGCATGTGGGCCACTACACTGAGTGACAAGGCTAATGGTGTCCTGTACACCAGGAAACCATTTACTACGCTGGGTGGTAACCACATAATCAGATTTTGGCGCCTGGTGGTTTAGAGGGTAATTACGGTGCTCCAGTCGGATTAAGCTGGTGAAGGTTTATATCCAAGTGGTGGTTGGGGTTATTGCTCACATAATGCCACTAAAGGATGAGTGAGGCTGGTTGCTCTCATCTGAAATGTCAAGACCAACTTGCTTAGCCCCAGGCTCCTACGCTCCTCATGGGGCAACATAGGATTGGATGATGGATGGATGGATTTTCAAGTTATGTTTCTTTTTTTCATAGAGGAGCAATGGTATGGAGTTAATAACTGTACAGCATTAACCTGATATATCCTACATTTTGTACTTTTTTCTTATGTGTTTTAAAGTATTTTACAAGCTCTATTTTTTGAGATGTTGTTTATTGAAATTGGCTACTAGTTAATGAGTTACAATGAAACAAATTTTTAACACTGTTTATCACCAAACATTGATTTGGCACGTTCATTGTTATTTGACTAAACACTATATATATATAGATATATATATATATATATATATATATATATATATATATATATATATATATATATATATATATATATATATATACGTGTATATATATATATATGTACTGTATGTGTACAGTCATGCGTACTAATTTCTGCTCAGGGGTTACCCCTTCCTTCCCCCCCTCTACCCTGGACAGAGGGAAGGGGGGAATCGCAAACAAGTCTACCCCACCTTCTGCCCCCAACTCCCCCACCCTCCACCTCCAGCTGCCAGTTACTGATTAGACGCAAATTTTCTCATGTCCTGTAAACTTGACTAAACTGTCGTTGCACACGCATTCAACGGCCAAGATTTGGACTATATTTTTAGAATAAATTATTACCGTATTGAACTGCATTCTCAAATTGAAAATATTCACCATCATTGTAATCCAATGTCGTCCGCTGCACAATTTTGGGTTCCAGTGCTTACCTTTTCACTTCCCCCAGGTGTCTCTCTCTCTCTCCCTCTCTGAATTTACTTTTCCCACTCACTCTTTCTTTTTATATTTATATAACTTTCTCTTTGCTTCTCTCCCCCTCTCCCCCTTCTCTCTCGTTCTTTGTCATAAGTCTTCCCCGCCTCTCACCCCCCCCTCCCCCCACCTTAGGCCAGATCAGCAGTCAGTTATACCGTCACTGCTCCTTCGTATATCGTGTGCAGGCATCATTTATCACCCACACTTAGGTCAGATGTATGGAAAGCTAATTTTTTTTTTTATATATAATCGTATTTCTCATTATGTGCCAAGTTCAGATAGAGAACACCAGACCAATATTCGTAATTTTTATTAGAGTGACCATTCCACTTCATGTAGCTGGGTAGCTGGGCTTATAAACTGCACACACACACACACACACACACACACACACACACACACACACACACACACACACACACACACACACACACGCGACTTAAATTTTGCACTGACAGTGTGGCGACTACAAATATAGTCATTCAAACAACTGGATCTGCTGGCTCCAAACCTTCCCTGTCCCAGTCAAACTTCTCATTCAATAACCTGGGGGAAGTGAAAAGGTAAGCACTGGAACCCAGAATTGTGCAGCGGACGACACTGGATTACAATGATGGTGAATATTTTCAATTTGAGAATGCAGTTCAATATGGTAATAATTTATTCTAAAAATATAGTCCAAATCTTGGCCGTTGAAAGCATGTGCTACAACAGTTTAGTTATGTTTACAGGACATGAGAAAATTTGCATCTAATCAGTAACTGGCAGCTGGAGGTGGAGGGTGGGGGAGTTGGGGGCAGAAGGCGGGGTAGACTTGTTTGCGATTCCCCCCTTCCCTCTGTCCAGGGTAGAGGGGGGAAAGAAGGGGTAACCTCTGAGCAGAAATTAGTATGCGTGACTGTACATACAACAAGTGCTCACATAGCGCAGGAACATTTTACCTGGAATGTCCTACTTTATGAGAATTCCACATAAGCCATATGTTTATGTGTTAAAGGGTTTCATGGTACCTAAGCCAGCCCCAAGTTCACCTTTTGGGGCAATTTTCAGAGTTTTTTCTCAGGACACTTACCTACCTAATGTAAACTTCATTACATACAAACACTGGAGCATTCCTCACCTTGAAAAGAAGAGGTTGTGGGTTTGCTGGGGGAAGGCGGAGTGGGGTTCTGTGGCCAAAAAAAAGAGTAAAGATCACACACAGCACATGTGCAGCCAGAGCAAGGGGAGAGGGTAGGCGTAACTGGAGCAGGAATGCTCAGTGGACTGTGATGACACCTCACGCAGACGTGGTAGTTTCCCCCCAAACAGTTCCTAAACTCACCCAAATGAGTCCAAAAACAAATTTCTAGCTAACCTAAACCCTCAGATAGCCTTAAAACAAGCTAAAGTAAGCTAAAAGCAGTTTATAACTCACCTAAACCCAAAAATAAAATTTGAAAATCATCGGAAGTAAGTCTGGATAGTAAACTGTACCCCCAAATGACTGTTCACTCCACCCATGACCAAAACATATCAACCTGAACACAAAATTTAGGTCTAAAATATCATTAAAGAAAAAAAAGTTATACCGGGATTTGGCCATCGTTTGGTGGGGTTGGGTATTATTTCTACCCCCATCGCTATGCCGGGGGTATCGCATGTACAGGTATCACATCTTGGGGTCTGCATGTATACATATGTGTGTGTATATATAACTGAGAAAATTCCTCAAACTTCCCAGTTAACCGGGATTGTAATGTATACCATATTTCCTGGCACATAAGATGCACATTTTGTCACAAATTTACCTTGAAATATCCCCATGCATCTTGGAGGCCAGACTAGACAGGTTAGCTTGACCCCATGTAGAAGAAACTCTTATCCAAATGATTGTCTCAATGTTTGCCAGTCACTGATGTTTGCTAGAGCATAAAGGCTGTTTATTTATTTTAAAAAATTACATGTCTTTCTATCTGTCTGTATATAGCCGGATGCTATACTGTTGAAGGGGGTGGCCATTTGTCTTTGAGTTAGTTGTTTGTACTTATGTATATACTCAGCTGATTTTAGAACATACAAGTTCAAGAACACAAAACACTCGTGGTTTGTTTACAGTACAGCTGGCCATGTGACAGTCTCTAGGAGTTTAGTGGTATAGCATTTTAGCAGTTTAGTGTCTCACACACACTCTAGCAAAGTAACATGATCGCTGCGAACTGCCTGCTAACCTTCTGAAAGGCAATCATGGACACTTCGCTTGCCATCCACTCACTAAGGCAGCCATATTGAAGAGATGTTGGCTAGCGAGACTGCTGAGTCATTATAACAGATGTCTGTTGCATAGGAAATTCAGTCACCCATGTTAGGCTGGCTTCTCTTCCTGATACAGTATTTTGTTTCATTTGAGACAAGAGTACCATAGAAGGAAATAGACCTATTTGACTGGTAGCAAAAAACAGGAAAAACAGTTGTAATATTAAACAGTACTGCCAAAAATTACAGTTACACTATTTCAGCTGTGACTTAAGTACTTTTGCAGTGTTTAAGCCACTTAGGGCTTAGCAAATTACAGTATTGTACTATGTTATGAAAACGGGGTAAAATTTACTGAGAAGCTTAATTAATACAACATTTGAATTTAGCAGTGCCAGACCAGTATTCATAGCAGTGTCTGCCATTTTTGTTGTATTCACAGCAAACAAAGTGATCAGAGTGATTGATCCTGTTCACCCTCTGCCTCACTGCTGATCAGAGTGATCGATCCCGTTCACCATTTGCCTCACTGCTAATCAGAGTGATTGATTCTGTTCACCCCCTACCTCTGCTACCTTAGCAAAGTTATCATGATCGGTGAAGGTGAATGCAACACAGTGTGTGTGGGTGCACTTAAATTGTGGATTGTGCAATTACCTTTTTTTATCCCGTCCCGTGATGTGCAAAAAATTATTATTATTATTATTATTTATTTTTTTATATATATATTTTTTTTACTTGAAGATAAATATCCAGGGCATCATCTGGTAAAAAAAAAAAAATTATCTCTTTCTCCGACTTTGCATAGGGCCATGTGTAAATTTACGTAGGGGAGTAGTGAAAAAAAAGAAATATGGTTTTTGTTTAGTAGAAACTTGAAGATGAACATCCAGGGCATCGTCTGGTGAAAAGAAAAAAATCCCTCTCTCTGCGTCTTTGCATAGCACCATGTTTAAATCTGCGTGGGGGTTGAGTTGTTAACGGTGATGCATGACCAGCATAGTCTGAGCTGTGGTTCACAACGCGACACTACCCAACCTGAGCTGTGGCTCGCAATCCACGGGTTAAGGATGGAGGAGTGGGAGAGGTCCAGGCAGGGACATAATAATAAACTGCTTCTCATAATCCCTTCAGCCTATTAATGTATTTTGTAGGGTAACTTATTCTTGCTTACCAAATGGTTTTATTCAGTTCAGGAAACATCTTGTACCGAAGGAATTCATGTTGGCTGAATCAGATGCCTCTAGTTTGAAAAGTTTCACCTCAGCTCATTTAAAAATGCCTGCATTAGAATTAATAAGAGAATAATTGCAGTACAACTGTTAGCCCATGCTTGGAAGCTTCTTTGACTAAACTGTTAGAATAAAACAGGATATGAAAGAGGAAGTCACTCCCTCACTCTCCTAGCCTATCGACTGAAACTGGTAATAAATGTTTGAGGGAGCAACGTAGGATATTGATTTGACATTTAACCCCTAACCGCCAGCTGCCGTGGGTAGCCTTCACGATGCAGGGTGCAGAGCACTGCTGCCTGAAGTCTTATACCGCACTCACCTTCCCGCCACCCTTTGAACTTGCGACCATTTTCTATGAAACCCACTGAGTAGATAGGACCCCCAAGTATCCTGCGGATGTGCGGTTCAGTCTGTACATGGCACTGGTAGCGTGAGGAGCCATGTCTTCTTCTTTGTCATTGTCTGATTCTGTAACACTGCATGAAGGGCTGATAGCCTTATCAGCCCCCACGAAAGTTCTGCCCTTAGGGTTGGGGAAAGGGCTCAGTGACTGAGCATGTGTGTGGGAAATTGTAAATAGTAAACATGAGTGCACGTGTTTTTTTTTTTTTTTTATACATAAGTGAAATTTAAGATATAAGTTATATCTAGTACCTGGGTAAGTGTTATGAAATAAGTGTTTTATAATAAATTTTACAAATGCATTGCAATAAGTGTTACTGTTTGTGGTTATTTGTGAAACAATAATTGGAAATACCGTGAATAAGCCTCTCTAGTACGATGAAAGAAAATCAGAAGTGCATGGGAGAGTAAGAAAATGACCTGGTTGGCTGTAACTGAATTTTTTCCCTTGTTACTCAGAAAATAATGATGAATATGTGAGCATTAGCATATTTGTGATGTGAAATACAAAAAATGTAAGTTGTGTATAACATTAGTAATATTTTCACATTGCCCCTGATTAGTACAAATTAGTCACAATTTCTGTACAAGTTATTACCTCATACTCAACCATACTGTGTGAAACAGCCAGGGCATTTACTGCTTAAAGTGCAGTTACCTGTAATCGTGATGTCAAGTGCAAATATTATTGCCGTAGTAGAGGGAAATTACTATAATTGATGCAAGAAGTGTGTAATAAAAATAAAGAGCTATTCTTTTCCCATACATCTACGGTGCATGGAGGCACTATGAAACGGGCGGTAAACGCAGTGGGGAGCCACATGGAAGGGGTAATGACTCATCCTTATGATGGTGAGTAAAGAAAAGTCAAAAAAATGATTGGAATATTCTGAGAGGCTGGGCAGTGTTGCAATCACCACTCAGGCCAGTGCTGCCAACGAGTCCAAGGCCACTGGCAGTGGTGCGCAACTGGATTAGCCCACCAAAACATGGAAAACCAGTTATCTTTAACTTATCCTTACTCATCAACTGGACATGGAGACCTTGGGATACTTTCATTTGAAAGAGGAAGAGTCGTTGAGTCTTGTGTATACTGAATTTTTTCTCTAGTTATAATAGTTTGGCAGATATTAGGGTTTGAAGTAAGGGTATTTTTGCCAAAATCTCAGAAATCCCTCGTAAGGAGGAGTGGGCAATGGCCGGAAACCCCCGGTGGCTAAGGGTTAATGAGAAGGATCGTGTGTAGGGGAGTTGGGTGGTAGAATGAATGTCAGTCTGTTTCACATTTCCAGTGCAAAATTATGCTCTGATATTTGAGAATGGGGCTGCATTTTTCTTGTACTTTTCTTAGAACTGTCACATTCTGTACAATGGTAGTTCAGAATAATATCTATCTATCAATCTATCTATCTATAGCCCGACGCCCTAATCCCACAAAGGGTGGCCGCAGACAAAACGCCTCCAAGTCACTCTGTCACTCACCATTTGACTCCCCTCCCCCCAACTCACCCCCCCCTCCCTCATATACCTCTCAACTCCATCCCTCCACCTCATCCTTGGTCTACCCCTCCCTCTCCCCCCCTCCACCTCACCTACATACACCCTCTTAGTCAGTCTTTCATTCTCCATCCTCTCCACATGTCCAAACCACCTCAGTGTATTTCTCCTAATCTTTTCAACCACATCCACATCTACCCCACAACGTTCCTTCACTTCTTCATTCGTCAACCTGTCCCTCCATGTCACTCCACATGCTCCTCTCAAGTAACTCATTTCCACTGCTCTCACTCTTGACTTATTCCCCTCTTGCAAGGTCCACGCCTCGCTTCCATACGTCAGGATAGGGATCACAATACCATCATGCAGTGACTTCTTAACTTCCGTACTCACCTCCCTATTTCTCATCACTGCTTTCAGTGTGCCAACAACCTTCCTTCCCTGCTGTACCCTTTCACGTACTTCATCCCCCAAAGTTCCATCCTTACTCATCACACTACCCAAGTACTTGAATGCACTCACATTCTCCATATCCTCACCATCCAACCTCACTGCACACTCTGTGACTTCATTCCTCTCAAACACCATAACTTTACTTTTGTTTACATTAACATAGTATAATATGTATACAATAATGTATTTATGGTGGCAAATCAGATGGAGAGGGTAAAAAGGGATATGGTAGGTGAGCAGTGTTTGAAGAATGGTGAAGGAAAAGTAGTGGTGAACAGTGAGGATATTAAAGATGCCTTGAGAGACTGGAACAAGGAAGGTTTGGAGTCGGCAGATCCAGTGTTTGGCCCTTCATCTTTGATACTATTACTGTGAGCATTGCAGTAAGCAGGATGCAGGTGGGGAAGGCAGTCGGTGAATCTGGGTTGACTGCTGAAATGCTGAAGGCCTCAGGAGATATAGGAGTGGGGTTAGTTAGCAGTTTGATAAATACAGGAAGACCTCACTATAACGGATTAACTGGGGCCCAAACCGTTCCGAAAAATGCAAAATTCCGATAAAAGCCACATCCGTACTTCCCTCTGCTAAACCGGACTTTTTCCGATATATCAGACATTAGTCCAGATCGCATGAACAGTTTTTAAACTGTTTAACTACCATTTAACTACCATTGTGTTACTATACTGTGTTATAACTTCACTACAATAATCAAATGGTATAATATATATTTGTGGTAGGTGGGGGCGCTCACCATCCACTCACTCGATGTAGTGCTGCTCTCTGGTGTCTGACCTTTCCTCTCCATCCTTCTTTCCTTCCATTCTCTTCTGTCTTTTTTTTCCTTCATTCTTTCCTTGACCTTCTGCCTACGGGTGACTTTACACTCCCTCTTCTGTCTTTCTTTCTTTCATTTTTTCCACTTCCTTCAGCCTGTGGGTGACTCTACACTGAGTGACAAGCCAAATGGTTTCCTGTGCACCAGGAAACCATATACTACGGTGGGTGGTAACCATATAACCAAATTTTTGCGCCTGGTGGTTTAGTGGGTAATTATTGCACTCCAGTCAGATTGAGCTGGTGAAGGTTTATATCCAAGGGGTGGTTGGGGTTGATTGCTCATTTAATGCCACTCAGGGATGAGTGAGGCTGGTCACTCTCATCTTAAATGTCAGGACCAACTGCCTAGCCCCGGGCTCATAAGCTCCTCATGGGGAAATGTAGGATTGGATGATGGATGGATGGATGGAATATAATATATATAATAATACTGTACTCTGCACTGATAAACAAGCTTTTTATTTACTTTATTGTGGTGAACATAGCTGAAGTAGTCAGGCAGTCCGGACTGCTTCTGGCTTTATCGGACTTTTTCTGATATATAGGAATTTAGTCTGGTAGCTCCTCGAGTCCGATAAAAGCGAATTCCGGACTATTGAAGTCCATTATATTGAGGTTTTACTGTATTATATATTTGTGTGTTGTCCCAGATGATTGGCTGAAGAGTGTGATTGCAAATGTGTACAAGGGAAAGGGTGATGTCCTGAAAAGAGGAAATTATAGAGGCATAAAACTTTTGGAGAGAACTGGAGTTGTTCGGGAGATGGCTGGTAGAGTTGAGCAGAGGGTGTTGCGATGGTTTAGGCATATGGAGAGAATGGATAATGAGCGATTGGTGAAAAAGATAACTAGATCTGATGTGAGAGGTGTAAGGCTGAGAGGGAGACCACGAATAGGATGGATGGACAGTGTGAAGAGAGCACGAAATGCGAGAGGGATGTCTGTTGAGCAAGGAAGAGTGGCTGTGCGTGACAAATAAATGGAGAGAAATTGTGAATGAATAAATGATGATGCAGCTCTGAGGGAATATTCTCCCGCATTTGGTCTGATTAGCTAGCTAGGTCAGGTGCGAGTAAGGGGATGGGTCTATTATGATGTGGCAGGGGTAAACCAGCTCTGCTGTCGGGCCCTGCTGCGGATGTCACTGATTGCACTGCGCAGTTGACCCATGTGTGGTGTGGTGTGGTGAGGATCTGTCCCTTCTCCCCTTTGGGGCTAAGATGTGAATGACTGTGTTTGAACGGATGAGTAAATGGGGAGTGTGTCGTCCTGTCTCGGCTACCTCCCTTTCCATGGGGGAAGCAGCCTAGGTATATAGATAGATAGATAGAAAACTTTTGGACCAGATAATGAAGAGAATGGAGAGTTCTAGAAGGTATGAGTGGAGAAAGAGTGAAAATTTATGAGATGCAGCTTGGGTTTGTGTCATGCAAAGGGACCACTGATGTCATATTCATTATTCGACAGCTTCAAGAAAAATATATAGGGAAGAATTTTTTTTCTTTTAGCAGGCCTTTGACAGAGTCCTTAGGGAGATGGTGAAATGGGCAGTGAGAAAGCTTGAGATTGAGGAGTGGCTGGTTAAAGTGACTATGGCTATGTATGTGGGTGCTCGCACGCAGGTAAGAGTGAATGGAGATTTGAGTGATGAGTTTTCTGTGAATGTTGGCATGCGTCAGTCTTGAGCCCCTTATTGTTTATCATTGTGCTTGAAGCCCTCTCATGTGACTTCAGAGATGGGCTCCTTAGGTAGATGTATGCTGCTGATTTGGTGTTGATTGCAGAGAATGAAAGGGAGGCAGAGAAAAAATTTAGAACTGGAGAGATGGTGTTGGGCACAAGGGCTTGAGAGTGAATGTGGATATAACAAAGGTGATGGTGTCTAAGGATGGCGGCGGTACTGTCAAAGAAGAGGGAGGGTGGCCATGTGCAGTTTGCCACAAAAGTGTGGGAAGCATTTCTATCTTGTGCACTATTTGTGATGAGTGGCTGCATAAGAGATGTTGTGGTATTAAAGGTAGGCTGAAAGATACAGTAATGTTGATTTCATATGTGTGATGTGTTGGGGAGAGCATGAAGAAATTTTCAGGCATGATAGGATTGATCTTGCTGTTGAATCTCATGAGTGTGTGGAAGAGTTTTGTTACTTGCGAGACATGTTATGTGCTGGAGATGGGGCTGGAGCTAGCTCTGTGGCTAAAGTGAGGAGTGGTATCTCGGGGAGAGCATGTGGAATTTTCAAGCTTGTTTAACAGCCCCAGTGGCCTAATGGATAAGGCATTGGCCTCCTAAGCCAGGGATTGGGGGTTCGAGTCCCTCCAGGGGTTGTGATATTTTAGTGGTAGGAAGGGGCGCTTGCCATCCACTCACTCGATGTAGTGCTGCTCTCGGGTGTCTGCCCTTTCCTTTCCTCCATTCTTCTTTCTTTCCTTCATTCTTTCCTCTTCCTTCTACCTACGAGTGACTTTACACTCCCTCTTCTGTCTTTCCTTGATTCTTTCCTCTTACTTCTGCCTGTGGGTGACTTTACACTGAGTGACAAGCCAAGTAGTTTCCTGTACACCAGAAAGCCATTTACTATGCTGATTGGTAACCATATAACCAAATTTTGGAACCTGGTGGTTTAGTGGGTAATTACAGCACTCCAATCGGATTGAGCCAGCGAAGGTTTATATCCAGGGGGTGGTTGGGGTTTATTGCTCGTGTAATGCCACTCAGGGATGAGTGAGGTTGGTCATCTTAAATGTCAGGACCAACTTGCCTAGCCCCGGGCTCCTACGCTTCTCATGGGACAACGTAGGATTGGATGATGGATGGATGGATACGATTGATCTTGCTGGTGAATCTCGTTGAGTGTGTGGAAGAGTTTTGTTACTTGGAAGACATGTCATGTGCTGGATGTAGGACTGGAGCTAGATCTGTGGCTAGAGTGAGGAGTGGTTGGAAGAAGTTCAGGGAGTTGTTGCCTCTCCAGACATAGCGAGACATGCTAAGGGATCTCTGTATGCAGCATGTGTTAGGAATGTAATGCTGTATGGTAGTGAGACCTGGGCAGTAAAGGAAGAGGATATTCGTAGGCTCAGACATACAGAAATGTCAGTGATTAGGTGGATGTGCAGTGCATCCTTGAGCTCGAGGCCTGGAGGGGGCCAGGTTTATGTTTGAAGAGTTGAGAGGAAGGATGGGACTGGAGTGTATTGGTGTTGTAATAAGGAGAGGTAGATTGAGATGGTTTGGGCATATGGAGAGGATTGGAGATGACAGTTAGGTGTGGAAAGTGATAAGTGTGAATGCCAGAGGTGGGGTTGCGAGAGGCAGGCAGAAAAAGACTTGGGACGAGTTCATAAGAATGTGACCTGGGGACTGAATAGGAAGGCTGCTGCCAGAGATCAAGCAGCATGGAGAGCCACCTTTAGGTGACCAAGGCTGATGCATGCAAGCATGTTGGAGCCTTTATAAACAAATATTAAAACAATACATGCAGTATACATATACAGGGTATCCCAAGAAGAAAGGGCTCAACTTTAGGAAATTATAGATGAGGGAATTCTAAGTAAAAAATGTTATGTGAACATTTGCCCAAATCCCAACCATTACGGGGCCACAGTCATTGGTGACCTTATGGGCAAAAATGGTCTCCTTGATAATTTGCCCATAAGAGCATTACTAACTGTAGCTCTGTAATGGCTGAGAATTGGATATATGCTCATACTGTATAACATTTTTTGCTTAGAATTCCCTCATATATCAATTCCCAAAGTTTTGCCCAATTCTCCTGGGATATCCTGTGTGTGTGTGTGTGTGTGTGTGTGTGTATCGTTTTCATTTTTGAAGGCTTCAACATGCTTGCCTGCATCGGCCTTGGTCACTTAATGGCAGCTCTCCATGCTGCATGATCTATTGCAGCCTCCCTATTCAGTTCCTTAATCCTGAGGTCACACTTAATGATCTCGTCCCACGTCTTTCTCGATCTGCCCCTCACAACCCCACCCCCAATATTAACACGTCTCACTTTCTGCATCCAATTATCATCCCCCATCCTCTCCTCATGCCCAAACCATCTCAATCTACCTCTCCTCATCACAACACCAATACACTCCAGTCCCATCCTACCTCTCAACTCTTCCGTCGTAAACCCAGCCCCCCCAGGCCTTGCACGCAGGGATGCACTGCACATCCACCTAATCACTGTCATTTCTGTACGTCTGAGCCTGTGAATATCCTCCTCCTTTACTGCCCAGGTTTCACTACCATACAACATTACACTCGTAACACATGCTGCATACAAAGACCCCTTAGCACGTAAGGAGAGTCCTGTCAATGTCAGGAGAGGCAACAGCTCCCTGAACTTCTTCCAACCACTTCTCACCCTAGCCACAGAGCTAACTCCAGCCCCACCTTCAGCACACAATGTGTCTCCCAAATAACAAAACTCTTCCACACACTAAAGAGACTCACCAGGAAGTTCAATCTTTTCATGCCTGACAATCTCCACTCGCTCTCCTCGACATGCCGCACACATAAAATCAGCATTATATATATATATATATAGATATATATATATATATATACAGTATATATATATACAGTATATATATGCAAAATAACCACAGGAGAAATGAAAGGAGCTACAGTGAGTACTTTTGTATATTACATTTTCAGGCAGTGTGTTACAGAATTGTAAAGGGCAGAGATCTTTTATGCACACCTGCAGCAGGGAGTGGCACATAGAACAAAGGATGGCCTGAATTGAAACTGATTGATACACAGAACAATAGGTACCTGACTTTTTACCATAGGGATGCATAGACGCAATAAACAAAACCACCCTTACCACCAGACAAGAACATAGACTTACACTTGATAATGATCACTGTAATTTATATGCCATACACATCTCTTTTGATAAGGGAATAAGACATTTCTTCCATTTTGAGAACTTTAATGGAAATGTGTAACACTGTACAAGCAAATGTCCATTCTGAAATTAATCAGTAGCATGACAACAAATTAGTGAGCAAGTTCTGATGTGAAGAAAGTGGAAGAGGTTACCTGGGTGAAGCAAAATAGAAATAGTGCCAAGGGGCAAACCTAAGAAGACGGGGGGTGCGAGCTTATATGATGAACTAAGAATAAAAGACTAATTGGAGGTGCCACAAAAGATCAAACAGCCTTGAGAGCAGCCGTCAGGTGACCAAGACTTATGGATGTTAGCATGTTTGTCCCACAGAATGACTGTCCTACAAATATATGCAAATAGTTTTGCTTTTGAGGATATTTAATGCTCATTTCACTGGGTATGCTGTTTGACCGGTCTCCTTCTTTGTGCTATATTTGGAATTATGGTTCGGATGATGATGCCAATATAAACATATGATTTACTGTGACAGCCTACAAGGTGTGTGAACCAGATTGAAGAGGTTTGTCGGGATATTGAGAAGACCATCAACCAGACCATCCAGAACACACTGAACCAGCTGGAGCGTGACTGTGACCATATCTCCACCCTCGTTGATTCTGCCATCAAAGCTGATAATAATGCCAGATCACACAACTTCAAGGCAAAGGTAACATGAATCTTTCCTTCAGGTTGCATATTTTTAGAAGAAAGGTTGCATTGTCATGTCTGTCAGCTGATATTTTCAGATTTACTAAGTTTCCTCAGGAGCTTCTTGATGATAATGCTCTATATGTGAATGATTTAGTTATTTGCTTAGTTCCATGTAGCCAGTTTACTGCTGTTTATACCATGCTTATGCCTTGTTTAGTTTGTGTTACTGTACAGTCACTAAACACTTATATACTGTTTCCTTAATTTGTTTCTTAGAGGATTTTATGTGGTGCCACCAGCCCACAATCTGCCAAATTCCAGATATTTTAAAGCCCAGTACACTTATGGGAAGTTGTTGAATGCTGTGAAGAGTATGTATGATGGTGCTAAGGCTGCAGTGCGTGTGGATGGTGAACTGAGTGAATTTTTCTCATTGAAGGTTGGGTTAAAACAGGGATGTGTCATGTCTCCATGGTTGTTCTATCTGTACATGGATGGGGTAATAAAAGAGGTACAAGGTAGGGTAGTGGACGTTGGAGTGGCCCTGGTGAGAGAGGGTAGTGTTTGGAAACTCCCTGTACTGTTGTTTGCAGATGATACTGTGTTGTTGAGTGAAGACGAAGGAGAGCTGCAAGGCTTGGTGGATGAGTTTGGGAGAGTGTGTAAGAAACGGAATCTAAAGGTGAATGTAGGAAAAAGTAAAGTGATGGTCTTTGAGAGAGGTGAAGTCAGTGAATGTACAGCGAGGTTGGATGGTGAGGAACTGGAAAATGTGAGTACATTTAAGTACTTGGGTAGTGTGATGAGTAAGGATGGAGGTTTGGAGGGTGAAGTGCTTGAAAGGGTACAGCAGGGAAGAAAGGTTGCTGGTTCCTTGAAAGCAGTGATAAGAAGCAGGGAAGTGAGCATGGAAGTGGAAAAGTTACTACATGACAGTATTGTGATACCAACTCTGACGTATGGAAGTGAAGCTTGGACGTTGGTGGAAGGACACAAGTCAAGAGTGAGAGCAGTGGAATTGAGTTATTTAAGAGGAGCCTGTGGAGTCACATGGAGAGACAGGCTGACAAATGAAGATATAAAGGAGCGTTGTGGTGTGGATGTGGATGTGATAGGAAGCGTTAGGAGGAATTCACTGAGGTGGTTTGGCCATGTGGAGAGGATTGAGGGTGAAAGACTGACAAAGAGAGTGTATGTGAGTGAGGTGGAGGGGGGAAGAGGGAGGGGGAGGCCGAGGATGAGATGGAGGGATGGGGTGGAGAGGTATATGAGAGAGGGGGGTGTGAGTTGGGAGTGGGGCAGTGAAATGGTGGGGGATAGGGCGACGTGGAGGCGATTTGTTTGTGGCCATCCCGAACGGGATTGAGGCGTCTGGCCATAGATAGATAGATAGACACTTATCTCTCGAACCTGAAAGTTGGAGTGACACTTCTGGACAAAAATGCAGCTTGAACTGCACAATTGATTAATGAAAATTTCATGGTGATGATATGGTTCTGTGTGGCACTAAGCAGTTTGGCTGACTGCTTCTCAGATTTTCTCTTGTTTAGAGTTTCTTCAGTTTCATGTGATGTAAATGCTGTCTTAACTGTTGCACGTGAGTTTCTTCAACTACCACATTTCCTGGCATGTAATGAACACATCCTCCCCACCCTCACCCTTAAAAAAAATTGCTTTAAAAATCACCTTGCACATTGTACCACACAGGTCATGGTTTGAAATAGGCCTAAATGGGTTGAGGTGGCTGGTAGCCACAAAACCCTGTTTGCCAGAATGGCAAAAATAACAGTGAAATATGAGAGCCAAGGCTACCAACAGTCAGAAGGAAGTCTTGATGGACCTACTAATTATTAATTAAGATTTCAGTAATGCAGACATAGATGAGTGTGCATTATCATTGATACTTCATAAATAAATAGTAACTAAACATTCCATGGGTTAGATGTGCACATGCATGAACGATTGCACCACACCAAACACATTTTGTAAACAAAAGACAGCTGATCACCTCTAAGCATATGCAAGGGGGCTGTGAAAGTTCCAGTGTGTATATTAGTGTATTTCCACTTTAATGAATAATTTCATGCAAAATTATTTTCCCTCACATCTTATTGGTGGATGCAGACAATGAATAATTAGTAAATTAAATTGAGTATGTTTTTAATATCTAAATACCCATTTTCCAAATCGTTGGTGGACATTATACACTGTTGCACATTATATGGCAGGAAAGATGGTAATTTCATTTAATACATAAGTGAATTATAACAGCTCTCTGTTACCTAGTTTTCATTTATTTATTTATTTATGCATCTCTTTTTAAATCAGATTTTCCTTTGCTTCAGTATGTGCTCAATTTATTTTATGGAAACCTAATGATATGGCATTACTGTTGAACCCACTTGTTTTGCCCCATTTATGCACAACAGATTGCTCCTCCAAGTAGAGGTAATTCTGGATTACACAGCACACCCTGATTGTTATGATATTTTGAAGGAGCCAAGGATGGAATAATCAAGCCAAATGTTATTTTGCGGCTGATATTCAAAGTGTTCCTGTAATGATAGTTTACACAACTTACTTTATAGTTTTAGTGTTCACAGTATTCTATCAGTAAAGGAATATTTGTATCATTGTATCGTATTCTTGATTGCACTGGAAAGGTATAGCAACTGCTTGAGTGGCTTTTACTGCAGCATTCATTTATTTTATAATACTGTACGGTACTTATATTTAAATTCCAGATGAAAGGAATGGCTTTCTCTTTGATTGGATTCCTGTTGCCGATAGCCTTGATGCTGCAGCTGCTGGTAGCGTCAGCCCCACGCCACCTCATGAACAACTTAGTTGGAGCAGACATGGCGCAAGCTATTGTTGCGTTCATGGTATGTAGTAATACTGTATGTAATGCCATGGTTCTTGGAAGAGAGAGCCATGTGGAGAGAATGGGTGCGAGTGGAGTGGTAAAAAGGGTATATCTGAGTGAGTTTGAGTGTGGGAGGAGGTGTGGTAGGCAAAGAAGATGGATAGGTATGGGTAAGTGCATGTGTGTGCAGGTGAGGTATGAAGATGAATGAGTCTGGGGTACCAGCAGCGGTTTAGCTGCTTGAAAGAGTTTTGTACAAGGGGGTGTACGACATGGGTTTGGCACCCGGTTCTTTCCCAGTGTCGTACCTCACAGGGTAGGGTGATGTAGAGTCCACAGAGCCAGAAAGAACCTGATACACTCACCAAGTCTGCCCAGTTGAATGGGCCATACTGTCATTCACTCATCATTCAAACCCTTGCAATCTTCACTCCACCTCACAGGCATAAACATCAACACTTATGCACTTCATGCTACCTTTCAGCTACAGTCAGTCCAACTGTTCACAACACTGGGAAAGAACAGAGGTGCCAAACCCATGTCGTACACTTCCTTATACAAAATTCTTTCAAGCAGCCAAACTGTTGTTGGTACCATAGACTCAATCCTCTTCACACCTCACCTGCACACACACTCATTTACCATATCTATCCATCTTCTTGGCCTACCACACCTTCTCCCACTTTCAAATTCACTCAGATATACTCTTTCCACCATTCTGTTCACACCCATTCTCTCCACATGACCGTACCATGTAAGTACACACTCTTACATTCTGCTGTCCACAGACTTTTTTATTCAACATTTCTCACGTATCACATTATTCCTTCTCGAGAACTATTCACTCTGCACTCCACAAACACATTCTGCAACTGCGCAATTTCCACTGCTCTTTCTCTTGACTTTCTTTTTCATGCCACACCATAGTCTAACGCCTGTATATTTCATCCAGTCCTTTTGCCACCACCATACTCTGGCCTCTATTTCTTTCAAGGCTGTCATAGCAACATCCATTATCCTTCCCTGTATTACTCTGCTTCCACTTTTTTTTTTTTTTTGCACAGTTTCCTCTCTTTTGTCATTGTACCCAGGCATTTAAACTCACTCCATTTAGTGTAACATCTCACTGTCACCTCTTTCAGCAACTGTCCCATGTCCTTAGATCTGAGTTAATTGATAAACACATTTTTTTTTTTTTCTTCCCAATTGATCAGTTTGAGAAATTCAGAAATAAAGGTTTCAACTGAGGGTTGTTGATCCAGTAATTGAAATCACCACGAACAAGCAGTCCAACAGATTTCAAAGCAAATACTATGAGAAACTGACCAAACTCTTCCATGAAAACTCGATCTGTGCCTGGATTGTCTGGCTGATTTACAGTTGCAGCTCTAATACTGCACTTTTCTGATGGAAATGTATTAATTCTTCTGTAAATTCAAAAGAAGATGGGATAAAGCCTGAATTTATGTGAGACATTCATAAATGCCACAGAGTAGATGAGTGCCACACCTCCACCTGGATGGTCAGTGGCAGGCCTGGCTGTACTTACTATAGAATGAGTATTAGGCAAAGTATTAATTTCAGATACAGACAACCAGGTTTGATTCAAACACAGAATGTCAAGCTGGAGTTGATTTAGAGTTTTGTTAATATATTTTATATTATTATGGATGGAAC
Organism: Coenobita brevimanus; assembly: GCF_032717465.1. Classification (NCBI taxonomy): domain Eukaryota; kingdom Metazoa; phylum Arthropoda; class Malacostraca; order Decapoda; family Coenobitidae; genus Coenobita; species Coenobita brevimanus. The sequence continues at coordinate 56,672,056 of NC_136976.1, forward strand.
AAATGTTTAGAAAACAATTTTTAACTGGCTCAAGGGGAGTATCATTAGTTTTTTTGAATGGACAAAGTTAGTGTTTTTTTTTTGTTAAACTATTTGTACATTTTTAAAAACTGTACTGCAGTAAACTTCTGTTACCTTGGTTCGTTCTATGCAAGAGTTTGCTGTTTATGATAATAGGATGGCTCAGGACTTGATGTACTGTAGTACAATTTAAAGAAATTATTCATGGGCAGATTTTAAGCAGAAAAGTGTTATATCATCATGAGTCTAATTCTAAATTATGAGCCACAGTTACCTATGGTCCAATGGGTGAATTAAGAGAGAAATATTTTTTTGCCCTGTACGTTTTCAGTAATTGTGACTTTGTAATGATTGAGAATTGGACCCATTCTGATAAAAAAACTGTGTTCAAAATGATCCCAAGAATCGCTACCTGAAGTTCTGGGACACCTTGAATAAAATGTATTGTAAAAGCTAGTGAACTGTGCTTGCATGAGTTGTGCATGTTCATCTGGTGCCAGAGTAGAAATGTGAATTCCAACAGACTTTTTTTTTTTTTATGTGTCTGACTCTGGGCATAGGCTGCACAGCCTGCTATCAAGGCCCAGCAGTCCTCCTACATACCATACACCCATAAACTTAGGAGTGCTCAGAGAGCACTGGAAAGAAGTATGTTAGGTTTCACCACTCACTCGTTGTAGTGCTGCTTTGGGTGTCTGCCTTTGCCGCTCTTGCTTCCTTCCGCTTCTCTCTTTCTTTCCTTCATTCTTTCCTCTTCCTTCTGCCTATGGATGACTTTACATTCCCTCTTCTGTCTTTCTTTCCTTCACTCTTTCCTCTTCCTTCTGCCTATGGGTGACTCGACATTGAGTGACAAGCCAGATGGTTTCCTGTACACCAGGAAACCATTTACTACTCTGGGTGGTAACCTTATGACCAAATTATGGCACCTGGTGGTCTAGTGGGTAAGTAAGGTGCTCCAATTGCATTGAGCCTGTGTTGGTTTGTATCCAGGGGATGGTTGGGGTTTATTGCTCACATAATGCCACTCCAGAATGAGTGAGGCTGTCACTCTCGTCTTAAATGTCAGGACCAGCTTGCCTAGCCCAGGGCTCCTATGCTTCTCATGGGGCGGCATGGGATTGGATGATGGATGGATGGATGGATTCACATTGAGAGACTAAAAAGACATCTTCATGGTTAATGGTACAGATGAAAGTAGAGGATATAATCTAATAGCCCAGGTCAAAGGTAGGCTCTGCATCAGTAACATGCTAGTAATTTCTTTGGCCAAGTCCTTTTGTGTATTGAAACTTTAATGTATGAAAGCAAGGCAGTTATTGTTAATACAAAACAAACACCTGTTAACATTTGGGTTTCTTATGATGAGTCTTTACTAACAAATAAAGGAAGCCTTTCATGTATGTACCTGGCATAAAATACATAAGGATGAATGTTAAGAAGGTAATAAAATGAAAGTACTATCCATCCATCATCTAATCTTATGTTTCCCCACGAGAAGTGTAGGAGCCCGGGGCTAGGCAAGTTGGTCCTGACATTTAAGATGAGAGTGACCAGCCTTTCTCATCCCTGTGTGGCATTACGTGAGCAATAAACCCCAACTATCTCTTGGAATTAAACTACACTGGCTCACTCCAATTGGAGCACCTTAATTACCCACTAAACAACCAGGCGCCATAATTTGGTTATATGATTATTGCCCAGGGGTCGGATGTTTGAAAGCTCGTAACGGCTGCTAAGATCATCGTAGCGGGTATGATAATCATAGCGCGCTCGTAAACTGCTAAGGTATATGTTCAAACAAATTTTACGATGCTCCATCCGCCATATTTGCTCATAGCGCTACGATTTCCGACAAGCACCCTTAAGGTGATCGTAGGGTCGCACAGTGGATGTTTCTCTAACAAACTCTATCAAGTGATGCTGAGTTTGTTTATTTACCCTTTTCTGTGAACGAAGATGGAGTTACAAGTGGTTTTACAGGTAGAACTGGCAGTACGAAGAGAGATGAGACGTGAAAGGAACTACAGAGACAGACTGGATCCATTTGCTTACAGTGCCGAACATTTGTTGAGATACTATAGGTTTCCCAGACAAGAACTCCATCATTGGTGTGCAAGAGTTGAACCACTAGTTGGACCAGCGACAAGAAGATCCCGTGTTGTGCCATGTCATTTGCAGGTGTTAATGACATTCAGATTTTATGCAAGTGGCTCATTTCAGAGTGTGCTGGCACACATTCGGCTTAACACAGGGATGTGTGAGCAGAATAATTAACAATGACACATGTGTTGTACAGAATATATCTTAGGGAAGTTAAGATGCCAAGAGGTAAGCAGTGAAGGGGAATCTACTGCTTACACCTGTAAAAATGCAGACCGATGCACTGTTCATTAAAACATGGTTTAACACTCTGGGAGTCGTAACAATACAGTCTGAAGCCAATGATATATTGTTTATTCAAGTAAAAGAGTCTCAGTTTGCATCTCGATATTTTCAAAAATATCAATATGTTTCGTTAATATCTCATCCCATGCTGCTTGTCTTCTGTCAGCAGTCACTTTGACGCTAAACCTTTCCCTCATCACTGTCTGTCTGTCGAGCCAACCCTGTATTAGCACCATCATCTTCTCATCAGTAAAATTTGCTCGACAAATTCGTTTGGTGGGGGGCTTGTCACTTGGCATTTCTCAAATGTCTTGGGATGAATACCGTAGTTGCTTGAGTGATGTAATTGCGTGCTTGGAGGAGTGTATTTGTTTACATTTTGAAAGTGCATTATGACTGGCTCACAATCTTTCAAGTTTATGAGATCTCTCTTCTAATTGGCCCAGCGACAATCAGCTGGGTTGCATTATGAACAATAGGAGCAGAACGGAACGGGTTTTACGATCGCATCATCGTGAGCTACGAGGGTTGTCCCGAGCGTTAGAAGATACACCTTAGCGGTTATCGTAACTTACGATCAAAGATGGCCGCTATGAGCACGTTACGATGATCATAGTGACATCTGGCAATGATGTTTTGAACATCCCAGCCCAGAGTAGTAAATGGTTTCCTGGAGTACAGGAAACCATTTAGCTTGTCACTCAGTGTAGAGTCACCCATAGGCAGAAGGAAGAGGAAAGAATAAAGGAATGGAAGACAGAAGAGGGAATGTAAAGTCACCCATAGGCAGAAGGAAAAGGAAAGAATGAAGAAAAGAAAGACAGAAGAGGACACAAGGAAGAGACGAAAGGGCAGACACCCAAAGCAGCACTACATTGAGTGAGTGGATGGTAAGTGCATCCTTTATTAACTTTGACATATGTATCTCTTAAAATGTGATCTTCATTTTGAACAACTCATGAAATACCACATGTTTGGTGATAAATTTGTTATTAAATACTCCATGAGATTAATTCTGATCAACTTTTATATGCATGTGGTGGAATGCCATGGCTTTTGAAAATGCAACAAAAAGCTGACCATGAGAAAACACAGGGGAAGGCAGGTAGATTCCAACCTCGTTGCATGTTTGTCCCTGTGCTTTGTTGTAGTAGTAGTTGTTCCCTAGGCAGTCTGGTTGAACAATCCTCAGTCCCTAAGGAAGGCCATGGCCGAGACTGGGCTTTCCCACAGAGATCCCAAGGAGTGTATGTTGTGTTGTTGGTGCAGGTGATTGTGTGGAGTGCAGTCTTCCATAATGTGCTTAATAGTATGGGGTACTGTGTTGCATCCTGGACAGGCATCAGCGATGGAGTCATCCAGCCTCTTCTGATAGCTCAAGAAGGCTGGATGATGCCCACATCTTAGCCTGGCCAGGTGGACCCTGTCCTCATGAGGGAGATAGGATTCAGAAGGGTGGATATCAGGAGGCCATGCATGCAGCTGTGTGCTGTCTTTGAGTGACTGAATGGACTGGCTAGTGATTTGAGTATGGATATGCTTCTGGAAGCTAGTCTGAGGTGGGCAAGGGGGGAGAGATGACAGTATTTGTGTATGATATTGTGTGCTGGGTGTTGTTTTGATGTTCCTTGTGTGTGGATGTGCTTCCATGTAGTGCAGTGGATGTTGTGGGTTTGTGGAGGCTGCGGTGAGAGTTTGGGTGCCTCTCACGTCTAGATGATCCTTGACTTTGAAGATTTTGGCTTCTTTGTGTAGGTGGTCTGTGGGTGTAGTACTGTGCAGCCTATGATTATTTTTAGGGCCTTGTTCTGTATAGTCTGTAGAGTGTTGTAGTGTGTTTTAGTGAGGTTAGAAGCCCAAGCAGGACTTGCATAATTCATCACGGAACGTATATATTGTTTGTATACTATGGTGGTGGTTTCTTTGTTGTATCCAATTGTTGTATGTGCAAGTGACATCATGGCGTTGAGTCTTGGTGTTAATTTATCATTAATGTTTGCGATGTTTTGTTTAAATGACATTGATGTATTGTATGTTACACCAAGGATTTTGTGTGTGTGTGTGTGTGTGTGTGTGTGTGTGGTAGGGTAGTGTTATGATGAGGTGTGGAATGTGACTATGTTCTGCCGTCCAGTTTGTGAGAAGGGTTGCTGTAGATTTGGCTGGGGCTAGTTTGAGTCTATTTGTGGTGAACCATTTGTGAAGTGTGTTGAGGTAAGGTTGGAGGATGTGTGCAACTGGGTTTGCGTTTTGGTGCGTAGGTGTAAGTGTTATGTCATCCGCATAGGAAGCTGTGTGTTTTTGTGGTGTGTTGGGTGTGGGTATGTCATGCATGTATAGGTTAAAGGGAGTAGGGGACAAAGCAGATCCTCGGGGGATGCCATTTGTGAAGTTTCTGGTGTTCGAAGATTGACCAGCAAATGTTACGTGTGCACATCTGCCTGCTAAATAGTTTGCCAGTCATCTTTTTCTTTTATTGAGCATATTTGTGTTGAATATTTTGTTTGTAAGGTTGTGGCAGGGGATGGCATCAAATGCTTTGCTAATGTCTAGTGTGACCAGGAGTGTTCTGTGTGGTGGTCTAGCTGAATTCATGCCATCAAAAACTTTCTGTGTAAGGTCTATAAGAAGAGTGTTTGTGGAGTGTATGGCCTAAAACTATGTTGTCATGGGGCTGGTGGGGTGTGAGGTGTACCTTGTTGTAATACCAGTCGTTCAGTGACTTTGGAGGGGGTGCAGAGGAGTGTGATGGGGCGGTGTGAGGAAGGTAATGTGGGGTCTTCGTTGGGTTTGGGGATAATGATGATAGTGCCATGCTTCCAGATGTTGGGTATTATGTTGTGTGAGTAGCTGTAGTTTGGTATGTTGGTGAGTGCTTGTATGCCTTGTGGTCCAAGGTGTTTAAGGTGTATGTTTCTTATGTTGTCTGGTCCACAGGCATTTGAGTGCTTAAGGTTGCTAATGATGTTCTTTGTCTGGTTGTAAGTGAAAGGTGCAAAGTCTGGGTCTATGGGGAACTGTCTCTTGCATCGGATGACACGTCAGTCATGACGATGGAGCTTTAAATGGCTGACATGTGAAAAGTGATTGATGAGAGTGTTTGCTTGTTGTGTGTTTGAAGGTATGGCGTCTGTTGTTGTGATGGCTGTGTGTGATTGTGTAGTGTTGCTGTTGGAGAGTGTGATGCTGTTTAGTGTTTTGTAGAGTTTGCTGATGTTTGTTTTGTGGTCAAGTGTTTGGAGATAATTATTCCAGTTTAATGTTTGCTGTTCTGATATTGTTTATTTGAGCGTAGAGTTCTTGTATTTGTTGTATGGTGTCTTGTGTATGGGGTGTTGTGGAGTGTCGTAGTGTGTCCCGTTGACTGATGAGGCCTTGAATTTCTGATGTGAAGTTGGGGTTGTGTCTCTTTCTGTTGCCTCTAGGAATGTGTCTTTTGTCTGCATTTTGAATAATTGTATTGAAAGTGTGCAAAGTGGTGTTAATGTTTATGATGGGTGTACCGTTTAATGTTTCAGAGTGTTGTTCTGTTTCGGTTGTGAACGTCTCCCGGTTGACTTTCCTATAATTAGTGTGTATGTGTCTGAGGCCACCTGGGGTGATTCTGGTTTTGGTAGTGATGATGATCGGGAGGTGGTCAGAGCCAAGGGTTTTGACCACTCTCCGGGATGTTGTGAGGACGAGATTTGGGGAGCAAAGGGTGATGTCTGGGGATGATGGGAGGAAGAGGGCTTGGTGTGGGATATGGGTATGTTGATGGAGATTATTCAGTATGAAAAGATTATCTGTTTGGGATTGTAACACCAGCTCTATGTCTGTGTCAAGGTTGTTGATGTGCCAGGCCGACGCCTTGGTGTTGAAATCATCACCCAGGTTAATGTTGGGTATGTTAGTGGTGTGGTGTATTTGATGAGAGTAATTGCAACGTTGGGTCTGGTTAGTACTTGGATGGGTGACCGCCTGGGAACACCAGATGCTGTTGGCATCCCTACGTGTCAAGTGGGGTTGGTGGAGGATTAGTGCCCCTCCCTGTAAAAACAATTAACTCTAAGCCCTTGGCCACCCCGTGTGGGATACATGGCGTCTGGCAATGAATGAAAAATGAAATTGTGTGGTTCTGTGGGGGACAGTTGGGGGGGAATGTATGTATTGGCAATTGTTATGTGTGATTTGTTACCAGTGTGTACTTTAATTGATTGCAGTTCTGTTGTGGTGTCATGTGGGGGAAGAAGTGATTTTGTATGTGCACTAGTATATGAATTGGAGCAGATGGGGGACGTGGAAGATGTGTGCAAGATATTCACAGGCGGAATATGTGCAGCATGTGAGGTGGTGTGTGGGGTGAAGAGAAGATGAAAGAGGGTGCAAGGAACAGCATGGTGGAATGAAGAGGTGAGACAGGTTGTGGCACAAAAGAAGAAAGCATACAATGAATGGATGAGAAACAGGGGCATGGAAGATGTTGAGAGACATAAGAGAGAGTTATATGTAGAAATGAGGAGAGAGATGAAATGATTAGTAAGAGAGAGTAAGAAGAGAGTGGATGAGGAATTTGGAAGGAATTTGAGTGTCAAGTGAAGGGAATGTAAGAAAATGTTCTGGAAAGAGGTAAAGAGAATTAGGCAGGGTGGCAATGAGTGAAAGATAAAAATGGTAGATTACTAGTGGAGAAGGGAGAAAAGTGAGCAGATGGAGAGAACACTTTAAGGAATTGTTGAACATAGAGAATGTAAGTAATGTGAGTATAAGTGGCTGGGGAATGGTTAGGAGGAGTAGGGAGGTGAGAAGACAGGAAGAAATCAGTAGGATGGATGTTGTGCAAGCAATGAAGAAAGTCAAAATTGGGAAAGCCCCAGGAATTGATGGAGTGTGTGGTGAAATGCTGAAGCATGGAGGAGAAATAGTAATTGAATGGATGTGGAAGATGTGCAGATTGGCCTGGGAGGAAGGCAAAGTCCCGGAGGATTGCCAGTCAGGTATAATTATTCCCTTGTACAAAGGGAAAGGGGAAAAAGAAGTGTGTGGTAATCATATGGGCATTTGTCTTCTTAGTGTAATAGGAAAAGTATACAGTAGGATACTTATTGAGAGTTAGGGAAATAACAGAGGAATTATTTGGAGAAGAAAAGGGAGGCTTTAGGAACGGGAGGGGTTGTGTAAATCAGATATTCATTCTAGATCTTTAGTGGAAAAGTTTCTAGAGAAGGGAAAGAAGTTGTATGTGGCCTTCATGGATTGGAGAAAGCATATGACAGGATGGATAGACAAGGATTGTGGAAAGTATTAAGAATATATGGAGTAGATGGGAAGTTGTTGAGTGCTGTGAAAAGTAGGTATGAGGGTGCTAAGGCTGCAGTGCGTGTGGATAGTGAACTGAGTGAATTTTTCTATTTGAAGATTGGGTTGAGGCAGGGATGTGTCATGTCTCCATAGTTGTTCAATCTGTACATGAATGAGGTTATAAAAGAGATACAAGGTAGGGTAGTGGATGTTGGAGTGGCCCTATTGAGAGAGAGCAGTGTTTGGAAACTCCCTGTACTGTTGTTTGCACATGATACTGTGTTGTTAAGTGAAGACGAAGGGGAACTGCAGGGATTGGTGGATAAGTTTGGGAGAGTGTGTAAGAAACGGAATCTAAAGGTGAATGTAGGGAAGAGTAAAATTATGGTCTTCGAGAGAAGTGAAGTCAGTGAATGTACAGTGAAGTTGGATGATGAAATGGAAAATCTGAGTACGTTGAAGTACATGGGTAGTGTGATGAGTAAGGATGAAAGTTTGGAGGGTGAAGTGTATTAAAGGGTACAACAATAGGAAGAAAGGTTGCTGCTCCTTGAAAGCAGTGATAAGAAAGAGGGAAGTGAGCATGGAAGTGAAAAAGTTACTACATGACAGTATTGTGATACCAACTCTAACATATGGAAGTGAAGCTTGAACGTTGTTGGAGGGACACAAGTCAAGAGAGAGCAGTGGAAATGAATTACTGTATCTGGGAGGAGCCTGTGGAGTCACAAGGAGAGACAGACTGACAAATGAGGATGTGAAGGAGCGTTGTGGTGTGGATGTGGATGTGATAGGAAGCGTTAGAAGAAACACATTGAGGTGGTTTGGCCGTGTGTAGAGGGTGGAGAGTGAGAGACTGATGAGGAGAGTGTATGTGACTGAGGTGGAGGGGGAGAGAGGGAGGGGGAGGCCAAGGATGAGATGGAGGGATGGAGTGGAGAGGTATATGAGAGGGGGATGTGAATTGGGAGCAGGGCAGTGAAATGGTGGGGGACAGGGCAACGTGGAGGCGATTTTTTTGTGGCCACCCCGTATGGGATTAAGGCATCTGGCAATAGATAGATAGACTAGTATCTGAAAAGCTGATGGATTTGTGTACAGGGTGATGAGTCCACCACCACCGTCATCGACCAGGTCTTGTCTAATGGTGGTGATTTTGTGAAATGTAGGTGTTTTTTGTGTTGTACATAGTTTTGTTTCTTGTAAGATGGCAATGTGTATGTTTTGTTGTTTGAGGAATTGTGTGAGTTCTTGTTTTTTGGTGTTTGTGTCATCTGTGTTTATATGAAGAATGTGTACGTTGTGTGTGTGATGAGTGTTGGGTGCCACAGCACGAGGGAGAGGTGGGGGTGTGGGTGGAGGTGAAGGGGTAGGCAAAAGTTGTGATGGAGGTAAGGGTTGGGGTGAATTAGATTGGGTGGAATGGGAGGGATTGGGTGATTGGATGGTGTGGGAAGGATCGGTGAGTTAGGCTGGTGAGGTGTGGAGGAAGCAGGCGTGGGGTTGGTGGGGAGAAGGAGCATAAGGAGCTGGTCCAGGTGGTTGTGAAATATTTTCTGGATGCAAGTGTTGTGCAGGTGTATTGGGTTCAGTTCTTGCAGGAATTGCGCTGAACTGAACCCTTTGTCTGTTGGCTCGACGTGATAGGTTTTGAGAATGTTGGACATGTGTATTTGTTGGTGGGTCCTGAATTGCTCTCAGTGTCCCCAGCTAGAAGAAGTCTTCGAGAAATGACCACCAGGGAGGCATTTCTCAGTGTAGAAAAAGCAGTGTTGTTGTGTGTGTTATGTTGAGAGATGTGGTACTTGCCTGGGCGATCAAAGCCACTCCCAGGTTCTCGGGCCCTGTGAGGGGCCGGGGGGGTTTGCAGTGGTTTGTCCCCAATGCTGTCCTCCCCCTTTGCTTTGACAGTGACTAGGGGGTAGACCCACAGCGAAGGCGCCATCGCACCAGGTCCCCTGTGCTTTGTTTATCACCTTGCCATAACTGAGTCTGATTTGAAACTGAACCCTTTGCAATGTAAAAGGTATATTATTGATGGGTAAGGTGGTAGTTATGACATTATGGTGGGCAGTGATGTTTGATGGAAAATTATGAAAGAAAAATAACAAATTTTAAGGTATGTAAGACTTGTTCACAAAAATTAATACCCTCCCATAACTACAAATATATATTAATCATTCAAGGCAGTTATCGAAGTGCTCAGCCTTAACACTAAAGAGAAGAATCCATCAGTAGCAATTACCCAAAAGTTCATAATATAATATTAATGTGTTTTAAGCAGATGCCTTAATTCTGGAAGGACTGGCCACACACAAATTATCCCTATCATCCTGTCCTTTGCCATCAGGCTGCCCTCTCTCCAGCACATTTCCCTTAATAATATACCACTGCAGCCCATCCATCCATCCATTTCAACAACAGTCTGAAGCATTATGAGCAGAATATGTCCATCATAATTGGGCATCCTGGGTAACTGAGTGGCAACCTAGAGAGATGGAGTGAGAGGAAGAGGCAGACAGAGAAGTGCAGTTGTTGTTGTTGATGATCAACCTTTGTCTGGCCAAATAGACCAATCAACTGCAGGTAACCAACTGCCCTTGTGGGGCTGTCCTGTGCAGTGAACTAATACTGCTTTGCGGTTGACAGCACCTCACAACAGTGAGGCACAGGGAAAAGTGTGGGGGTTCTTTTCCTAGATGGACATTGCATTTGCATTTCTCCACCCAGTTTGCAGGAGCACCACAGCAGGCCCCACATCACCTCGTTATTTGGTTATATGGTTACCACAGAGTGAACCACTATGCTTGTCACCTGAAATGGAAAGAAGAGAAATAAAATGGGGTAGGAAAGAGGGATAAGTAGGAAGAGAGGAGGGCAGTCACAGAGATAGAATGGTGAAAGTGAGGAAGAAGTAGCAGTAGTAGTAGTTGTTCCCAAGGCAGTCTGACTGAACAGCCCCGAGTCCCTAAGGAAGGCCACGGCTGAGACCCGGCTTTCCCACAGAGCTCTCAAGGAGTGTATGTTGTGTTGTTGGTGCAGATGATTGTGTGCAGTGCAGTCTTCCATAATGTGTTAACCCCTTACCCACGGGCCGTCACTACTGTGACGCTCGTTACATAAGTACTATACCGCAGGGCATCACTTCTGTGATCCAGGATTTTTAAAATTGCCTGGGCCTTCAAGTGCGGTCTTGTATCATCTGTCAGTACTGCCAGTGTGTAGCTATAGGCAGCGCTGCTAATACTGTTAGTACTTGCATCCAGTGTTACCAATTTAGCCATTTTTCTGTGTTTGTCTTGCCTCCCCACCTCCCCTCCCTTACCCCCTCCCCTGCCTAGCTACAGCCTGGCCATGCAATGCAACTCCCGGCCAGTTTTTTCCATTTGCTTTTTTCATTGAAATATGCCCTGTGCCCTATTCTCATACTAAAAATTATATAAAAAAAGGGAAAAGGCTAATTGATACTGCCATTGGCCATGAAGTACCTGGTAGCTAATTTATCACCTGGCAACACCCCACATGCAGTTGGTCGCTAATTTTCCCTGTTCATTACCCATTGAAATGTCCCTTATGACCTATTCTTATATTAAAACATATATTAAAAAAAAAAAGAGAAAAGACTAAGTGATACTTCCATTGACCTGGAAGTAGCTAATTTATTGTGTATTGTCTAGATTTCCTGCAATCCCCGTGGGAGGGGCATGGCGCGGTCCAGCCATCCCCGCTGGTAATGGGTTAATAGTATGGGATGCTGCTTCTTTAGCATTATTTTATAGATATTTTTACCGTAAGTGTTCAGACGAACTGGCTTCAATTGTTCCTCCCCTTCACATTTTCTCACGAAATACTCGGGCAGTTTGGAGCACCCATGAATTCACACTCTCTCCCCTGCAGTGCAAAACCTCTGCTTATCAAAATTCATTTATCTCCAGAACTACTACTCTCTGGAATTCACTTCCTGGGAGTTGTTTCCCTATCTGTCTATCTATTGCCAGACGCCTCAATCCCGTTTGGGGTGGCCACAAACAAATCGCTTCCAAGTCGCCCTGTCCCCCGCCATTTCACTGCCCTGCTCCCAACTCACACCCCCCTCTCTCATATACCTCTCCACCCCATCCCTCCATCTCATCCTCGGCCTCCCTCTCCCTCTTCCCCCCTCCACCTCACTCACATACACTCTCTTCGTCAGTCTTTCACCCTCCATCCTCTCCACATGGCCAAACCACCTCAGCGTGTTCCTCATAACGCTTCCTATCACATCCACATCCACACCACAACGCTCCTTTATATCCTCATTCGTCAGCCTGTCTCTCCATGTGACTCCACAGGCTCCTCTTAAATGTTTGTTTCCCACAAACATTTAATCCACAACAATTCAAATCCAGTTGTTATAAATATTTTATGAATGGAGGATGCCATTAGGCACATGGACTTATTTTATTTTCCCTTTGTTTTTCCTTCCTCCATTCATTATCTTTAAAAAAAAAAAAAAAAAAAAAAAAAAAAAAAAAAAATCCTGGACAGGCATCAGCAACGGAATCATCCAGCCTCTTCTGATAACCCAGGAGGGCTGGATGATGCCCACATCTCAGCCTGGCCAGGTGGACCCTGTCCTCATGAGAGCGATAAGATTCAGAAGGGTGGATATAAGGAGGCCATGCATGCAGCTGTGTGTTGTCTTTAAGTGACTGAATGGAGCGGCGAGTGATCTGAGTATGGATATGCTTCTGGAAGCTGGTCTGAGGTGGGCGAAGGAGGAGAGATGACAGTATTTGTGTATGATATCATGTGCTGGGTGTAGTTTTAATGTTCCTTGGTGTGTATGGATGTGCCGCCATGTAGTGTAATGGATGGTGTGGGTTTGTAATGGCTGTGGTGAAAATTTGGATGCCTCTCATCTCTAGATGATCCTTGACTTTGAGGACTTTGGTTTCTTGGTGTAGATGGTCTGTGGGTGTAGTAGCTGTGCAGCCTGTGATTATTTTTAGGGCCTTGTTCTGTATGGTCTGTAGAGTGTTTTAGTGAGGTTAGAAGCCCAAGTAGGGCTTGCATAATTCATCACGGAATGTATATATTGTTTGTATACTGTGGTGGTGGTTTCTTTGTTGTATCCAAACGTTGTATGGGCAAGTGACCTCAAGGCACTGAGTCTTGGTGATAAGTTATCTTTAATGTTTGCGATGTTTTGTTTAAATGACATTGATGTATTGTATGTTAAATCAAGGATTTTGTGTGTGTGTGTGTGTGTGTGTGTGTGTGTGTGTGTGTGTGTGTGTGTGTGTGGTAGGGGAGTGTTGTTTATTGTGAGGTGTGGAATGTGACTATGTTTTGCTGTCCAGTTTGTGAGAAGGGTTGCTGTAGATTTGGCTGGGGCTATTTTGAGCCCGTTTGTAGTGAACCAATTGTGTAGTGTGTTGAGGTAAGGTTGGAGGATGTGTGTGGCTGTGTTTGCGTTTTGGTGTGTATGTGTAAGTGTTATGCTGTCTGCATAGGAAGCTGTCTGTATTTGTGGGGTGTGGGTATGTCATGCATGTATAGGTTAAAGAGAGTAGGGGACAAAACAGATCCTTGGGGGACGCTATTTTTGAAGTTTCTGATGTTCGAAGATTGACCGGCAAATGTTACGTGTGCACATCTGCCTGCTAAATAGTTTGCCTATCATCTTTTTGTGTTATTGAGCACGTTTGTGTTGAATATTTTGTTTGTAAGGTTGTGGCAGGGGATGGTATCAAATGCTTTGCTAATGTAATTTGTGTGACTAGGAGTATTCTTTGTGCTGGTCTAGCTGAATTCATGCCATCGAAAACTCTTTGTGTAAGGTCTGTAAGAAGAGTGTTTGTGGAGTGTAGTGGCCTAAAACCATGTTGTCATGGGGCTAGGGGGGTGTGAGATGTAACTGGTTGTAATACCAGTCATTCAGTGATTTTGGAGGGGTTGCAGAGGAGTGTGATGGGGCGGTGTGAGGAAGGTAACGTGGGGTCTTTGTTGGGTTTGGGGATAATGATGATAGTGCCATGCTTCCAGGTGTTGGGTATTATGTTAAGGAAGTAGGCAGCACTACACTCACTTGATGTAGTGCTGCCTACTTCCTTAGCTTTAATCATTCTTTTTCTGTGCCTGCCCTCCTCTCTTCCTATTTCTCCTATCTTTCCTGTCACTTCTTATTCCTTTTCTTTCCTTTACAGGTGTCTTTACATTGAGTGACAAGCCAAATGGTTTCCTGTAAGCCAAGAAACCATTTACAACGCTGGGTGGTAACCATATAACCAAACCATACGTGCTCCCTACATGTCAACAAGTGAGTTGGTGGAGGGTTGGTGCCCCTCCCTGTAAAACAACTAACTCGGTGTCAAATGGCCACCCTTTATGGGATTATGGTGTCTAGATAGATAGATAGATAGAGTAGCTGTAGTTTGATATGTTGGTGAGTGCTTGTATACCTTGTGGTCCAAGGTGTTTAAGGTTTATGTTGCTTATGTTGTCTGGTCCAGTGGCAGATGAGCACTTAAGGTTGCTAATGATGTTCTTTGTCTGGTTGTAAGTGAAAGGTGCGAAGTCTAGGTCTATGGGGAACTGCCTCTTGCATCGGATGACACGTCAGTCATGACGATGGAGCGTTAAATGGCTGACATGTGAAAAGTGATTGATGAGAGTGTTTGCTTGTTGTTTGTTTGAAGGTATGGTGTCTGTTGTCGTGATGGCAGTGTGTGGTTGTGTAGTGCTACTGTTGGAGAGTGTGATGCTGTTTAGTGTTTTGTAGAGTTTGCTGGTGTTTTGTGATCAAGTGTTTGGAGATAATTGTTTGATTTTAGTGTTTGCTGTTCTGATATTTTATTGTTTATTTGAGTGTTGAGTTTTTGTATTTGTTGTGTGGTGTCTTATGTACAGTAGTGCACCAACTTTCGCTACAGCAGGATTCGCGGAATCCACTTTCGCGGCATGCACCAAATATTCCCTAACTTCCACTTTCGCTTGAAAAAAATCGATTTTCGTGCACAAATTTTGGGTTTGAGACAATATTTTGAACTTTGAATTTCCTGCACCGCCCGCCCGCAACCCACCGCCATCTTGAATGACGTCATGTCAACACTCTGTCCACCCATTCCCGCCATTGTGTACGAGCGTGCTAGCTCCATTGTGTTGGATTCTCACGGTTCAATGGCCTCTACTATACCTGGTAGTGTGGGGAAAGGGCCTGGTGGTGTGGGGGGAGAGCCTGGTGGTGTGGGGGGAGGGCCGGGAGGCAGTGGTGGTGATAAAAAGTGGCTGGGACATTCAAAGTCGGGAGGAAAGGCCAAGGCTAAAAGAGAGTATCGTGTTGGAGTGAAGAAACGGCAGTATAATAATGAAATGTGGTATGTTTCTCCTCATATAATGTGTACTGTACAGTTTTTATTGTTTGTATCTCACAATGCAATGTACAATAGTGATTTGATGTACTGTATTGCAAGTGAAAATGAAAATCTGATGTTACTTTAGGATAACCAGGAACCAATTAGCCTTTTTGCCATAAAGACAATGCCCCAACTTTCGCTAATTCCACTTTCGCGCATTATTTTTGGACCCAATTAGGCACGAAAATTGGTGCCCCACTGTATGGGGTGTTGGGGAGCGTCGTAGTGTGTCCCGTTGATTGATGAGGCCTTGAATTTCTGATGTGAATTTGGGGTTGTCTCTCTTCCTGTTTCCTCTAGGGATGTGTCTTTTGTTTGCATTTTGAATAATTGCATTGAAAGTGTGGACAGCGGTGTTGATGTTCGTGATTGGTGTACCGTTTAATGTTTCAAACTGTTGTTCTGTTTCAGTTGTGAAGGCCTCCCAGTTGGGTCTCATATAATTAGTGTATGTGTGTCTGAGGTCAGCTGGGGTGATTCTGGTTTTGGTAGTGATGATGATCGGGAGGTGGTCAGAGCCAAGGGTTTTGACCACTGTCCAGGATGTTGTGGGGGTGAGGTTTGGGGAGCAAAAGGTGATGTCTGGGGATGATGGGAGGAAGAGGGCTTGGTGTGGGATATGGGTATGTTGATGGAGATAACTGAGTATGAAAAGATTATCTGTTTGGGATTGTAGTACCTGCCCTCTGTCTGTGTCAGGGTTGTTGACATGCCAGGCCGATGCCTTGGCGTTGAAATCACCACCCATGATAATGTTGGGTATGTTAGTGATGTGATGTATTTGTGGAGAGTAATTGTGTGGTACTGTGGTACTATGGGGGAGGAAGAAGTAAGCTGCTTTACATCAGGTTAGTGGATGATGGTCGCTATATTGCATGGTAACAGGAGATTAAGAGTCAGTAGAATTAGATGAATCATGCTGACAGCCATTAGATCAGAGTGAAGAAAGATGGGAGAGGTCTGCATCCCGTAGTGGACTGAATCAGGTTGGTGATGAAAAGTCTGTTAATCTCTGTCTGCAACACCCATCAAAGCATAGTTGATAAATATTAGATCTTAAAAGTTTTCGTCATCATTTTAACTCATATTGTCATTTATTCATTCATTCATTCATCACCTAATCCATTGTTGCCCAATGTGGAGCATAGGAGCCCAGGGCTAGGCAAGTTGGTCCTGACATTTAAGATGAGAGTGACCAGCCTCACTCATCCCTGAGTGGCATGTGAGCAATAGACCCCACCCACCCCTTGGATATAAACCTGCACTGGCTTAATCTGATTGGAGCACAATCATTACCCACTAAACAACCAGGCCTTATAATTTGGTTATATGGTTATCACCCAGCATATTAAATGATTTGCTGGTGTATAGGAAATCATGTGGCTTGCCACTCAGTGTAGAGTCACCCGTAGACAGAAGGAAAAGGAAAGAATGAAGGAAAGAAAGACGGAAGGGGAAGGATGGAAAGAAGGAAGAGAGGAAAGGGCAGGTACCTGAGAGCAGCACTACATCGATTGAGTGGATGGTGAGCGTCCCCATCAACCACAAACTCATCAAAGAATAATCAAGGTAGGATCTACAAACAAGGGAAATGAAAGTTTGAAACTGAGATAACTATCAAAGTGCCCAGTGAAATGGCTCACAGTCATTTGCACACCATTCAACCCTTTGGGAGCCTGATTTCACTTCACTGGCCTAACCATTTACATGTATTTTTTCGTTTACAGCTGTGCTTCACATACACCTACCAGGCAGTAATTTTGTCAGCTGTTAAAAGAAAAAAGTACTAAACACATGGCATGTGTGCTTCCATACCTGACTTTTCTTATTTTCATATCCACATACATTCTTTGTGGCCTTCCATTCCTCCCAGCCCACAAACTCACTCAGATGTACACTTTTCATGATTCCGTTTACAGTAAATCCCATCTCACCCTATCATCTAAGCACACACTCCTCTACTGTATTATTTACAGACTTTATAGTACTGGCCACCTTTCTTGAGCCACTTTGCCCTCCACTTCCTGGACATTTTCCTCTCCTTTCTATTACTTCCCAAAGGTACTTAAACTCATTTGCTCATTCCTCTCCAGTATTTCATCCATCCATCATCCAATCATACGTTGTCCCATGAGGAGCGTAGGAGCCCAGGGCTAGGCAGTTTGTCCTGACATTTAAGATGAGAGTGACCAACCTCACTCATCCCTGAATGGCATTATGTGAGCAATAAACCCCAACCACCCCTTGGATATAAACCTTCACAGGCTCAATCCAATTGGAGCACAATAATTACCCACTAAACCACCAGGTGTACAGGAAACCATTTGGCTTGTCACTCAGTGTAGAGTCACCTATAGGCAGAAGGAAGAGGAAAGAATGAAGGAATGAAAGACAGAAGAGGAAGTTTAAAGTCACTCGTAGGCAGAAGGATGAGGAAAGAATTATTTTAGGTATTGAAACTCTTCAGTTTGTTTTTTCCCTTTTTCATTGAAGAGCATAGTTGTGCTACATACTGTACTGTTGAATTGAAAAAAATAAGTGCCTGTCTATTTATATAGACAGAGTAGATAGACAAGGTATGTGGAAAGTATTAAGAATATATGGAGTGGAGGGGAAACTGTTGAGTGCTGTGAAGAGTATGTACGAAGGAGCTAGGGCTACGGTGCGAGTGGATGGTGAGCTGAGTGAGTTCTTTGATCTCAGTGTGGGACTGAAACAGGGTTGTGTGATGTCTCCATGACTGTTTAATATATACATGGATGGGGTTGTAAAGGAGGTGCAAGGCAGGGCAGTGGATGTGGGGATGGCTCTAATGAATGAGGGTGAGATTTGGAAGATTCCAGTGTTGCTGTTTGCTGATGATACAATATTGCTGAGTGAAGATGAATGGGAGTTGCAAGGTTTGGTGAATGAATCTGGGACAGTGTGTAGGAAGAGGAATCTGAAAGTTAATGTAAACAAGAGTAAAGTTATGGTGTTTGAGAGGAATGAAGTCACAGAATGCACAGTGAGGTTGGATGGTGAGGATGTGGAGAATGTGAGTGCATTCAAGTACTTGGGTAGTGTGATGAGTAAGGATGGAACTTTGGGGGATGAAGTGCTTGAAAGGGTACAGCAGGGAAGAAAGGTTGTTGGTTCACTGAAAGCAGTGATGAGAAATAGAGAGGTGAATATGGAAGTAAAGAAGTTACTGCATGATAGTATTGTGATCCCTGCCCTGACTTATGGAAGCAAGACATGGACCCTGCAAGAGGGGAATAATTCAAGAGTGAGAGCAGTGGAAATAAGTTACTTGAGAGGAGCATGTGGAGTGACATGGAGGGACAGGTTGATGAATGAAGAAGTGAAAGAACGTTGTGGGGTGGATGTGGATGTGGTTGAGAAGATTAGGAGAAATACACTGAGGTGTTTGGACATGTGGAGAGAATGGAGGATGAAAGACTGACTAAGAGGGTGTATGTAGGTGAAGTGGAGAGAGGGAGAGGAAGACCAAGGATGAGGTGGAGGGATGGAGTTGAGAGGTATATGAGGGAGGGGGGAGTGAGTTGGGGGAGGGTAGTCAAATGGTGGGTGACAGAGCGACTTGGAGGCATTTTGTCTGTGGCCACCTTTTGCGGGATTAGGGTGTCGGGCTATAGTTAGATAGATAGACTATCTATATCCAGATGCCATAATTCCATACAGGGTGTTCATTTGACTTTGAGTCAGTTGTTTTGTGGGGATGGGCACTAACCCTCTGTCAACCCACTTGTTGACACATAGGGAACACGTATGAGGTGGTTATATGGTTGCCACTCAACATTTGAAATGGGTCCCCGACTTAGGGGAAACCATTTGGCCTGTCACTTAATGTAAAGCCACCTGAGAAGAAAAGAGAGTAATAAAAAGTGACAGGAAAGATGGGAAAATGGGAAGAGAGGAGGGCAGACATGGAAGAAGACTGATAAAGGTGAAGGAAGAAGTAGGCAGCACTGCATCATGTGAGTGGATGATGGTCACCACCACCTTAAAAAAAAAAAAAAAAAAAATCAGAATTGTTGCATAGTTTGACATGTTCTGCATAGTTCACTTAACTGAAATTTTTATCTTGGTTCTTTGAGAATACCTCCTTTTAACACTGTGGTCTTCCATAGGCACCATGCACAGCAATATGGGAGAGTTTTGATGATGAAAACCAGATGGTGATTCTGGCTGGGGTGCTCGTGGCATCTGGTGTCTGTCTCATAATCTCTCGTGTGATCAACAAGAGCCGACCCACACTTCAGCGCCGCTCCAAGAAGGCACTCATTGAAAAGCAGGAATATGTCAACAGCCATGTTAAGGCCCAGAAGGTATGCTCTTCTCATTTGCATAATTTTTCATCACCATCATCATTATAGTTAACTCTGTTTCCCACCAAAGTTAGTAGGATGGAAGGATTCAGAAACAGGAAAAAGAAAGCATAAAATTAGTAGGAAATTTTTCAGTTCGCACCTCGTTTACTCTAAATATCATAAGACAGCTTTCAACTACAGTAATTGAATATCTAGGAGGAAAGTGCATTGTTGTAAGTATGGTCTGTTTGTATGTTTCCATTCACATCCCTAAAACTACAGATATGAATTGTTGTTTCTCTTATCAGCATTGAAGATAGGAGAGAAAGAATATTACCCATTTCTCCTTGTGTTTTGCAAGTTGAGTAGGAGTAGGGGGTTATTACACTTCACCGTTTTGATTGTTGTGGTTTATGGATTTAGCAACTCCATTACCAACCCCTTGTAAGCAGTGTCATAACCTATGGCATAGGAAGAGGGCGATTGTACTCACAACTGTTTCTTCTCAGATTTACAGTATGTCTCCATTGAAATCAGCCAGCTACAGTAGAATCTCCTAAATCACACTCTTATGAGACTTAGCACATGCTGTGATTAGAAAATTTCGCGAGTTATAAATAATTAACCCCTTAAGCGCGAGCATGTCAGAGGTGGTCCGTGCACCTCACGCGGGGATATTCGCATTCCGACTGACTTTTTAAAAATATTTGCCAAAAATCAGTTATTAGTCCTAGAATATTATAATTACCTATGCATATGGCACATACCTTCAGCTTTCCCCTGGGATGTTTGTTGAGCCTTCGTCGACTACCGTAGGACTTGGAGACTTCTGAAGTTGGGTATCGAAGTCTCCACTTTACACTTCCCGACACTCCGTAATATGGTTACCACTGCCTGATATTATAACTACAAACACCATTCCATGAATTTCAAGTAGTTTGGAATCCATGCTCAAAAAAAAAAAAAAAAAAAAAAAAAAAAAAAAAAACTGAAAGCAATGTAAATTACGAGCGCATACGAGCTTTCCTCCAGTGCTGGTTCCCTGATGGTATTCTGAGGCGGAGCTGTCATTTATTATTTATAAACACACTCACACTTTATATTCCTAGTACTTTATTACACTTATTTATATATACAATATTTATCTATAAGTTTCTTTCAGTACTAGTAGTTTCTTTTCACTCCAGGCATTCACTTTCTCGTGTATACTAGCGTAGAGAGCGAAGCTGTCACTTTCATTTTCATTACTTTCACTTTCATTACTCCTAGTATATATACTTGTATTCTTATATTACTACTTTACAATATTTATCTATAAGTTTCTTTCAGTACTAGTAGTTTATTTTCACTCCAGGCATTCACTTTCTCATGTATACTAGCACAGAGAGCGAAGCTGTCACTTTCATTTTCATTACTTTCACTTTCATTACTCCTAGCATATATACTCATATTCTTATATTACTACTTATTTACATTTCTATTCACATTCTCTATTTTATTTACATTATTTACATTTCTATTTTACTTGCTGTACACTTTTATGCACTGTCACTGGCAGTAACTTATAAAACTATTTTCCAGTGTTCAGTTATATTTACATTCATTGCTTTCACTTGCTGTTTACACATTATTTACATTTCCACTTGCACTGTTTTACTCACCAGAAAGATCGTAGTCACTCTCTATCATTTTCATTGACACATTACCCAGTTCACGTTCCACACCACTCACTTATCCCTTTACCTCTTTCCACACGAGGTTTAGTAGGGGGTAGAGGTCACAGGGCCCTTTGCATGGGGCTAAAAAGGGGCGGAATTTGACAGGCGCGAATCCGACGTGCTTTCACCTTGAAAGACGACAGTAAACTGAATACAGTGTGTGGTGGCCTGTCTAGGGGAAGTGCAGTGCTGCTAATCTCAGCCTGGTGACAGCTGCTAATATATACGCTATGAAATGATTGGCAGGAAATCTAGACGATACATAATAAATTAGGTAGTTCCAGGTGAATGTAAATATCACTTTGGCTTCTCCCTTCCCTCCTTATATATATTTTTATTACGAGAACAGATTATACGGCATATTTCAAGGGGAAATAAACAGCGAACGAGTGCACGTGAGATGTTGTCAGGTGATAATTAGCCAGTTCCAGGTGTATGGCACTATCACTTACCTTATTTCTTTTTTGTATATATTATTTGGTATAAGAATAGGGCATAGGGCTTATTTCAATGGATGGGCTTATTTCAATGGATGAAATCAGTGGAATATTCCAGGGAAGATTTACTTAGCGTAGCACGGCCGAGCAGGCGAGAGGAGAGGGTAATGGAGGGGAGGTTGGGAGGGGAGTCAAGAACGGGGAGAAATGGCTAAATTGTCAACAGTGGATGGGAGTACAGATGAGATTAGGAGTGCTGACTGGTGTTGGATATTGGCAGTACTGATAGATGATACAAGCCACCACTTGAAAGCCTGGGCAAATTCAAAATAACACAGAATCACAAAAGTGACGCCCTGCAGTATGATCCTTTGCTCCCAAGCGTCACGAAAGTGGCGCCTCGAGGTTAAGGGGTTAATCTCATAGGGAAAAAGTCTTTTTGGAAAAGTTGCCCCCTTACCCCCAAACCTACAGTGCTCGTCAGAAGTATTCAGCGTTGTCCGCCGGGCGCGCAATACTTATGGCCCAAAAAGAATCACCCATTTTTAGGGGTAAGAATTGAGCCACAAGTTTGAGCTCCTAGCATGACGTCACGGTAGCCTGGGGCCTTCTGACGCGCTGGTTGGTTCCCGCCTCAGTCGCCCACGGGCTGCCTGAGAGAGAGGAACTCCGCCGAGTGTCCCTCTCAAATTGCGCCATTTTTTACCGAGTGTCCCGCAGTGTTTTGGCCTTCAAAACTTTGTTATGGCACTGTCACGAATCAATTCGCGACATTTCCTTTTTGTGAGAAGCCACGAACTATTAGTGGAAAACTCACTGTGTATCGCTCAGCTAACCGTTTCTCCCTCCATTACGGAGTATACTTTCAAATCATTCGTCACCGTTTTCAAAAAGGTGACCGATTTAATGCACGTCACTAAGTGCTGTACTGAGCGATACTATTGTTTTTTATTGTTCGCCCCTGCTCATTCGACCGTTAAAAAAATGCGGCCGAGTGCTCCGCTTTCCCACGACTTAGTCAGTCTTGTGTTTGTTGTGACGGAGGAAGGTCCTGTGCCGCAGTGTGAGAGGTCAGCTAGTACCCAAACTCCACTTCACAGTTAGTCCAGTCTTCCCACCCATCTGGTGATACGCAGCATTCATCGTCTATAGTATTTCTTTTGTGTATTTTCTAGTTATAAGAGTTTAATTAAGGTGTTTTTTTTCTAGACGTAAGTATTTAGCTCGTGTGAGAGTGAGTGAGTGCGTCTCATTGATTTGAAATGTAACGTTAAATTTATTTTTTTGGGATTAATAAATTTAACAGTTCTATTTCTTGAGCTTCAATGTAAAGTAAAATCTTGTTTCATTTTTCCATAATTAAGCTTATTTTCCATATAGCTCCTAGCTTGCATAAACGTTTGCTCTCATAACTGGTACTTAGACCAGTCTTGTATTAACTTAAAATCCGTTGTGCCAGGAGTTAATGCATCAGCAAGAACCTGATGTTATTATTATTAGTATTAGTTATTTATTGTCAGGGGTGATGTAACTTTCTCCAGAGGCTAACAGTACAGTAATTCAGCAATTGTGAGTAATTAGTCTCTGCTGTGTACTGTTGAGAAAGTTTATAAATTCTCGTTCTTGAGAATCTTAGCAAGTCAGCGTAAAGTAATCGTTGCTTGATGTAGCAAGACAATCATTGTCTTTGCTCTTCAATATTATTGAATATTATTATCAAATTAAATAATATTTAACCATTTATTTCAAAATTACCGTGATATTATAAAAACCCCGTGACAGGCACCTACCCGTGAACTATCGAGTGAAATCATATCCCAGATCATTGCTCTAAAGGAGGCAGGCCACCAGACAAAGGAAATTAGTGAATTGGTTGGTGTGGCACGATCGACAGTGCGTCGTTGGTGTGCGCGGTTTCGGGAGGAAAACAGTGGTGAAGTTCCCACAAAGAAACCGAGGTCTGGTAGGCCTAGGAAAACTTCCCCAAGGTCTGTTAATGTTTTAAAACGTGCAGTGGAGTTTAATCCTCGTGTGAGTGCAAGGAAAATTAAGGAGAGCAACCCAGAAGTGTTTGGTGAGGTGTCAGTGAGAACAGTGTCTCGTAGGGTGCATGAGCTTGGTTACACAAGTCACAGGCCTGTGAAAAAGCCTCTTCTCTCTAGCAGCCAGAGAATTCGTAGGCTTGCCTTTGCTAATAAATATCTAAATTGGGGTGAGGAGCAATGGTTGTCAGTGTTGTGGTCTGATGAGGCAACGTTTAGTGTTACCTGTAACAGAGGAGCATGCAAAGGTAGTGACCCACTTGACCCACGGTATGTAGAAAGCACAGTTAAACATCCTGATTCACTCATAGTATGGGGTTGTTTTTCAGGGAAGGGTTTGGGGAAGCTTGTTGTACTTCCCAAGAACCTCAGAGTGAATCAGGATGTTTACCTGGAGCTTCTGTGTGATCATTTACCAGACTCCTTCGAGCTAACAGGTGCACGAGTGTTTCAGCAGGACGGTGCACCTGCTCACAAGGCCAAATCGGTCACCAATTGGCTTCGTGACTGCGAGGTATCATTCATGACAGACTGGCCAGGAAATAGCCCAGACCTCAACCCGATTGAAAACCTCTGGTACCTCGTAAAGAAGAGTCTCCAAGGGAAGAACGTGAGCTCTCTGCCTAAGCTGGAAGCCGCCATTCGTGACTCCTGGGACAAAATACCGCTCCAGCACCTCAGGAGCCTCGCCCTTTCACTTCCAAGACGTCTCAGGTCCGTGAAGAAACGTAAAGGCTACCCTACGAAGCACTAAAGGTAAATAAAATGCATTATTTATATGTTTTTTCAATGTTGAAAGGTTTGTTTCTCAGGAGGGACGCAGGGCGCTCCATACTTCTGACGAGCACTGTATATCAAACTAGTCACCAGCAACTGCTTACAACCTGGAAAAGACATTAGTAAAGTATATTTAATGGAAATGATCAATATTGTAAAATTCTTACCTGACTCTGACTGACGACATTCTTTGAATAGATGGGGGACAGGGGAGGGGTTCCGAGCTTGAGGCACACTATTGCTTCTAAGCACGAGGCGAGTGTGCTGCTGCCTCATGCTGCCACCTCTGTGCCATTTGCTTCTCATCAACCTCCCTCAGGAACCCCTCAAAGTCCAGTGTGGAGGCAACGGAAGCAGTGTCGTCGCCCTCAGCTGCCTCCATTTCGCCATAAGAGTTGTCAATTCGTTAAGCTAAATTCTTAAGCAAACGGGTGCGGCCCTTCAACATTTTCTGTTGAAATGAGTCTTTTACAGATTATATATTATTCCTGGCTTACCACAGCTACTGGGTATTTTTATAAGCTTACCTTTGAAAGCTATAAATAATGATTTAGAATGCGTGATACACTGATGCATCCAGTCAGAGCAGTGGTTGGTAAACAATGCTGCCAGTTAGAGACATCATTCATAAATGCTGCCAATGGCAACCTGCCCACTTCCTTGAATACCCCCCAATTTTTTTCCACTGACTTCTTGCAGTCACAATTCAACAGTTAACTATAGTATCTGTGTTACATATGTACTGTAATTACTTAACTTGAGATCATGAGTTTGTTATTATAGGTGGAATTGTCATGCCCATCTAGTGAAAAATTACTCTGTTCGATTCATTCTTTACCAGATGGGCACAGCCTTTCCCTGTTTTCTGTTGAAATGAGTCTTTTGTGGGTTACTCGTTATTATTACTAGATTTAGACAGCTGCTGGGTATTTTTATAAACATACCTCTGAAAGCTGTAAATGAGGATTTAGAATGCATGATACACTGACACATCAAGTTGGAGCGGTGGTTGGTAAACAATGTGGCCAGTTGGAGAGATTGTCATCGTTGAGTCTGTAATGGTGGGTAACTGTGGCTTTTTTCTCACCACCTTCAATCTTCCTTATTACTGTACATCAGATTTTTGGGTGTAAGTTAATGTTGGCTTCTTCCCCTTCCTCAAAGAAGTCGTAGGCTTAGGAGGGTTACAATCGGCCATGATAACACTAGGCAACCACATGATTGACTGAAGAGTGTAATTGTAAATGTGTACAAGGGAAGGGGTGACACCATGGAAAGAAGAAATTATAGAGGCATAAAACTTTGAGACCAGATAATTAAGGTAATGGAGAGAGTACTAGAAGGTATGATTAGAGAAAGAGAGAATACTGATGAGATGAAGTTTGGGTTTATGCCAGGCAGGGGGACTACTGATGCCATATTCATTGTTTGACAGCGTCAAGGAAAATACCTGTATAAAGGAAAGAAAAGGGAACTGTACTTTGCTTTTGTTGATTTTGAGAAGGCTTTTGACATAGTCCCCAGAGAGGTGGTGAAGTGGGCAATTAGAAAGCTTGGGATGGAGGAGTGGCTGGTTAGGGTGGTTATGGCCATGTATGTGGGTGTTTGCATGCAGGTAAAAGCGAAAGGAGAATTGAGTGGTGAGTTTTCCATGAATGCTGGTGTGCATCAGGGGTCAGTCTTGAGCTCCTTGTTGTTTGTTATGGTACTTGAAGCCCTATCACAATTTCAGAAATGGACTCCCGTGGGAGATGTTGTATGCTGATGATTTGGTATTGATTGCAGCGAATGAAAGGGAGGCAGAGGAAAGATTTAGGAAGTGGAGAGATGATATGGGGCACAAGGGCTTAAGAGTAAATGTAGAGAAAATGAAAGTGATGTTATGTTGGGCTGGTGGCAGTACTGTCAAGGAAGAAGGAAAGTGGCCATGTGCGATCTGCCACAAGGGCGTGGGAAGAAATTCCATCTCGTGCAGTGTCTGTGATAAGTGGGTGGTAAGATGTGTCGTGGTATCAGAGGTAGAGTGTGAGATAATGCTGATTTCATGTGTGCGGTGTGTCGAAGAGAGCAGGTGAAGATTATCAGGTGTGAAAGAATTAAACTTGCTGGTGAGTCTCTTGAGTGTTTGGAAGAGTTTTGTTATCTAGGAGACATGTTATGTGCTGGAGGTGGGGCAGGCACTAGCTCTGTGGCTAGAGTGAGAAATGGTTGGAAGAAGTTCAGGGAGCTGTTACCTCTCCTGACATTGAGAAGGCTGTCCATGCATGCTAAGGGATCTCTACAGTATATGCAGCATGTGTTAGGAGTGTAATGCTGTATGGTAGTGAGACCTGGGAAAGAAAGGAAGAGGATATTTGCAGGCTCAGACTTAGAGAAATGACAGTGATTAGGTGGATGTGCAGTGCATCCCTGAGTGCAAGGCCTGGGGGGGGCTTGGTTTACGATGGAAGAGTTGAGAGGTAGGATGGGACTGCAGTGTATTGGTGTTTTGATGAGAGGTAGATTGAGATGGTTTGGGCAAATGGAGAGGATGGGGGTTGATAAATAGGTGCAGAAAGTGAGAAGTGTTAATGTTAGGGGTAGGGTTTGTGAGGTAGATGGAATAAGACCTGGGACAAAGTCAGTGAGTGTGATCTCAGGGATAAGGGACCGAATTGGGAAGCTGCCAGAGATCAAGCAGCATGGAGAGCCACCATTAAGTGACCAAGGCCGATGCATGCAAACATGTTGGAGCCTTCAAAAACGAATGAACATACACCACACGAAAACCACATGCTCTCAACAGAAAGGAGACAGTGCTCTGAACTGGGTGGGTACCGGGGCTCATGTGTGCACGCCCTTCATGCTTGGTGTGGGAGGGAAGTGCTGTGTCTGGCTAAGAGTAAGTGCAATGCTTGAATATGATTGGTTTAGTAATTAACAGCTGGTTAGACACACTGACTTGAGGTAATGGTAGTACTTATTACACGAGGCTTTGGAATACCTTCACTTTCAAGGCTGCGCCAGTGAATTTCTTGTAAATTTGGTGATTTACTGATCTGTCTATCTACCTATTGCCAGATGCCTCTATCCCATAAGGGTGGCCACAAACAAATTGCCTCCATGTTGCCCTGTCCAATGCCACTCTGCTGCGTTGCTCCAAGCTCACACCCCTCCTCTCTCATATACCTCTCCACTTCATTCCTCCATCTTATCCTTGGCCTCCCCCTCCCCCTCCCCCCCTCCACCTCACTCACATACACTCCCCTTGTTAGTTTCTCGTTCTTCATCCTCTTCACGTGGCCAAACCACCTCAGTGTATTTCTCCTACCGTTTTCGATTACATCCACATCCACACCACAGCATTCCTTCACTTTCTCGTATGTCAGTCTGTCTCTCCATGTAACTCCACATGCCCCTCTCATATAACTCATTTCCACTGCTCTTGCTTTTGACTTGTGTCCTTCCAACAAGGTCCAAGCTTCACTTCCATACGTTAGAGTTGGTATCACAATACAGTATTGTCATGCAATGACTTTTTTACTTCTATGCTCACTTCCCTTTTCCTTATCACTTCTTTCAAGGAACCAGCAACCTTTCTTCCTTATTGTACCCTTTCAAGCACTTCACCCTCTAAACTTCCACCCTTGCTCATCACACTACTGATTTACTGACATTGCAGACTGTTGCATGATGATGCCATGTATTATGGATCCGCTATTCAGGATCGTGCATTTTAGGAGATTGTATGGTATATTCTGGATATGTCTGACCCCTGTGCATGTAGAAGACAGTGTCATTATAATGAAGTGAAAATATTGCTTAATGCTCTTAAATTGACATGGGAAATTGACATGTAGATACTTTAAGATTGTTTTTCATGTATATATATTTTTTAAATACAGAACCTACAGAAATAGTTTGCCTATGTTTATAATGAGAGAAGTGAAAGGACAATGCGCTGTCTGCTGTAGCTCATGTTTTTATTTCAGAATAACATTAAATATTTTAATTTCCTTCATATTAATTCATTAAACAATTACTGTACAGACGTTTTTGTTATATACTTATGATTTATCAATGATGATATTGTAGTTTTGGGAGGGGATTTAAATGGTCATGTGGGTGATGGAATTCAGGAATATGAGGAGGTACACTCATGATTACTAATCTTTGACCAGGGACGCATGGCGGGCAGTGTTATGACCAGACACGAGCCACGCATTCGAACACAGCCTCTGCACTAGTGGGTGGGGCAAAGATCTGACGGGTGATCTGAAGCGTA
Organism: Coenobita brevimanus; assembly: GCF_032717465.1. NCBI lineage: Eukaryota > Metazoa > Arthropoda > Malacostraca > Decapoda > Coenobitidae > Coenobita > Coenobita brevimanus. The sequence goes on from NC_136976.1 coordinate 56,700,693, forward strand.
CTACTCGATCATTGATATTACCATATTCTTATGGTTTCCCCTCCATACTATAATCATCTGTGTTTATTGACAGGGGCTGACATTTCTTCAATCAGTCCGCAATTTAGAAGTTTCCAAGAAGTAAAAAAAACATGTGCCACTATAATTGGGTATTGGCATCACATACTGTATACCTTAATAATTATTTATGAATTAACTGCATTAACTGGCACACATTTTGACCAGAGGGGACTTGCAGCTAAAACGTCGCATAGGAATAGGGCAACCATTCCCACTGGATGGCAATGGCATAGATATAAATAAGACTAGATGCCGCATCACCCATTCTTCAATACAGCGGCTATGCGGTTTGCGGCCGCCATGTTGGAGCAGTCAGGCATGTAATAGTGGGGCTTGTTTTAGAGCGAATTCAGACTGTGAAAATGAATGTTGTTGTGGTGGAGGTGGTGATGGTGGTTATTGTTGTGGTGGTGGTGATGGTGGTTATTGTACTGTAGTGGTAGTGGTGGTTGTTGCCGAGGTGGTGGTGATGGTGGTTATTGTACTGTAGTGGTAGTGGTGGTTGTTGCCGAGGTGGTGGTGATGGTGGTTTTTGTTGTTGTGTGGGTGGTGATGGTTTTTGTTGTTGTTGTGGTGGTGGTGGTTATTTGGTTGTTGTTGGTGGTGGTTGTGTTAATTGTGGTTGTTGTGTTAGTGGTGGCTGTTGTGATTGTTGTTGTTGTTGTGGTGGTGGTGGTGGTTGTGATGGTGGTTTTAATGGTGGCTGGTGTGGTGATGATTGTGGTTGTTGTTGCTGTTGTGGTGGTGGTGGTGGTGGTGGATGTTGTGGTGGTCATTGTTGTGATGGTGGTTATAGTTGTTGCTGCTGTTGTTTTTGTGGTGGTGGTGGTTGTGGTGATGGTTGTAGTGGTGGTGGTTGTTGTGGTGATTTTTTTATGGTTGTAGTTGTTGCTGTTGTGGTGGTGGTGGTGGTTGTTCTTGTGGTGGTGGTTGTGGTTGCGTTGGTTGTTGTTATGGTTGTGGTTATAGTTGTGGTGGTGGTTGTTGTGATGGTTGTTGTTGTTGTTGTGGTGGTGGTTACTGTTGTGGTTGTTGCTGTGGTGGTTATTGTTGTGGTTGTGGTTGTGATGGTGGATGTTGTAGTGATGGTGGTTGTTGTGATGGTTGTGGTTGTTTTTGTGGTGGTTGTTATTGTTGTGGTTATTGTGATGGTGGTGGCGGTGGTGGTGGTGAGTGTTGTTGTGGTGGTGGTTGTTGCAGTGATGGTGGTTGTTGTGGTGGTGGTGGTTATTGTTGTGATAGTGGTGGTTGATGTGCTGGTGGTTGTTGTTGTGGTGGTGGTGGTTGTTGGTGTGGTGGTGGTGGTTGTTGGTGTGGTGGTGATTGTTGGTGTGGTGGTGATTGTTATGGTGGTGGATGTGGATGTTGTTGCTGTTGTGGTGGTGGTGGTGGATGTGGTGCTGGTGGTAGTGGTTGTTGGTGTTGTTGTTGTAGTGGTGGTGGAGGTTGTGGTGGTGGCTGTTATGGTGGTGGCTGTTGTTGTGCTGGTAGTTGTTGTGGTTCCTGGTTCATCTGAAACGTGAACTAGGTGGACTGCAGGCTTAAATTTCCCTTCTGCAACCCACCCTCCTCCTTTCGGAGGATAGGGAAGCTGCTAAGGGACGTTTGCATAACCAGACAGTTGAGCCGCTCGTGCTATTGGTGTCACCATAGATATATTCCAACACTTTCTACACCCAAAAGCTGCACAGTGCTGTTGCATTTCTAGGTAAATAGTGGTCAGCTTTGATCATCGTTAGGAACACGACTTCGTCTGCCTCGACCGTTCCAAGATGGCAGCCGCGCAGACGCATCTAAAGTAATGTCATGTGGCATCTAGGCTTATTTATATCTGTGGGCAACGGGGCCTGTTATTACTAGAGAAAAACATTCCGTTCAAAGTAGTAGTAATAGTAAATTTCTGTCAATGATATAAGTATTATAAAGCATTCTTAGAATATGTCGCGTGAATGTTGGCTGCTGTGGCAATTGTGGATATCACCTACCAACAGCTCGGTTAAAGGCTCGCCTCAAGAAATAGGTCAGTGAAATAATAAACAGATTAATAAAACACAGTATGAAATTCAAATATCACGCACTCATTCTAGGCTAAAAATAACAACTATGACCAAATTGTCTATTTCTTACCATGCATAGACTGTATTACTTGAGAAAGTAATATATGTAAAACAAAAGTGCTTCAGTGATGCTTAGAAAATGTTATTTGAAGCACTAAACCTTTCTGAAACGACGGTGGAGTGTGTCTGAATGTGTAGCCTACGCCTGGCCACGACTTTGGCTAACTCTCTGGTCAGAGATTAGTGATCACGAGTGTACATGGAGGTTGCACATATGGTACAAGGCATGTGGAAGGGGAAAGGATACTTAAATTTGGGGAGGCAGTGTACATGATTGTGTGCAACAAGCATTTTAGGAAAAGACAGAGTAAGTTGATAATATGTGAGTCTGGGGGAAATTGTAGCCATATTGAATGTTTCCTGGTCAGGAGGGCTGATAGGAGGTTGATGAAGGATATTAAAGTTATAGGCAGTGGAGAGAATGTACAACAACAAAAATTACTGATGTATGGCATAGTGCTGATGGAGCAGGTTGTGAAGAAGAGGACCAGTCCCCCCAGGAGTAAAATATGGAAGTTGAAAACCAAGGAACAAGGGATGCCTTCCATAATGAGATGCACAAAGTGGTGGCTGAACAGGGAGATATTGACAGAAGTGTTAATGAACAGTACAGAGCTCCCAACAACAATCTTTTGAAAGTTGCTGATTCAGTTTGTGGATACTAGATGGGGCCACTCGAAGACACAAGGTAGCATGGTGGTGGGATGAGGGTGTAGAAGATGCAATTGAGGAGAAAAGACTTTTCCAGGAATGGAAAAGGGGTGGTAATAGAGAAGATTACTTGGCTGCCAAGCATAAGGCAAGAAAGGAGTTATACAGGACAAAATCTGAGTCTTGGAGTCTTTACTGGATAACCTAAAGTACTAAAAGGTAGAAAATTGTATTTAAGGTGGCAAATCAGATGAAGAGGAAAAATAGGAATATCATAGGTGAACAGTGTGTGAAGAAGGATGAAAGAAAGGTAGTGGTAGACACTGAGGATATTAAAGATGCCTGGAGAGAGCATTATAAGGGGTTGCCAAATGAAGAGTTTGACTGCAGCAAGGAAGGTCTGGAGTTAGTGGATCCAGTGTTTGGCCCTTGGCCTTTGATTGATGGTGCTGCTGTGGGCAGGGCAATACTCAGAATGCAGTTGGGGCAGGCGATGGGTGTGTTTGGGTTGATTGCTGAAATGCTGTAGCCTCAGGAGATATAGGAGTGGGTTTAATTACTGATTCAATAAGTATGATTATATATGAGTGTGTTGTCCCATATGTCAGGCTTAAGAGTGTGATTGTGAATGTGTACTGTACAAGGGGAAGAGTGATGCCCTGGAAAGAGGATATTTTAAAACTTTTGGGCCAATTGATAATGGTATTGGAGAGAGTCCTAGAAAGTATTTTATCGATAAAGGAAATGGTAAATACAATGATCCCTTGGTTATTACACATAACTAGTTGTGGTGGTAACAAAATCATGCAGTAACAAAAGCATAGAGCTTATGGGATTTGTCTTAATTAGTACTGGGCACTGCACTAGTAAACCCAAATTTTCCCTTTTACAACAGTTTAAACCCACAAAATACATAAAAACTGTTATGATAAGTATCAGAAACACAAATAGGCTTGGTTAGGTTAATTAAAATTTATGAAAAGAACACAGTAAGGAAAAAAACACCTACCGTATTTGCTGATGTATGAGGCCGACCTGTGTATAAGACTGCCACCAATATTTTCTTACAATATGTGGGTTTAGAGGCACACTCTGTGCATAAGACGAGCCCCAACTCTTTAGGAGCTTGCTGCCTCAGTAACCCCAGTCCTTTATCATTCTTCCTACTGACCAGTGCAGTGATACTGTCAACACCTTGCTAAGCAACACAGTCTTTGGTTAGGTTTTTACCTTAAACCAGCTTCTTCTGTGGGCTTCACAAGCTATCTAGGCTGCATGCACCACCTCCGATATTAAAATGAGTTATACATTTAATATTCCTGTATTAACTCATAGTGTATTAAAACTTCCACATCTGACATCATCAATTCATCATCTTCACACACACACACACACAAACACACTGAGGTGATTTGGCCATGTGGAGAGGATGGAGAGTGAGAGACTGACGAGGAGAGTGTATATGAATAAGGTGGAGGGGGAGGCCAAGGATGAGATGGAGGGATGGAGTGGAGAGGTATATGAGAGAGGGGGGTGTGAGCTGGGAGCAGGGCGGCGAAATGGAGGAGGACAGGGCAACATGGAGGCGATTTGTTTGTGGCCACTCCTTACAAGATTAAGGCATCTGGCAATAGATTAGAAAATCAGTATCATCCACATCTGACATCATACTTCATCATCTTCATTCAGGGTTAAAGTTTGCAGTTCTTTGCTGTAAGGATCAAACTCTGAATTCAAAGGTGTAGCTTTGGCATTGGCATCCTCTTCCTCATCCACCCACAAAATGTCATCTTCCATGCCATCCATTGAATTGGATATATTTCTTGAAGTAGTTGGTGACTGTTTCCACGGAAATCAATCCATGCCTTGATAATAAAATCACACAGCACGTCCAAACCTGGAGCACATATATTCCCACCTTTTGTATATGACTTTTTACCGCTTATCATGGAGATCATGCACTTGTTCCAATGCTTATGGATGCGGTCTTTGAGTGGTTTATTCAGACAGACATAAAGTGGTTGTAGGACTGAAGTTAATCTACCAGGAATAATAGCAGTATCAATGTTTCTCACCATGTAGGTTGTTGTTCCCTCTGTTAAATGACTTTTGAACATGTCCCATACTATCAGGCTATGCTGATTTAGCAAGCCACCAGGTCACCTACACCACATATTCTTAGTCCACAATTTCATTCCATGTTTGTCCATCCACCCTGTCTTATTGATGTGAACAAAAGTTCCAGCTGGGAACTTTACCTTTGGCATCATTTTTCTCTTGAAAATAAACTTCGGGCCCAGCTTGGTTCCATCTGCCATATATAAAAGTGCTACTGTAAAGCGTGTCTCCTCAAGTCCTGTTGTTTTCACTAACACTGTTTTTGCACCTCTCTTCTCAATAGTTTGATTTCCAACCATATCGAAATTCATTGGAGTTTCATCCATGTTCCCGATATTGCTTAATCGATATCCGTGCTTCCTGCGTAGGCCTATGATGTACTGTTGGAAACTGGTCATCTTGTATTAAAGATCTTTTGGTAATTGCTGTGCTATTTTTGTTTTTCATCTCAGAACTAGATCATACCTTTTCATGAAATGAGAACACAATGAAACTATTGCTTTGAAATCTTTGCTCTGCTCCTTGTTTTCTTTGGCCCACTTGAGTGCCCAAATACAAACTTTTGTTTCTTGTGACAGTGTACCCATTTCTGCACTATTCACAAACCATGTCGGCTATGTGCTTCTCCAAAATTGGCCACTGTGCACTTTTTTTTTTCTCATTGCACGTTTATGCAGTGAGTGAAAGATGAGTTTTGGGTGAGAGTAGAAGCATGTATGGACAGATTGAGAGGAGCGAGAGAGTGCTTTTGATTGGAGATACGAATGGCAAAGTTGGGAATGTACGAGTGGATGGAGTGGTTGGTCAGTGGGGTGTGCCAGCTGATGTAGATGGGAATGGTAGTGCTTTGGTGGACATCTGTACTGGTAAGGGGTTGGCAATAGCCAACACCTACTTTTGACATAAGATGATCCACCGGTATACATGGAGAGTAATGAAGAGGATGGATGGTGGACTTGTTGAACGAAAGGCAATGATAGACTACGTGTGTGTGGATGAGCGAATGAGAAGACAAGTGTTGGATGCAAGTGTGCGGAGAGGGTGGGGGAATGGAGTCTCGGACAATCACTTAGTGATGACCAAGGTAAAGCTGCAAAGAAAATGGTTGAGAAGACGAAGGGGAAGACAGGAGGAAACATCTTCTGTGAGAAGAGTGGAGAATTTGCAAGATAGTGAGAAAATGGCTGAGTATAAGAATATAGTGGAAGAAAGATTGGGAAGGTATGAGCTAGAGCAGATGGAAGGGGAGGAAGATGTATGTAAGATATTTACGGAAGAGATAGGCGCAGCATGTGAGGTGGTTTCTGGAGTGAGGAGAAGATGCAAGGGTGTGCAAGGGACAGCATGGTGGAATGATGAGGTGAAACGAGCTGTGGAGCAAAAGAAGAAGGCATATAGTGAATGGTTAGTGAGTAGAGGTAGGGGAGAAGATGAGAGAGAGAAGAGAGAGGTATATGTGAGTAGGAGAAGGGAGGTGAAGAGACTGGTGAAGGAGAGTAAGAAGAAAGTGGATGAAGAGTTTGGGAGGAATCTGAGTGTGAAATGGAGGGAGAGTAAGAAATTGTTTTGGAAGGAGGTAAAGAAAGTAAGGCAGTGTGAAAGGGGAAATAGTAGGGCAGTGAAAGATAGGAATAATAGATTGTTGGTGGAGAAGAGAGAGAAATTGAGGAGATGGAAGGAGCACTTTGAGGATTTGTTGAATGTAGAGAGTGACAGCAGTGCGAGTATAAGTGGTTGGGGAATAGCTGGGAGAAGAAGAGATGAGAGGAGGGAGGAAGAGATCAGTAGGACGGAAGTAGCGGAAGCAATGAAGAAGATCAAGTTGGGGAAGGCCCCAGGAATTGATGGAGGTTTTTTTTTTTTTTTTTTTTTTTTTTTTTTTTTTTACTCTGGGCACAGGCTTCACAGCCTGCTATCAAGGCCCAGCAGTCCTCCTACATACCATACATCTCTACATGTCACCACTTTGGTGCTAACACCCACCATCCATATTGAATACACGCTAGGGCTGTCTCATACAGGACTGGTGTATTGGTATTAGCGGGGGTAATGCCAAGGTATGGGGGTGAGATTGTTGTGGAGTGGATATGGAAGTTGTGTAGATTGGCTTGGGAGGAGGGAAGGATTCCAGAGGACTGGAAATCAGGTATAATTGTTCCTTTATATAAAGGAAAAGGGGAGAGAGAAGTGTGTGGTAACCATAGGGGTATTTGCCTTCTTAGTGTGACTGGTAAAATATATGGTAGAATACTCATTGATAGGGTTAGGCATATGACAGAGGAGCTAGTTGGAGAAGAACAAGGGGGATTTAGGAAGGGAAAAGGGTGTGTAGATCAGATATTTGTTCTAAGATGTTCAGTGGAGAAGTATCTAGAGAAGGGAAAGAAAGTGTATGCTGCCTTCATGGACTTGGAGAAAGCTTATGACAGAATAGATAGGCAAGGTATGTGGAAGGTATTAAGAATATATGGAGTGGATGGGAAATTGTTGAGTGCTTTGAAAACTATGTACGAAGGAGCTAGGGCTACGGTGCGAGTGGATGGTGAGCTGAGTGAGTTTTTTTTATCTCAGTGTGGGACTGAAACAGGGTTGTGTGGTGTCTCCATGGCTGTTTAGTATATACATGGATGGGGTTGTAAAGGAGGTGCAGGGTAGGGCAGTGGATGTGGGGGTGACTCTAATGAATGAGGGTGAGATTTGGAAGATTCCGGTGTTGCTGTTTGCTGATGATACTGTATTGTTGAGTGAAAATGAATGGGAGTTGCAAGGCTTGGTGAATGAATTTGGGACAGTGTGTAGGAGGAGGAAGCTGAAAGTTAATGTAAACAAAAGTAATGTTATGGTGTTTGAGAGGAATGAAGTCACAGAACGTACAGTAAGGTTGGATGGTGAGGATATGGAGAGAGTGCATTCAAGTACTTGGGTAGTGTGATGAGTAAGGATGGAACTTTGGGGGATGAAGTGAGTGAAAGGGTACAGCAGGGAAGGAAGGTTGTTGGTTCACTGAAAGCAGTGAGGAGAAATAGGGAGGTGAGAATGGAAGTTAATAAGTTACTGCATGATAGTATTGTGATCCCTACCCTGAGGTATGGAAGCGAGGGATGGACCTTGCAAGAGGGGAACAAGTCAAGAGTGAGAGCAGTGGAAATGAGTTACTTGAGAGGAGCATGTGGAGTGACATGGAGGGACAGGTTGACGAATGAAGAAGTGAAGGAACGTTGTGGGGTGGATGTGGATGTGGTTGAGAAGATTAGGAGAAATACACTGAGGTGACATGTGGAGAGAATGGAGAATGAAAGACTGACTAAGAGGGTGTATGTAGGTGAGGTGGAGGGAGGGAGAGGGAGGGGTAGACTGAGGATGAGGTGGAGGGATGGAGTTGAGAGGTATATGAGGGAGGGGGGGGGTGAGTTGGGGGGAGGGTAGTCAAATGGTGGGTGACAGAGCGACTTGGAGGCTTTTTGTCTGCGGCCACCCTTTGCGGGATTAGGGCGTCGGGCTATAGATAGATAGACAGACGTTTATGCCTTGGGATATCATTTAGTAAGTGTTCTGTTGATCTCCATGCTCGTACTGTCTCCTCTGTCACACCACATTCTCTCACAGCAGCACAGTTATTGGATGATTTGCATATTCTACCACTTAATGTAAAACAAGATTCATATTTTCTTTGTTTATGATTTGGAGCCATGATGGGGTTTGTGGTTGTTGGAAATAAGATACTGACCCAGAGAGAGTGCTGCTGCTTATCAATTAGTGGCAGCTAGAATGGAAAAAATCAACTTGGTAATGAGCCCTGGTTCAGATCTGGTAGCCTAACCCTGTGCTCAATGGCAACTGGCAAACAACCCAGCCAGTCAATCTCTGAACTGAGACACACCCTGGTATTCATGGCATGTGCTCAACAGGTTACTAACCTTTCTAATGTCCTCATGTCTGTATCCATGGAGATGTTTTTATAAAAATTTGCCCTCATAAAGGAAACAAGTGTTTGATGATGATGATGATGATAGTAATTTCAATGGTTTTTGAAAGTATGTGTACTATTCAAGGTGAGTGTTTGGCAATGTTCCTCCTTCCCTGGGGGTAGGGGGGTTTCAAGAATACTCCCCCAGTATCCCTGCTTGTCGTATGAGGTGACTAAAAGGGTTGATGGTGGGTTAGTGCCCTGTCCCTTAAAAAGAACTAACTAAACAGGCGAACAAAGCACCTCGTACCAGGATGGACGTTGACGACCAAGGAACGGAAAAAGGACATTTTAAGGATGGGAGCGTGGAATATGAGAGGAGTGAATGATTAAGTGAAAGAGAGAGAGATTGTTCAGGTGCTTGAGGATGCAGGAGTGGATGTATGTGGATTGACTGAAAATAAATGGAAAGGTGAAAGGGTGAGAGAATGGGAGTATGGTTTGGGAATACATGTGGGAGTTAATGAGAATGAGAGGGCAAGAGAGGGAGTATGTCTGATGATAAGCAAGAAGTGGAAGGAGAATATAAGAGAGTATGGAACAGTGGGTGCATGGACTGTATAGGTGAGGATGAAAGTTGGTATACAAGCTTCAGCGATTGTATGTGCATATGTGCCGACAGAGGACCAAGTGGCAAGAGTGAAAGATGAGTTTTGGGCAAGTGTAGAAGCATTTATGGATAAGTTTGAGAGGAGTGAGAGAGTGTTTTTGATTGGAGACATGAATGGCAAAGTTGGGAATATATGAGTGGATGGAGTGGTTGGTCAGTGGGGTGTGCCAGCTGAAGTAGATGGGAATGGTAGTGCTTTGGTGGACATCTGTGCTAGTAAGGGGTTGGCAATAGCCAACGCCATCTTCCGGCATAAGATGATCCACAGGTATACATGGAGTCGTGAGGAGGATGGATGGTGAACTTGTTGAACAAAAGGCAATGATAGATTACATGTGTGTGGATGAGCGAATGAGAAGACAAGTGTTGGATGCAAGAGTGTGGAGAGGGTGGGGGAATGGAATCTCGAACCATCACTTAGTGATGGCCAAGTTAAGGCTGCAAAGAAAATGGGTGAAGAGATGCAGGGGAAGACAGGAAGAAACAGCTCCTGTGAAAAGAGTGGAGAAGTTGCAAGAGAGTGAGAAAATGGCAGTGTATAAGAGCATAATGGAAGAAAGATTGGGAAGGTATAAGTTAGAGCACTTGGAAGGGGTGGAAGAAGTATGCAAGATATTCAAGGAAGAGATAGGCACAGTGTGCGATGTGGTTTGTGGAGTGAGGAGGAGATGCAGGGGTGTGCAAGGGACAGCATGATGGAATGATGAGGTGAAACGAGCTGTGGAACAAAAGAAGGCATATAGTGACTGGCTAACACGTATAGGTAGGGAAAAGATGAGAGAGAAGAGAGGAGGTATAAGTCAGCAGAAAGGAGGTGAAGAGATTGGTGAAGAAGAGTAAGAAGAGAGTGGATGAAGAGTTTGGGAGGAATCTGAGTGTGAAATGGAGGGAGAGTAAGAAATTGTTCTGGAGGGAGGTAAAGAAAGTAAGATAGTGGGAAAGGGGAAATAGTAGGGGAGTGAAAGATGGGAATAATAGATTGTTGGTGGAGAAGAGAGAGAAAATGAGGAGTTGGAAGCATCGTGAGAGGAGCCATAAATAGAGCATTTATCGAGAAAAAGAGTCAGTCAGACCTAGCTGTATGTTACTGTATACAACTGTACGGCTGAACAGCACTCTATATTTAACAATCTTTGTTCAGCTACAGCCATGACGTCTGGGAAACTACTGAACAGCATGGAGTTCAGCTTTAACAAACTATTGGCGTTAATGTCAAGGGTCTGGTACCAATTAGTTCATTATATCAAGGGTGTACTATATATTGTTATACTGTAGTAATTTTTCTGTTTTGCATACCAGTACAGTATGTCGATGGCACTGCATTGTAGTTCCACATAATGGTGAAGATATTTGACCAGTGATTGCACTGTAATTTTATATGTTGCAGTTAATCAATGACTATGAGAGTTTTATAGATTTTAGCATATTAAAGGCAACCACAAAACCTTCAGTGGTCTCTACAGCAGCAAACCACATTTATTTAGTGCAGGTTTATGTTTCACGTGAGCACTTCAGGAAGGCCTAATTAATGTTGTTAGTTCACTCTTGTTAGCCCAGTTTATATTGGTATCAGCCAATAACAATCCATTTCTTTAGGTGCTGGGAACATTGTGCAAAACTGTTTTTTCCCTTGCCTATATTACAGTATTTTCTGCCAAATAAGCACTGCTGGGGACATAGGATGGTCTCCTACAGCATTAAGATTGAGAACCTGGTTAGCCTAGCCTTGGGTCCTCCTAGACTCATGAAGGGTGGTTAGGATTGGCTGTTCCTGTTTTCTGTGTCTGTATACAGTACATTGTTTTAACTCTGCATTCCTCTCCTCAGAAAAAACTGTATGCGGAATACCTACAACAAAGTGTGTCTGAGCACGATATGTGAGTGCTGGATACCCTTACCTCCCCTCCAGCAGGAAGCATTTATGATCAACCAGAAAGATGACTGCTCCTCTGTAGTACAAAGTAGTGCTTGGCTCACACAGTGCCTACATTTACTCACAGATCATAATGAAGATGTATTTTTATGACTGCTATTGGTTTGGATTTTGTACATTAGTCCTCCAGATGATGTATATTTTTCTTGACATAAAACAATAGACTCATCAGACAACATATTAAATTTGCTGTGTGCATGTTGAATAACTATACTATCCTTTTGTTGGTCAGAGAGTCAGAGATTATATGGAATGTTGTTGCTAGATTTTAATCATAATTTATGTTTGCGTTAAACAAATATTTATGTGCTTTAGCTTGTATTGCATTGCACTGAACAAAAATATTTTTATCACCATTTTTGACTTCAGTTTGATAGCTATTTGTATGAACTCAGATTACCTACTTTGTTCTCAAGGATGAATTTTAACTTTTTAAATATATATCACATTACATGTTCCTTGACTGAGAGTGGTATTCATAAAAATGTTTGATTTTAATGTGTACCTTCAGGGAGCAGTTTAGCATCTGTAATTCAAGGGGTGAAATATTTTTCATGTGTGTTCAAGTTATCCTGTCTATGTTTTCATGACATGTTGTACTGGTAGGAAACTAGTTATGTGCATTGTTCATAAGCATTATATACCCATAACTTCTAAATAGCATGTTAATTTTGCTTATCAAATATGAGCTAGGATTTTGCATGTTCCTGCTTAACATTTGGTACTGTGTAAACTAGTGCCTCACTCAGGAAGTATATAGCGGATAGTGATATGGATGTATCCAGATGGTAACATCTGAGGTTATCAAGGAAGTGAGTTTGATCCACATGAGGCAGAAGTTGCATATGAAATTAAATCCCAAAAGTAAGTCAGATGAAGAAGGGTAAGTATGTACAAGATATAAGTTTGGAGAAAGAACTGAAGTCTGCTCTTGAATTTTTTTTTAGAATCCAGTAAGAACTCAGACTTTGGCAGTGCTTCCATTGATTAAAATCATCTGGTAGGCTACCTCCTATTTAATTTTACTGCAAAATATAAACAAGGTAAAGGTATTAATGAAATTGAATTTAAATGTTCTGTAATTTATCTTTTAGAGTTCAAAAGTATGAAGTGGAAAATTTTTTAACATGACAGTGGAAAAATTATGATATTGTATAAACCATGTGGCATCATACTTACATAATGCATTTTAATACTTTTGTATTTTGGTATTTTCTACTGTGCATTATGTGAAACAATACTTAACAAAACTTCTACCTTTTGACAGTATGTTTAGTTATTCTCTTCTGAGTACTTGTTAAAAAAAAATAATAATAATTTAAAAAAAAAACTGTTTTGCTTACTATAAGCCTTTGAAATCACTTTCTGGATATGGCTCACATGTGTGAGACTTTATATTAAGCATGAGAGAGGGTGAATATCTTGACTGGTTAGTCAAAGTGGCATGTGATACATCTCATTAATGCTTGTTATATAAATATAGAATTATGAACTTCCATCAGTATCACTTTCCAGTCTGTAACCTTTTTACTGTGATGATGTCTGTATTCAACATAAGGAAATTTTTTATTAAGGCTAGGAAGAAGGAACCAGAGGCTGGAAGCTTGCAAACTGTTCCCCCCAAGAAAAAATAAAAAGGAACAGAGAGTGAAATTCAGGATTCATTCATTTTGAGATGCATAGACACACTCAACCCCTTGGCTAAGAATAGTATTCCGGAAATGCCGCTTAGACACACTCAACCCCTTGGCTAAGAATAGTATTCCGGAAATGCCGATCGATAGACTGCATTGTACATTCCGGAAGAGCCACATGAAATATTGTGAACCTTTCGGTCATTTTTCGTGCCTACTGCATGCTTATGCTTGATAAATGGTTGCGAATCATTAGTGTGGAGTGTAAACTTTGTCTGACTAAAATGTTATCAAGTGTGGGAGGTATAAGTGGGTGAAAACACATGATGAAAATATGATATTTTAACTGGTTTTCCTGCACCAGTGACAGGAACTGTTTAGGGTCCTCCAGCCTCAGGGTTAAAAGACTAGAGGTCATAGACAGTAGTAAATAAAGACAGAGGAAGACAATTCCAGAGTTGACCTGTTGCATACATGAAGGAGTGGGAGTACTGTAATGGTTACCTCTTGCATTAGAGAGTTGGGCAGAAAACGGATGAGAGTTTACTGCTAGATGGGTGCTATGCTCCTGCTGTAGTGGTGGAGGGATGCAAGCAGACAGTTCAGAGGAGCAGTGGCCATTGAAACAGTGATAGGAAAGAGCTAAAGATCCAACAGTGCACCGAACAGTTTGAGGCTGATGGAAGCAAAGAGGAGGAGAGTTAATGAGATGAAAAGCCTTTGACTCCACCTTGTTGAGAAAGCTGTATGTGGGGAGTCTCCCCACACATGAGAGATTTACTCTTCAGAGGGGTGAGTAAAACATGTATAATGTCAACAACTGTGCAGGGGTAATGAAGGCATGGAACCAGCTTTGCACAAGGAGCTTGGATCTCCGTTATCCTATTCGTCATGATGATGTCCATTTATAAAATTTCCATAAACACCCAAGGCAGTTTTATTGGGTCTAGGGGAGAATGGTTTTATTGAAGGAATGGTGAGGGAAGGGATTTAATCCCAGAGCTAGACAACCATGGCCATATTGCCCCGCCAGGTTACAGGAGCACGCTACCACTCTCAGCACGGCAGCCTCGGGCGAAGCTCAAACTCACGACCTCCCTGCCACGAGCTTGGCGTTCTACCTCTGAGCCACCGCGCCCCCGAATGATGAGGAAAGTATGTGCCATTTTCATTGTTTTTCAGCTGGTATATTCATTAAGCACTGTATCATATAAATCATGTGAAGTGTTGCATGTTGGAAGTGCAAAGTAAAGTACAAGTTGATGTAATGGAGGAACACTTCCTGAGCCAGAAAATGTATACAGTACAGTAATCCCTCCAAGATCCGAAGTAATAGAGCCAAAGGCATGTCCGGGACTTGGGAAAATGCCCCCTGGACAGGTACTTATGGACCCTAACCCAGCCTAACTTTGAAAACCACCTTACTAACTCCCTAAAGGACCTGCACAGCACCTATTTAAGACCCAATTCACACAAATAAGGGACAGAAACCATGAAATAAATGAAAAGGAACCAGAGAATGAGGAATCAGAAGTGAGTATGGACAATATTTAGCAGTGTACAGGGTACTTACAACATGTCCGTGGCCGTTGCGAAGATTAACCCGCCTCCTCTCGGACTCTGAGAGTACGAAGGTGCAATTGAAGCATATACAGTAATCCAGTGTTGCGCTGCACTTAATCCTTTACACTCTGAATTCTAATTTCTTAACACTGCACATTCTTTTCTTACTTGCGCTGCACTTGAAACTCACCAGTGTTGCACTCTGCACTTAATCCTTGGCACTATGAATTCTAATTTCTTAACACTGCACATTCTGTTCCTAACACTGCACAACACTGTAAATTCCCATGTGGTCTAGTGGCGAGTTTTTGCTGTTTATCCACTGCCAGAGTCTGAGAGTAGGTGTTGCAGGTGGCCAAGGGGTGCCTCACTGGGATGTGGTGATGGGCTACCCACTGCAGACTACTCTGAAGACAGCTGCAAACTCACATCCAGTGGAGACTCCACCGTGGCCGATGTGCTGGGCTGTGGCTTGGAGGTGGAAGGCATGTCTTGCTGAGGCTTTGGTGAGGGGCCAGTGCTGGGCACGACGGGGGTCACGGACCTGAAGAATGTGTCAGTGGTTGATTGACGTAAGGAACGGCGATTCTGGCAAGTGATGATGTGCACACTTCCTCCACAAGTCCCAAGGGCTTCATCTCCCTGTCGCAGTCCAGTTGTTCAAGGTAGTCCAGAACGAACTCGACATGCTCCTGGAGTGCACTCAGCTTGGGGATGGCTGGAGTAGTGGAGTGCTGAGAGGAGTCCGCATCATCCTCGCTGTCCTTGTTGGAATCTTCCAGCTGGGTACTTGTACCTGCAACTGAAGATGCGATCTCCATATCAGACATGATCTGATACCCAGGATCACGCTCGTCATCATCCAACCACTCACACTCTTCATCCACATCCACCTCATCGCCAGCTGCTCAAAAGATGCACATGGAAGTCATGCATGTCAAAACCTAGAAAGTCGTGCACCACACTGGCTCCAAGAAGCAGACGAGACCAACCACTTTCCAGAGTCTTGACAAAGACTTCCCTCCATGCACTGGCCCAGTTGTAGATGACTGACTTGATGTTGTAGCAGCGAAGGTTTTCTACAGTCTCCTGGCCTCGCGTGTCCCGCCCCTCCCTGCGCTCATCCTCGTCCTTTAGAACAACCACCACCTCATCCAGGAACTTCCGACGATACAGTCTCTTCGTTGCCACAATCATTCCTTGGTCCATTGGTTGGATGAGAGCAGTTGTATTAGTTGGCAAAAACAAGCACCTAATGCGGCCATTCTTGGCCACCAACCCCTTGTTGGACAGATGCGCAGGTGCATTGTCCAAGGGAAAGAGAGCTTTTACCCGGTCACGTGGAATTCCCAGTGTTTTCGTCTGATAATGGATGGCCTTCTTGACAAAGTGTTGGTGAAACCAGTCTTTGAAGGTCTTGGCAGTGAACCAAGCCATCACAGAATGGTACCAAACGACAGGAAGGACATCCATCAACCCACCAAGGCACCGAGGCTGCATTGCACGACCAACAATAATGGGCTTGAGCCGGTGCATGCCATTAGTGTTGGCACAACACGAAGCATATATCTGCTGCTTGGAAAGCTTACGTCCAGATACACGGTTCTCTGTCTCCTCTGCTAGGGTGCTCATGGGCAGCGAGAGATAGAAATGATCAGTTTCGTCAGTGTTGTAGACTTGACTGAGAGTGAGGCCCTCCCTGTCGATCAAGCCCTTCACCTTCTGCCAAAACTCTTCTACTCCATCCTTGTTAGCGTCCGAAGCTTCGCCATGGGCCTTACGATTGGTAAGTCAATGTTGTAACTTGAAAGCAAAAGGCGTACCCTCGGATGCCTTGAAGTCTGGGGTGTCGTGTAACCTTGCGAACTTCTCAGCAGCAGCCTTCAGCTCCATACCATGCACCAGCACACTAGCAGCGCATTGTTGACAGTTCCAAATCAGCGTGGAGCAGTTGATTTCTGCAAACCTGGGAGGGCACATAATCCTCCTCTGCACATTGTGTTTGGTCTTCGATGTGAAGTCAGCCGTGTGCTGGGTGAGTTTGTTCCGGGATTTCTTGATATTGAACAAGGTAGAGAAGGCCAGGTTAAATTCTCGGAGGATGAGGGAAACCGACCATCTCATATCCACCTTCTCCAATATCTCTCTCTTCTTCTCCAGAGTCAGAACCACTTGTTTCCTCTTCCCGGGGGGCGGGGCCATCATCAGACACACGAGTAAGAGGCAGCAGAGGAACAGGAGGGCCTGCAGTAGGTACAGCACAACCACAGGAGCGAGCACATGAGCAGCCATAGCGACAAGCTTGTAGTCACAATGGCAGGTAGGCGGGAAATGGGGAGGAGGCAGGGGCGCTTTGCCGGACGTCAGAGGAACTATGCACCAAAACACAGCTGTTCGTCACCACGCAGGAAGTTCAAAGTGGGATTGAAAACAGGGTTGAAAACTTTTTGGTTTCCGAAGACTCAAGCCCAAAATGTCTGCTACTTAGGGTGTCCGGGACTTGGGCATCCAGGTCTTAAAGGGGATTACTGTATTCATCAGTAATCTTTGCTAAGGGAAAAAAAGTCGAGATTGAGCAGCAGGAAGGGGTCCAGTTAATCTTGACAAATGTCATTCTTCCTGATATATAATATTTCTGCTGTGTAGTTGAGAGAATAGCCTGGCTTCCACGTATCCAGTGTCTTTATGGTTCAGGGCATATGCCAGACAAAGCATCCAAAGTAGGAACCTCACTTCTATACATTATTACAAGGTTTTATAAATCAAAGCATCTTAACCAAGGAATAGTGCCCAAGAAATGGGTGCCTTACTTTCATTAGAAGAGTTCTGGACAAATGTAGAAGTGTGCATGGAAAAGTTTGGAAGGAACGAGGGAGTGTTTTCGATCGGTGATGTGAATGGTAAAGTTGGGAATGTGAAGGTGGATGGAATAGTTGGTGAGTGGGGTGTGCCTGCTGAGATAGATGAGAATGGGAGTGCGTTAGTGGACATTTGTGCTGGGAGGGGGTTGGTGATAGCCAATACTCTCTTCAGGCATAAAATGATCCACAGGTATACATGGCGAGTGATGAGAAGGGTGGGTGGTGAATTGAATGAAAGGAAGGCAATGATTGATTATGTGTGTGTGGATGAAAGGATGCGAAGATGTGTAATGGATGCAAGAGCTTATAGAGGTTGGGGGAGTGGACTTTCTGACCACTACTTGGTGGTGGCCAGAATTAGGATTCAAGTAAGATGGAGGAATAGAAGAAGGGAAAGATGAGAGGAAGGAGTAGTTGCAAGGAGTGGAAAGGTTACAAGAGGATGAGAAAAAGGCAGAGTATAAGAGAGAAATGGAGGAACGATTGGGCAAATATGAATTGGAGCAGATGGGAGACGTGGAAGGTGTGTGTAGGATATTTACAGAAGAAATATGTGCAGCATGTGATGTGGTGTGTGGAAGGAAGAGAAGACGGAGGGGGGTGCAAGGAACAGCGTGGTGGAATGAAGAGGTGAAACAGGCTGTGGCACAAAAGAAGAAAGCATACAATGAATGGATGAGAAATAGGGGCGTGGAAGAAGTTGAGAGGCGGAAGAGAGAGTTTTATGTAGAAAGAAAGAGAGAGGTGAAAAGATTAGTAAGAGAGAGTAAGAAGAGAGTGGATGAATTTGGAAGGAATTTGAGTGTAAAGTGGAGGGACTGAAAGAAAATGTTCTGGAAAGAGGTGAAAAGAGTAAGACAGGGTGGAAGTGAAGTTAGCAGGGGAGTGAAAGATAAAAATGGTAGATTACTATTGGAGAAGGGAGAAAAAGTGAGCAGATGGAGAGAACACTTTAAGGAATTGTTGAACATAGAGGATGGAAGTAATGCGAGTATAAGTGGCTGGGGAATGGCTGGGAGAAGGAGGGAGGTGAGAAGACAGGAAGAAATCAGTAGGATAGAAGTTGTGGAAGCAATGAAGAAAGTTAAATCGGGGAAAGCCCCAGGAATTGATGGAGTGTGTGGTGAAATGCTGAAGCATGGGGGAGAGATAGTAGTAGAATGGATGTGGAAGATGTGCAGATTGGCCTGGGAGGAAGGTAGAGTCCCGGAGGATTGGAAGTCAGATATAATTATTCCCTTGTACAAAGGAAAAGGGGAAAAAGAAGTGTGTGGTAATCATAGGGGCATTTGTCTTCTTAGTATAATAGGAAAAGTGTATGGTAGGATACTTATTGACTGAGTTAGAGAAAGAACAGAGAAATTAGTTGGAGAAGAACAGGGAGGCTTTAGGAAGGGAAGAGGTTGTGTAGATCAGATATTCATTCTTAGATCTTTAGTGGAAAAGTTTCTAGAGAAGGGAAAGAAGTTGTATGCGGCTTTCATGGATTTGGAGAAAGCATATGACAGGGTGGATAGACAAGGATTGTGGAAAGTGTTAAGAATATATGGAGTAGATGGGAAGTTGTTGAATGCTGCGAAGAGTATGTACGATGGTGCGAAGGCTGCAGTGCGTGTGGATGGTGAACTAAGTGAATTTTTCTCTTTGAAAGTTGGGTTGAAACAGGGATGTGTCATGTCTCCATGGTTGTTCAATCTGTACATGGATGGGGTAATAAAAGAGGTACAAGGTAGGGTAGTGGATGTTGGAGTGGCCCTGGTGAGAGAGGATAGTGTTTGGAAACTCCCTGTACTGTTGTCTGCAGATGATACTGTGTTGTTGAGTGAAGACGAAGGGGAGCTGCAAGGCTTGGTGGATGAGTTTGGGAGAGTGTGTAAGAAACGGAATCTAAAGGTGAATGTAGGGAAGAGTAAAGTGATGGTCTTTGAGAGAGGTGAAGTCAGTGAATGTACAGCGAGGTTGGATGGTGAGGAATTGGAAAATGTGAGTACATTTAAGTCCTTGGGTAGTGTGATGAATACGGATTGAGGTTTGGAGGGTGAAGTGCTTGAAAGGGTACAGCAGGGAAGAAAGGTTGCTGGTTCTTTGAAAGCAGTGATAAGAAACAGGGAAGTGAGCATGGAAGTGGAAAAGTTACTACATGACAGTATTGTGATACCAACTCTAACATATGGAAGTGAAGCTTGGACGTTGTTGGAAGGACATAAGTCAAGAGTGAGAGCAGTGGAAATGAGTTATTTAAGAGGAGCCTGTGGAGTCACATGGAGAGACAGGCTGACGAATGAGGATATAAAGGAGCGTTGTGGTGTGGATGTGGATATGATAGGAAGCGTTATGAGGAACACATTGAGGTGGTTTGGCCATGTGGAGAGGATGGAGGGTGAAAGACTGACGAAGAGAGTGTATGTGAGTGAGGTGGAGGGGGTAAGAGGGAGGGGGAGGCCGAGGATGAGATGGAGGGATGTGGTGGAGAGGTAGATGAGAGAGGGGGGTGTTAGTTGGGAGCAGGGCAGTGAAATGGCGGGGGACAGGGCGACTTGGAGGCGATTTGTTTGTGGCCACCCCAAATGGGATTGAGGCGTCTGGCAATAGACAGACTTTCATTTGGACAGGCTTAGAAGTAGTAATCCCTGTATTATCCGGACGCCCACTATCCGGACTTCCCACTTACTAAACATTTTGGGCCCAGGCCTTTGTAATCCAAAAATGGCCAAAAAACATAAAAAAAAAAAAAATCCAAATTTTTTTCAACCGTACTTTGAAATTGGCGCGCAGCGCCAAACAGCTGTGTTTACGCTTGCAGCCACTACTTAATTCCCTCATCCCTCCCCAGTTACCACCTAACTAACGTCCTGACTAGACGCTCATTCAATGGATGCCACACTTGCTCGTTCTTGTGAATAAACAGTGAATAAACTGCAATACCTCGCCACTAGATCACATGTGTTGTGCAGAGTTATGAATTAGAATTCAGAGTGCAAAGATTAAGTACAGATTGTAAACTGGCAGTTGAAACTGGCGTGGTGCAATCAAGAACAGAATGTGCAATGTTAAACAATTATAACTCATAGTGCAAAGAATAAAGTGCAGCACAACACTGGATTACTGTACATGCTTCAAGAGCATTTTCACCACAGACAGAGCCTTAGAGGAGGCAGGCTAACCTTTGTAACGAACAGCCACTGACGTGTTCTAAGTACCCTGTACGCTGCTAAAAATTTTCCATGCTCACATCTAATTCCTCATTCTCTGGTTCCTTTTCATTTACTTCATAGTATCTGTCCCTTACTTGTGTGAATAGGGTCTTCAATAGGTGCTATGCATATCCTGTAGAGAGCTATGTGGGTGGTTTTCTAACCCAGGCTGGGTTAGGGTCCATAAGTAACAGTCCAGGAGGCAGGGGCCCACTATCCGGATGGACCCACTTTCCGGACACAGAACACGAGGCAGAGGCAAGGAGTGGCTCAAAAATGCCATTTTCTATTAGTGCGTGACCACCCCTCATACAGAGCGTCATGTGTCGTCATGTTGATGCGCAGAAATTCCCGGGCATTCTACTGCGCAGCTTGGGGTACAAGGGAGCGGGTGCGCCATAACAGTCCTGGCTCGTGGACTGTGCAGATCCGCCCTCTACAGCTAACCTGTCATGTACAACGTGTGGTGTTTTTTGCATTGCTCCATCCTTGCCTGTACTTTGCCACACCATGGCTCCAACCCCAAGAGTTAAGAAACTTCTGACGCACGCCACCAAGTTAAAGATCATTAAGATGAAGGAGGAGGGTCAAGGAAACACTGCCATCGGGAGAGCCCTGGGACTGGCTGAATCTACAGTGAGAACTGTGTGGAAGAACTGTGAAGCCATAAAGGCTGTAGTGAAGACGTACAGTGCCTCTGACCTAGACGGCCGTTCGCGGGTGGGAAATCATGCTATGATACTAATGGAGCGCTATCTTGCCACCTTCATAATGAGGAAGGAAAAGGAAGGTGTTCCACTGAATGGAAGATTTATTCGGAACCAAGCCCAGCTCTTTTACAAGGCAGCATCTCGCAGGTTAAAAGTGGAAAAGCCTTTCAGGGCATCGGTTGGATGGCTGGACCGTTTTCTCAAGCGCAAGGAACTCCGTTACATGAAAGTGTCTGGTGAACGTGCCTCTGCTGACGAGCTGGACGCGAGAGACTATCCTGCGATATTTAGAGTGATTATTGAAGAGGGACAGCGATTATTCAAGAGGGATGAAATAAACAGAAGACAGACGCTCATAACAAGCTACACACAGCGGGCTCAAGTTGGTGAAATTGCGGAACCAGCGACATCGTCTGCTCCTGTTCCTGTTGAGGATGAAGAGGATGCAATGTCAGTAGTGTCAGCATTGGACTTTGAAGGGTTTATGGCCGAAGTGAGTGACTTTGATGTTCCTGGGGAAGGTGATCAAGAGGAGTCTGTGGAGGGAAGTGTTGGTGCGGTGGGAGGTGTGGTGGGGAGTACGGCGCTGTAAGTGTTGCCGCGCCTCGGAACCCCTGTTATTTAAGGTCATCAGGCCCATTGTCTACTGTTGTTAAGGTGACTACCCATATTTTTGTTATTGTAGCTATAGCTTTAGTACAATGTCTGAAAAATATGACCTTTATTATATCTCTAAGGGCCAAAAAATGTCCAGGTATGAGGGGGTACCGCCCATATGTAATTATTCCCATAAGATTATGTATTCTCAGTACGCGAATTCCCAGTGTGCAAGGTCATGGACCGCCCAATCTCTCGCGCACTGTGCAAGCCTACTGTATATATATATATGCCGCCCTCTCCCAGTGACGACTCAGAGAGATGCCTAGAACCACTGTCTGACTCACTGACTCACTTCTTCATTTCTGCAGCATTCACGGCCTTTCCTCTTTCTCTCTGTTGAACACCACCTCTCCTCCTCTAAACCTCACCTTCTCCTCTTGACAGAGACTCAGCTGTCTGAGGCAACTGACAGCAACCCTTCTGTTTTCTCCTACATTCTCTATACTCATTTCAAAGCCAAAGGTAGCTGTTGTGTATATGTATGCAACGATTTATCTTGCTCTCGTGTTCCTGAACTTGAGTCTTCTGAATTCTCTACTCTCTGGCTTCGGCTTTCTTGTCATTCTTTGACTAAACACATCAGCTCTGTTTACTCATCGCCTAATTCTACTGGCTA
The DNA here is from genome assembly GCF_032717465.1 of Coenobita brevimanus. NCBI lineage: Eukaryota > Metazoa > Arthropoda > Malacostraca > Decapoda > Coenobitidae > Coenobita > Coenobita brevimanus. Next base: position 56,723,387 of record NC_136976.1, read on the forward strand.
TGAAAAATTCTTCAACTATCTTACTTCTACGATGGAACACATTCTATCCATGTCTCCTTTCTCTGAAATCTCCATTCTAGATTTCAATGTTCACCACCACCTTTTGCTCCCCTCTCCTTTCACTGATTCACCTGGTGAACAAGTCTACATCTTTACTATCCTTAATGACCTAGAGCAGCTTGTACAGCACCCTACCCGTATCCCTGACCGCCTTGGAGAGAGCTCCAACATTCTTGACCTCTTCATTACAACTAATCCTTCTGCTTACACTGTTAATCTTTCCTCTCCATTGGGCTCCTCCGATCACAACCTTATTACTTTAACCTGTTCTATCGCTCCTGTATGGCCTGTGGACCCTCTAAAGAAACGTCGTCTGTGGCACTTTGGAGCTGCAGATTGGGAGGCCCTCAGGCAGCACTTCTTTGATTTTCCATGGAATGATTATTGCTTCCATGGCCAGGAGCCGTCTCGGTGTGCCTTGTGTATTACGGAGGTTATTCTCTCAGGCATGGAAGCATACATTCCCTTCTCATATCCTTTGGCTAATGCAAGAAAGCCTTGGTTTAATCACGCTTGTTCTAATGCTGTCCGCAACAAGGAGAGGGCCTATAAAAGGTACCAGAGCCAACACACCTCTGAATCACATCTTGTTTATGTTTCTGCTAAGTCTGTTCTTCACTCTGCTAAAAATAATTTCATCCGTACTAAATGCTCTCAACTCTCCAACTCGAATTCTGCCTGCTCCTTCTGGCACCTTGCCAAAAACCTTTCTAACAACTTTGCCTCCTCTCTTCTATTCTGATAGTTCTGTAACTATTTCTTCTACTGATAAAGCAGATCTCTTCGCTCAGACTTTCTCCTCCAATTCCATCTCAGATGATTCTGGTGCTGTTCCTCCATCACTTCCCCCCTCAGACATCCTCATGACTGACATTAAAATTTCTTCAGCTGATGTATTTTCTGCCATCACTGGCCTCAATACTAACAAGGAATATGGGCCTGATGGAGCCCCTCCTGCTGTCTTCGAGAACTGTGCTTCAGTGCTTATACCCTGCCAAGGTAAACTCTTTTGTCTTTGTCTGTCAACTTGTACCTTTTCTTCTAGCTGGAAGTTTGCTCTCATTCAGCCAGTCCCAAAGAATGGAGACCATTCCCAGCCCTCTAACTATCGTCCAATTGCTTTAACATCCTGAGTCTCAAAAATTTTCAAATCAATTCTTAACAGAAAAATTTTAAAGCATCTTTCCTATCACATTTTTCTTTCTGATCGTCAGTATGGGTTCCATCAGGGATGTTCCACTGGCGATCTTCTCACCTACCTTTCAAACTCCTGGTCATTCTCCTTTTGGGACTTTGGTGGAAGCTTTGCATTGCATTTGACATCTCAAAGGCTTTCAATCGAGTCTGGCATAAACCTTTAATTTCCAAACTGCCCTCTTACGGTTTCTATCTGTCTATCTGTGCCTTCATCTATAGCTTTCTTTCTGGTCGTTCTATAGCCACTGTTGTAAACGGCCTTCATTCTTCTCCTAGATCTATCAAGAGTTGTGTTCCTCAGGGCTCTGTCCTATCACCAACTGTCTTCTTTTATTCATCAGTGTCCTAAGCTGTACATCTAACCCTATCCACTCTTACGCTGATGATTCCACCCTTCACCTTTCCATTCGGTTCCCGCAACGTCCATCTCAGCAATTACTTCAACAAACAAGGGATGAGGCTATGGCACACCTAATGTTGACTTGGTTTGTATCTCTGACTGGGGTAAAAATATTGTTGTTGTTTTTAATGCATCAAAAACTCAGTTTTTACACCTATCAACCTGACACAATCTTCCACAGGTGTACCCACTAATGTTTAATAATATCCAGCTCAATCCTGCATCATCCTTGACCATCCTTGGGGTTTCATTCACTCGGGACTTATCTCAGAAAGAACACACTGCATCTCATTGTAAAATCTGCTTCCAAGAGATTAGGTGTCCTAAGCCAACTCTGTACCTTCATTACCCTTGCACAGTTGTTAACTTTATACACAGGTTTTATTCGTCCCTGTTTAGGGTACAACTCCCATGTGTGGGGAGGCTCCCCACATACAGCTCTTCTCAATAGGGTGGAGTCAAAGGCTTTTCGTCTCATCAACTCACCTCCTCTTACTGGCTCCTTTCAACCTCTGTCTCTTCGCCGCACTGTTGCCTCTATCTTTTTTCTATCGCTACTTCAATGGTCACTGTACCTCTGAACTGTCTGCCTAGCCCGGGGCTAGGCAGTTGATCCCGACATTTAAGATGAGAGTGACCAGCCTCACTCATCCCTGAATGGCATTACACGAGCAATCAACCGCAACCATCCCTTGGATATAAACCTTCACCGGCTCAATCCGATTGGAGCGCAATAATTACCCACTAAACCACCAGGCGCCAAAATTTGGTTATATGGTTACCACCCAGCGTAGTGGTACAGGAAACCATTTGGTTTGTCATTCTGTAGAGTCACCCACAGGCAGAAGGAAGAGAAAAGAATGAAGGGAAGAAAGACAGAAGAGGGAGTGTAAAGTTGCCCATAGGCAGAAGGACAAGGAAAGAATGAACGAAAGGAAGACAGAAGAGGATGGAAGGAAAAAGGGATGGAGGAGAGGAAAGGGCACACACCCAAGAGCAACACTACATCGAGTGAGTCGATGGTGAGCGCCCCCACCTACCACAAATAGATATATATATATATATATATATATATATATAAAAGGTATCAAGAGGAAAATTATTCATTTTGTCTTTGAAAAGGACAAGGAAAGAAAAATGCTTAATTTTTGTGTCTCTTGTTCTTGCTGTAAAAACAAACTAGAGTCAAGAAAGGGAACTGCCAGTAAATTTGTTTGTGAATCTGGGTCAAGAACTGTCTCAACATATCATCACAAAAGTCCTGCCTCTAAGTAAATGGGATGGGAAGTGTAAGGAATATCTCTGGAGACAAACTATCAGAGGAGCACAATATCCTCATGCATAATAAAGCTCAAAAGATCTGCTTACACCAAACACAATGAGTGGTAATGATGTTAGCACATCCTTGTGCTATCATCATCATCAGCATGACCTTTTTTCCCACCTGAAAGTGGGATGAAGTAGAATCCAGAAACAAGGAAAAATGGAAAGTACAAAAGTGGAAGAATTATAGTACAATATTAAATGCATGTCCAGTGAAATATGCTAACGAGTGCCTAGAAATCATTACAATAATACATTTAAAAATCATTACAGCAAACAACTTTTTCTATGCTCTGCCTAATTTGTGTAAGACCTGCATTAACTGTGTGTGTAGGGCAGCAGCAGCCTGGCGGCGCTGAGGTACGATACTGGTGTGAGATTCAGGACGGGCACATTCCTCAATTAATGACATTAACCTGGGGTGCTCTTTCCTCACCCACCCTGGGGGATCATGAAGCAGGCCACTGGGAAGGTCTCTGGAAAATGCATGTGATGACAACATTCCCTGTAAGACAATGAACAGTGTATAAGACAGTCTAGTTGATTTAATGACATACTTTTGTATTTTAACTCTGAGGTAATGATGTACTGTACAGTACAGTGGGAAAAGTTTTATACAGGAGTGAAGTATAAACAATATACTATGCTATATTGATTTATGCTCAACAGTACTTATATATCAAGCTGCTTTACAGCATTCAAAATAAAAATCATTCAGTGTGTTTATAAGTCTTAGTTTCACTGAACTTACAGTAAAATACTATACACAGCTGTTTCAGTTACCTTACAAACAGCAAAGAAGTTGTGATCAGCCATGACATGGCCACAAAGGTCCTCATATGAAAAACTCAGGCAGTCCCTACATCCAAAACCTTCATTAATATGTTCACTGTGATCTGGAAGCAAATTCATTTCTCAAATTATAATCTATTTAGAACAAATAATATAAATTATCATCATGATGATCCCGATGGGGTGAGAAAGGATCCAGAAACAAATTGATAATAAAAAAGTGGGAGGTCTATCAAAGCATGCCACTTAAAGTCTGCAGCTTCATGCTGAGGAAATTCAGTGAAAAGAATTTTTGCATGAAAGATGTGGATGTTGAAAAACAGAGGCAAATGAAATACTGTACTTCAAGCTGAACTGCAAAAAGCAACTGATGAAAGTCATGTACAGTATATGGTAATGCTAATGAATTCTGGGGCTCCCTATTAAAGGACAGTCAACTCAAGGTCACAAATGTACCCTGTGGTTGGATGAAGAGAACCACTAGACATTAGGAACACTGGACGTGGCATAAGGAAGTGGAAGCATCAGTTACAGAATAGAGGAAGTAGTTTAATGAGTGGAAGAAAGGTAGAGATAAAGAGTTCTACTTGATCACCAAGGACAGGGTTAGGGTAAAGGTACACTGGACAAAGACCAGGATGTAGAAGGCAATAAGTGACTAGTTAATTGTTCCAGATGAGAGTTGAGATGTTCAAGATGGCAAAACAGATGGCACAGGAAAGCAGGAAGTGGTCAGGTATATTTCCAATAACTGTTTCAGTCCAGTTTCTCCATTAAAATTATTCATCTCTGCATATCCCTTATCAACACCAGATGCCTTTCCATTATTTAACCTCATCACAGCATGCCTAATTCTGCCAGTGTCACAGTCTCTGATATCATATTTCTTCTTTGCATACCACCAAAATCAAGCATGTTTACCACCATTCTGCTCTGGCCATTCCCATTCATTAATTTCAAAGTACAAGTATTCTCTCCATCTGGAGTAGGAGGCTGTAGCACCTGCCAAACAGGGTGGTTCTCCCAAAGGAAATGGGAATGCTGGTGATAGGGAGAGCTGGAGCTCCTGTTTAACTAGCTACCTAACCATCCCCTTTTCCTGACCTTTTCATTGTGACACTAACATGGAGAGTAGACCAGCATACTCTCCCAGATATTTCCTCTAACTATCTTACGCACTACACCACATGTGCTTTACATATCGCACAGTGTACCCCACTACATTACAGGGGTTGACGCCAGCAAGGACATGGGACCAGAAAACTTTGTCCCTGCTACCTAGTGACGGATTTTTAAGGGAAGGCGTGACAAGGGTTCCGCCGGCATAGACTGTGGGTCCAGGGCGAGATGGGGCTCAAACCTGTGCTACAGGGTACAGGGCATTGCGGTTCCCAGGCTGCCACTTCTGCCCAATAGAGAGGGACCCGAACCTGGGAGTAGTGCCCCAGGAGGCTGCCCTATCAGTAGGTGCATAATGGCTGGGCAGTTACAGTGCCAAGGCATGCTTGGAGGGTGTCCCAGTAGCTGTCCTGGCAGGGTACCCCAAGGCCACTACTACAGCCACTGGTAAGGTTGGTAGGCTAAGGGTCCCAGATCCATTGCCTGGACTTGGTACTGTGCAGGGGGTGGGGCCTGCGGCGTGTCTCTCCCCCTTTATTATTACTATGGCCAAGTACAAGAATGAGTTTCAAAACAAGCCTGAGGATGTTAAATTACCCAGGGGGATGAGAGTGGGTTCATGGAATGTAGGAAGTTTGAGGAGCTGAGTGGGGGAAATGGTTGAGGCATTCAGTAGGAGGTGGGTGGAAGTGGGATTTTTGCAAGAAGTCTGGTACAGGGGTGGATCAGCCACAAAGATTGCTGGGAGGGAATGCTATTATAAGCTGTTTTGGCAGGGGGGGACAGATATGGGGGTGTCGGTGTGTTGGGTGTGGTAAATGGGTGGAATATGTTATGAATGTTGTGAGAGTAAGTGATAGGATATTAGTAGTGAAAATTTTGTTTGGTGGAATGATGTTTGCAATTATATCGGCATATGCTCTACAAGCAGGCTTGAATGAGGTAGAGAAGAATAGATTATGGGATGACTTAATATGTGTAGTAGGTGGTATGAGGGATGACGAGATAGTGGTTTTGGGAGGGGATTTAAATGGTCATGTAGGTGATGCAGCTCAGGGATATGAAGGAGTACCTGGGGGATGTGCATATGGTACAAGAAATGAGGAAGGGGAAAGGATACAGTACTCGAGTTTGGGTAGGCAATGAACATGATTGTGTGCAACACATATTATAGGAAAAGATAGTGTAGGTTGATTACATATGAGTCTGGGGGAAATAGCAGTCAAATAGATTATTTCCTGGTCAGGAGGGCTGATAGGAGGTTAGTGAGGGATGTTAAAGTTATAAAAAGCGAGGAGTGGGTGCAGCAGCACAAATTATTGATGTGACATGGTACTTAAAGAGCGAGTGATGAAAAAGAAGACTTATGTACCCAGGCAGAAAATATGGAAGCTGGAAAACAGAGCAGTAAGGGATGCTTTCTATACCGAGATGAGGAGAGTGGTGGCTGAACAGGGAGCTGTTGACAGAGACATTAATGAACAGTACAGAGTCCTCAAGAACAACCTCTTGAGAGTTACCGATGCAGTATGTGGTTGGACAAGAGGCCCGCCAAGACATAAAGTAACTTGGTGGTAGGATGAAGGTGTAGAGGTTGCAGTTAAGGAGAAAAGTAGGCTTTTCCGGGAGTGGAAGAAGGATGGTAACAAAGAGGAATACTTGGCTGTCAAGTGTAGGGTTAGAAGAGAGGTATACAGGGTGAAGTCTGAGTCACAGAGACTTTCACTTGATAACCTAAATTGTGTGGAAAGGAAGAATATGATCTTTAAGGTGGCAAATCAAGTAAAGAGGGAGAATCGGGATATTCTCTGTGGTTCTAGGACAACTAACCCCTGGACAACTGTCCCCTGGACAATCCCCCGCGTAGGACAACTGCCCCCGGACATTTGCCTCCGCTAAATATCACCCAATTCACTGTACAAGTGGTTGCACGTGTCTAACCTAACCTAACCTAACATAATCTTTAGTGGGAGGCACTTGTCTCAGGGGCGGTTATATTACGGGGAGCGATTGTCTGGGGGCAGTTGTCCGGGAAGCAGTTGTCCTGATACCATTATACGTATGCAGTGTGTGAAGAATGATGAAGGAAGGGTAGTGGTGAACAGTGGGGCTATTAAAGACACATGGGGAGAGCATTATAGCCGGTTGTTGAATGAGGAGTTTGACTGGGACAGGGAAGGTTTGGAGCCAGCAGATCCAGTGTTTGGCCCTTGCCCTTTGATTGATAATGCTACTGTGAGTGAGGCAATAAGCAGGATGCAGGTGGGGAAGGCTGCAGGTGTGTCTGGGTTGACTACTGAAATGCTGAAGGCCTCGAGATATAGGAGTGAGGTTAGTCACTGACCTGATAAATATGGTTAGGTATGAGTGTGTTGTCCCAGATGACTGGCAGAAGAAAGTAACTGTAAATGTGTACAAGAGGAAGGGTGATGCCCTGGAAAGAGGAAATTATAGAGGCATAAAGCTTTTCCATCAGATAATGGAGGTAATGGAGAGAGTTGTAGAATGTATGATTAGAGAAACAATGAATTAGATAGATAGTCTTTCTATATTTATATACCTAGGCTGCTTCCGCCAAAGAAGGGGAGGTAGCCGAGACAGGACAACAAACTCCCAATTTACTCATCCACACACACACGTTTATTCGTATCTTCGTAGAATTGTATTTAAAATAAAACTGAAATACAGTATATACAATAATCCCCCCAGTTAGTGAGGGCTAAGTTCCAAACTCCCTCGCTAATTCTTGACGCCTTCCTGAAAATGACATTTACTGGTAACTGCTAACCTATGAACCACTGATAGTGTGATGCATTACCCATAAATAAACATTTCTTGTTAAATCTGTTTCCCCATTGCTTTTAGCTGTTCAACTGTGCCAACTCTTGTGTGATTTGTCAGCGTAATGGCAGATGGAACTGTCCTAAGTGTTTAACCAAACCTAACCTAACCCAGTTTAACTATATCTAAAACTTTAACCAATCCTAACTTACAGTTGGGAAATTGGGAAACAAAATCCATCTTTGAGTACAAAGAGTAAGTTTCTTCCACTGCGCCGGAAACAATCGTAGGTATGGCTTAACGGCTTAACCCCTCAATGGCCGTGGGTTCAAAAATTTGCATGCACCCCTGGCTGGTCCCAAGACGATGTTTTAAGAGTTCTAACAGTGCATGTGCCATATGGGCGAAAACATCTGAGACCTGATTGCTTGGGATGGTATCATGGAGTTGTTTAAACATACCAGTGACCTTTGTTCCCTTCCCATAATTGTTCACAGTTTTTTATACTGTAGTTAGTGCTAAGTTGATGTCACTGACACCGGTACTGTAAAGGGTTGTTCAACGCCAGGGGTTATTAAGAGGTTAGCGGAATACATTACTGTTTGCATCAATACTCTCTCTTTCACATATACAAAAATGAATAAAAAAGTAAGCACTAAAATGTATGTATAACTTTCAGCAGAAAGACCTTACCAATTCAGTTCATAATCCTCCAGTTTATTTTCTGTATTTTTCCAATTTTTTTTTTTTTTTTTTTTTTTAAAGAACTCGCTGATCAGTGGTCATTTTTTTTTTTTTTTTTTTTTTACTCGCTAATTATTGAAGTTATTAATTACGATTTCAGCAATTCTGGGGTTCTGTAGTATCTTAAATTTTATTACCATATATCAGTATATTAGACTGTTTTTACCACAAAGCAAGGGTAAATCATTCATTATTGTAGATAAATGAATTAAATTATTACACTTCACAGCTCACACTTGACAAGTTGACACACCAGCCCACCTCTATTCCTCAGCTCTAGCCTCCTCACTCCTCACTCCTTTCACAGTTAGACTCCTCCAACAACTAAGACAACTCTATATTGAGTAGGTCCATGTTGCCCTTCATAAAAACAAACCGCTCAAAATTATCAGAGGTCAGACTGGTTTGCAGGCAGGTTTGCATTTGCAGAAGTACTTCCGCAAACACAAAACCACAAATTTGCGTAAAATGTTGCAAATGCAAATCCACAAAGGAAATCACACTTCCACAACTGCGGAGTTTGCAGTTTGCAGAAGTGATGGCAGAAGTGCTCATCTCTGTTCCCCGAGCACAACATGTGTCATATCTACAGCGGAGACTTTTTTTTTTTTTTTTTTTTTTTTTAAATGCGAGGAAGAAGGAACCAAAGGCCATGAGCCCGCAGTAACAGTTCCCTCCAAGAGAAAAACAAAATACAATATAGAGCCAAATTCAAGATCCGATCATTTTGAGATGCCTGGACACACTGCGTTTGAAAGACTGGAGATCATAGGCAGCAGGAAATACAGACAGAGGGAGACAGTTCCAGAGCTGACCTGTTGCATAAATGAAAGACTGGGAGTAACGGTTAACTCTTGCATTAGAGAGTTGGACAGAAAAAGGATGAGAGTTTGCTGCCAGACGGGTGCTACACGCCCGTCGTAGAGGTGGAGGAATGCAAGCAGACAGTTCAGAGGAGCAGTGACCATTAAAGTAGCGATAGAAAAGAGATAAAGATGCAACAGTGCGGCGAAGAGACAGAGGTTGAAGGGAGTCAGTAAGAGGAGGAGAGTTAATGAGACGAAAAGCCTTTGACTCCACCCTATTGAGAAGAGCTGTATGTGGGGAGCCACCCCACACATGAGAGTTGTACTCCACACAGGGGCGGATAAAACCCCTGTATAGAGTCAACAATTGCGCAGGGGTAAAGAAAGAGCGGAGTCGGCTTAGCACACCCAATCTCTTGGAAGCAGATTTTACAAGAGATGTAATATGATCTTTCCAAGATAAGTCCCGAGTAAATGAAACCCCAAGCATGTTCAAGGATGATGCAGGATTAAGCTGAATATTATTAAACATTAGAGGGTATAACTGTGGAAGATTTTGTCGGGTTGATAGGTGTAAGAACTGAGTCTTAGATGCATTAAAGACAACCATATTATTTTTACCCCAGTCAGAGATACGAGCCAAGTCAGACATTAGGTGTGCCATAGCCTCATCCCTTGTTTCTTGAAGTAACTGTTGAGATGGGCATTGCGGGAACCGAATGGAAAGGTGAAGGGTGGAGTCATCAGCGTATGAGTGGATATGGTTAGATGTACAGCTTAGATCATTGATGAATAAAAGGAAGAGAGTTGGTGATAGGACAGAGCCCTGAGGAACACCACTGTTGATAGATCTAGGAGAAGAACGATGGCCGTCTACAACAGCGGCTATAGAACGACCAGAAAGGAAGCTAGCGATGAAGGCACAGATAGAAGGATAGAAACCGTAGGAGGGCAGTTTGGAAATTAAAGATTTATGCCAGACTCGATCGAAAGCCTTTGAGATGTCAAGTGCAATGGCAAAGCTTTCGCCAAAGGCCCGAAAGGAGGATGACCAGGAGTCTGAAAGGTAGGTGAGAAGATCGCCAGTGGAGCGTCCCTGACGGAACCCATACTGATGATCGGAAAGAAGGTTGTGATAGGAAAGATGCCTTAAAATTTTTCTATTAAGAATTGACTCGAAAACTTTTGAAATACAGGACGTTAAAGCAATTGGACGATAGTTGGAGGGTTGGGAGTGGTCACCCTTCTTTGGGACTGGCTGAATGAGAGCAAACTTCCAGCAAGAAGGAAAGGTACAAGTTGACAGACAAAGACGAAAGAGTTTGCCTAGGCAGGGTGTAAGCACAGAAGCACAGTTCTTGAGAACAACAGGAGGGACCCCATCAGGCCCATATGCCTTGTTAGTACTGAGGCCAGTGATGGCAGAAAATACATCAACTGAAGAAATTTTAATGTCAGCCATGAGGAAGTCAGAGGGGGGAAGTGATGGAGGAACAGCACCGGAATCGTCTAAGGTAGAATTGGAGGAGAAAGTCTGTGCGAAGAGATCTGCTTTATCAGTAGAAGAAATAGCTACAGAACCATCAGAGTAGAAAAGAGGAGGGAAGGATGATGAGGTAAAGTTGTTAGAAAGATTTTTGGCAAGATGCCAGAAGGAGCGGGAAGAATTCGAGTTGGAGAGTTGAGAGCATTTAGTATGGATGAAATTATTTTTAGTAGAGCGAAGAACAGACTTAGCACGATTCCGGGCAGAAACGTAAAGATGATGTGATTCAGGGGTGGGTTGGCTCTGGTACCTTTTGTAGGCCCTCTCCTTGTTGCGGACAGCATTAGAATAAGCGTGATTAAACCAAGGCTTTCTTGCGTTAGTCAAAGGATATGAGAAAGGAATGTATGCTTCCATGCCCGAGAGAATAACCTCCATAATGCGCAAGGCACACTCAGATGGCTCACGGCCATGGAAGCAATAATCATTCCAGGGAAAATCAAAGAAGTACTGCCTGAGGGCCTCCCAGTCTGCGGCTCCAAATGCCACAGACGACGTTTCCCTGGAGGGTCCACAGGCCGTACCGGAGTGATAGGACAGGTTAAGGTAATAAGGTTGTGATCGGAGGAGCCCAACGGAGAGAAAAGATTAACAGAGTAAGCAGAAGGATTAGTTGTGAGGAAGAGGTCAAGTATGTTGGAGCTCTCTCCAAGGCGGTCAGGGATACGGGTAGGGTGCTGTACAAGCTGCTCTAGGTCATTAAGGATAGAAAAGATGTAGGCTTGTTCACCAGGTGGATCCGTGAAAGGAGAGGAGAGCCAAAGGTGGTGGTGAACATTGAAATCTCCAAGAATGGAGATTTCAGAGAAAGGAGAAATGGATAGAATGTGTTCCATCGTAGAAGTAAGATAGTCGAAGAATTTTTGATAGTCAGTAGAATTAGGGGATAAGTAAACAGCACAGATATATTTAGTCAGAGAATGACAGGAAAGCCGAAGCCAGAGTGTGGAGAATTCAGAAGAATCAAGTTCAGGAACACGAGAGCAAGATAAGTCGTTGCGTATATATACACAACAGCCACCTTTGGCTTTGAAATGAGTATAGAGAAAGTAGGAGGATACAGAAAAGGGTTTGCTGTCAGATGCCTCAGACAGCTGAGTCTCCGTTAGAAAAAGAAGGTGAGGTTTAGAGGAGGAGAGGTGGTGCTCAACAGAGCGAAAGTTAGAGGAAAGGCCGCGAATGTTGCAGAAATGAAGAAGAAAAGAGTCAGACAGTGGTTCCAGGCACCTTGAGTCGTCATCGGGAGAGGGGCAGATGGTGGGGGCATTTATGGTCCCCCCCTCTGGGGACTCCGAGGCTTGATATAACGACGCCATTTTAGGTAAATTTTGAATAGGAAGTGTAGTGTGTACTGTGCATGTAGTTTGGTGAAGATAGTTAGAGAAATTTGTACTGGAGAGCATGCTGGCCTACTCTCTGTGTAACAGAGACACTGAAAAAGTTCAGCAAAGGGGGATGGTCAGGAAGTAGTCCTGAGGGCTGATGAAACGGGAGCTCCAGCACTCCCTGTCATCAGCTTTCCATCCACCTCGGGAGTACTGCCCTGCTCGACTGGTGCTACAGTCTACTCCACTAAGGAGGGCGAGGGTGACCCGCTGGATGTTACTGGCTGGAGGAACAACCCCGATGCATGGGAGGCACTTACTAATAAACTCTCCTATATGACAGAAGAAAGGTGAGCTTTGCTCATCACCCTCGTTGGGAAGTTTCCTGAAGTTTTCAGAGACGTCCCATGGTGGACCAAGGCTGCCAAACATGACGTGGATGTGGGAGACTCCCAGCCAGTGAAGCAGTCCCCCTACTGTGCCAGCCTTCACAAGCAGTTCATCCTGCAGGCAGAGCTGGACTACATGCTGCGACAGGGTTTAGTGGTGCCATGCCAGAGCAAGTGGTGCTTCCCTATCACGCTGGTCCTGAAACATGGTGGGTCCTTCTGGTTCTGTATTGACTATAGGAAGGTGAACTCACTCACCAAGGCAGACTCCTATCCTCTTCCTAGGGTGGATGACTGTATAGATAGTACAGGCAGTGCCCAGTTCATCACTAAGCTTGATGTGCTAAAAGGGTACTGGCAGGTCCCCTAACCGAGAGGACTCAGGAAATCTCTTGCATTGTGGTTGGTGGCAATACCTACAAGTGCAAAGCCATGCCCTATGGTATGAAAATGCACCTGCCACCTAACAAAGGTTGATGAACAATGTTATCAGGGGTCTTGAGAGATGTATAATTTATACTGATGATGATGTGATCTTTAGTGACTCCTGGGACAGACACCTTGAGCGCCTTGAAGCTGTATTGCAGAGATGGTCCTCTGTCAACCTAGGTCTTAATTTGACAGAGTGTGAGTTTGGGAAGGCCCAGGTCCAATACCTCGGTTACATGGTGGGGTTAGGTCAGGTCTGACCCCCTGATGCCAAAACTCGGGTCATAAGCCAGTTCCCCCAGTCCAAGAACAAAAGAGAATTAGCTACAGCAATTTGGGGGGATGGCAGGTTACTACCAGAGATTTGTCCTTAATTTCTCTGATATTGTGGCTTCCTTGACTGACTTGTTGCAAAAGAATGTAAAGTATGAGTGGAAGTCAGAGTGTGAGGATGCCTCTTCTAAGCTACAAGCAGTCAGCTTGTACTTCAGGCCCCCAACTTCAGCAAGCCATTCAAATTAGCTGTTGATCCCAGTGGCATCAGGGATGGTGCAGTGTTGTTGCAAGATACTGTAACTGTCACAGAGTGGAAATACCACTATGTTACTTTAGTACGAAATAAGATATGGCCCAACAGAACTATCCTACCATCGAGAAAGAATTACTTCCACTCATACTAGTCCTGCAACGTCTCTGTGTTTGTAGGTTCTGGCTTCACCCCAATGAAATTCTGCACTGATCATCACCCCCTTAAATTCCTGGCCAAATTTAGGAACAAAAACAAGAGGCTGACTCACTGGGCCCTCCTCTTACAAGAGTATTAAATGGAAGTGCAGCATATCAAAGGGGTGACCAACGTCCTGGCTGATTGTCTATCAAGGACTTGATTATGTGTATAACACGAAATTTCTTTTTCCAAGAAGGGAGGTGTCACGTGGAGCATGTGGGCTGGTTCCCAGATATGAACTGGCTGTAACCAGCAACCCTTTCTACCTGAGGACTATAGAGTGATGTTTTTTGATGGTCTGTACTGAACTGCCTGCCTCAGAGTGGATCCTTGATGACAGCTCTAAGCTGGTAATGAGGAGTATGCGTGGTGACATCTTCATACTGCCCTCTGAACTACATCCCATAATGGGGTGCTTTCAAAGCCAGTATCCAATAGAGGGCACTGCGGACTCTAGTTTAACACATTCCCGTGCTGTTTAAAAAACCTATTTCTCTTTGTTAAATATCTACACTGTTGTGTGCAACTGTGAATCACAGTAATCTCACATCCCATGATAGAAATAATACAGACAGAAAACGTAATTATGATGTAGCATGAATTGTTTTATTTATCATATACGGAAGTGAAATATTCACTGAGGGCAACCCCACCATTTCATTGGTCCTGTAAAATTACATTTCTGCTACATGTAGTGGAATGAGGTTCTTAATATATAGCTGCTCAGACTGCAAATTAAGCCTGGTGGGTATCTTTATTCATTCAGTCTCTATGCTGAATTAAATTTAATGTTGAGTAAATACTGGTATTCAAGATTTTGTCCGGCTAAGTCATGCATGTGCAACATAGGACAGTCCCCTGTTTGAGTTTTTCACCATTGTTCTAAGCTTCTCACTCATTCCACAGTCACCTACTTTGAACTCCTCTACATCCAGCAATGCAGGTCATGAATACAGAACTTGACTCCCTGTATGTGTTGCGAAGGGAGAGGTTTTGGCTTGCTTTACCTTCAATGTCCATCCTCAGCGAGATCCACCAAACAATGACGCATAAATGATCTTGGTTTTGAGATGGTTTCCAAGATCCAATGAAATGTGATGATGAATGCCAATACAGTATTTACTCAACATTAAAGCCACCATAATGACTGAATGAGTCGACACCCACTAGGTTTAATTTAGTCTGAGCAAACTATTATTATGAACCTCATTTCCATTACATGTAGCAGAAATGTAATTCTACATGACCAGTGAAATTATGGGGTTGCCCTCAATGAATATTTCATTTCCGTATATAAAAAAACAATTCACACTATGTTTATAACTACATTTTCTATTTGTATTGTTTTTATTGTGGTATGTGACATTATTGTGATTCACTGTTTCATACAAGTGTTGATATTTAACAAAGAGAAATAGGCTTTTTAAATGGGGAACGTGTTAAACTAGGGTCAGCAGTGCCCTCTCTCGGGTTAGAGCTCTTCAGAAGCACCCCATTGTATCAGGCCTGGCAGCACCGCATGATCTACTGTAGACCACCCAGGTGTATGAGTAAGCGGGAGGCACCATATGACTGATTCACGGAGGGAGAAATTCTGTCAAACTCAGCCTCTTCAGTGAGAATCTACCAACCACCACTGGTTCCTGTTTCTACCTAGATTAGTGAGGAGCCAGTGAGACAGAGTTAGGCTGTCCTGGTGAGACAACACTGGCTGTGCCCTAGAGTGCATGTTGTAAGCAGAACTAAGCCCTTTATAGCTTGTAGGACAGAGAGGAAAGGTCTCTCTCCTCCTTGGGCTAGACCACTCACCATGTAAAGTGAACCAAGACATTTGCTAGTCAAAGGCCACTAAGTATGTAGGTACCTACCTACCCCCTTTATGTATCTTGTTCCTTCTCTTGCATCTAGGATAGTATCTTGGGCTTATGTACCTGTTTTATGTAAATATTCAGAATCTGTAGTAGTATAAGTAAGATGTACAGTAAAATAAGAGTTTTACTACCGTATGTTTCACCCACCTGACTAGTAATAAAGGGGAATCTCTGTTCACGACAGTTGGCTAGACCGAGGCAGTAGTCATAACATCATAACACTTGCAATGATAGAAGAAGCAATTTCATGTATCCAGGACAAGAACCAAAACACGGCAACGTGTGATACAGCAACGTTCAGCATCGAGCAACACTTGAGGCTGTACAGGGATCTCCTGACAACTAAGGAATAGGAAGCACACGAGACCATCACCACCTCCTTCTTCCCCTTCACCACCAGCACTGAGGAAGAGCCAAGGCATCAACAAGTGGTGTGCAAATGCAACGTCCTACTTCACCTGCCTCCATCATGTCTTGTCTTGTCTTGTCTTTATCGCCACCTGGCACACCCATACATTGCCACATTCTCAAATCGCCACACTCCCAAACTGCCACATCACCACACTCCCTTGGCCTCACCAATACGTTCTCCATCACCCTCACTGCAGCACTCTCCTTTGGCCTCCCCACATCACTCTCCAAATCTCTCTTCATCTCCTCCTGAGGACCTGGAGTTATCATCTAGGCCCTCCAGCCTTGTGGAGGACTTTTGGGGATGACTCGGACCACCCCAGGACATACTTTAAGTTTTTTTTTTTTTTGGGTGGGGGTGGGGGGGGGAGGGGAAGGGGGTAGGTTTTGTGGTCATAGGTATTCCCTATTCCCATTCCATGTTATATCTACCTCACTATACAGTAAATCACGATATGATGGTTTTTCACTTGATGCAACCTCACTGTACTCGTATAGCAAGGCATGATTGTATATATCACGAGAGTGGATGAAGGACACCTCTACTTGCCTAGAAATGTGAAACATTGTTCTTCCTCAAACAACAGTCCTGAGGACCTGGAGTTATCATCTAGGCCCTCCAGCTGTCCTCCAGCCTTGTGGAGGAAAAAGTATATTACATTACATAATACTAAGTGAGTGAATGAAATGCAAGTGCTAGATAGCAAAGATCATATGGCACTATGTTAGAATCTGAATGTATAGTCAGGAGTAGGGAGGGCACATTAGGGAACAATTAGAAACTAAAGGGGAGATTTCAGATTAGGTTAACGATATGGAGCACCAATGGAAAGTCCTTAAACTATTCCCATCATGAAACCAAATGCCTGACATGATAGGAGCAGATGGAAAATAAAGGCAAGAAAAACTTGGAAATATCAAGAAGAGAGGTAGGACAGAAGAGAAGAGGACAGTAAGGGGAGAAAAATGGAAGACAAAAAAGCACATTTTAGAAGCCTCATATGACAAGCAGGGATAATGGGGAAGTATCCTTTTTCCCTCCTCCCCAGAGGGTTGATAATATTGGGTGATATGGCCATGCTGCACTGTACTATATAAAGCTCTGCACATGCTAATTAAAAAGCTACCATATCTTGATTAACCCTGTGTAGGACAACAGATTCTTTACATACTTCAAGCCAGCTTAAGCCATACAATTTTACTCTGCTATGGGAGAATTCTGCCCAACATAAGGTTAATATAAGACATGAAATACTTAACATACAATACTAACCAAGACCATCAACAGCTGGATCTACCAATACAATATTTTCAGCATCAATTAGCTTTACTTTCCCATTACTGTTAACAGCAAAATTATCCAAAGAGACATCTGTCATGTACAGTAGAAATTTTCCACTTGAGAAGTCTTGTGCCATTTCTATTAGCTGACGAGCATAATCAGCACGAGCATGCCATGGAGTGTGACCTAACTCGGTTAGAGTGGGTCCTATATACTCCTCAACCATTACACGACCACACATTCCGTGCAGGGCAGGGAACCATCCATCCCGAAAAGCCTGAAATAAATAATAATGCAGTATAGTATTTAATTCACAGGATGTTATGCAGGACACACTTTTCAATCATGATCTGTATTGCTTCTCACTAGAAATATGACAAATAAAAATAAAGTTCACAAAGTGTGTACAGTCAATCTTCGAGTAACATGGATGATATAGACTGGACAAGGACCGTGGTACTCAAACCCGCATCACCCAAACAATAAGTTTGCATGTATAATGGTGACTTTCCAAAACTCTCACTTTTACCCCTTCTTACAAACCTACCCCACATAAAATATCCCTTACTTACACCAACTATCAGGTAAAACACTGAGAGAGATATCAATGTATTGTAATTATGAACATGAATGGCAATAAAGTCAACATCGTCATCATCATCATCTAATCCTGTGTTGCCCCATGAAGAGCGTAGGAGCCCGGGTCTTGGGAAGTTGGTCCTGACACTTGAGAGTGACCAGCCTCATTCATCCCTGAGTGGCATTACGTGAGTAGTAAACTCGAGCCACCCCTTGGATATACACCTGTACAGGCTCAATCCAATTGGAGCACCTTAATTACCCACTTAACCACCAGGTGCAGTAATTTGGTTATATGGTTACCACCCAACGTAATAAATGGTTTCCTGATGTACAGGAAACCATTTGGCTTGTTACTCAGTGTAGAGTCACCCACAAGCAGAAGGAAATAGCATTAACAAGAAACAAAAGGGTAAATACAAATGACAGTGATGAAGTGATTTGAGCTGTTTCCTTATACTGTAAAGGCCGAAGTTTAGTGACATCTTCATTTGCAATTTCATGGTTAGTGGTGGCCTGTAGATATTCCCAAACACAGGGTTTCGAGCAAAACCCCCTCTGTTAATGGCGAGACGACGTAAACAAACCGTGCGCATGGAAAGCAATCGTCACTTGTTCGCCACCATTGCCGCAGAAGAGATGCAACACAGGATGGATGTGTTGCAAGGAGAGGTGGAGGCAGCAGAGGCAGAGGAGGGTGGAGGTGCCAGAGGTGGCAGGGCGTAGTAGCCGCATCACCTGCCTTGGAAATTACACCCCAAGCCCTTCCATTTCTCACTCCAGCATTCCAAGTGAGTTTCCTTGCATATTATGTACTGTACTTTGTATTAATACTAGTTTCTTTTCAGGTGTGATCAGTAAATTTTACATTCCATAAATGGGCTTTAGGAGGCGTTGGCATGGGACCTGGAACCTATTAGCCTATTTCTCATAAGATCAATGCCCCAACTTTAGCAGTTTCATTTGTTTGCGGTTCTATTCATGGAACCAATAAGCACAAAACTTGGGCCTTTACTGTAGATCTACACTCTCAAGGATACGAATTCTGTATTAGATACATCTCAGTGATTACCATTAGAATTTTGATAAAAAAATATTGGAGAAAAAACAAAATATACCAACTCTGCGATATTACAGAAAGTCGTCTGAACACCCCCGATAGCATGGTTATTGCATCTCACCAGCTGGACATGACCAACATACCAAACAAACTCTAAGGTATGCAATTTAAAACCATAAATGGCAGTGGATATTGGTAGCTCAAAGCTAACTGGAGGGCTTCGCTCCCCAATGATTATGACCTGCCTCAGAGCATGCAAACTAAAATGTACATTACAGTAGGAAAAGCTTATGCCAAAACAGTATATATTGTCCATTAACGGCATTCCTTTATCATGGTGCATTCAGCTATCATCACACGACCATACACAGTATGAAAAACAATAATGAAACCTCCTATTTACAAATGTTTTTAAAAAACATTTTTAAACAGCCCACCACATACAATAATCAATAGAAAAATAACAAAGGATCCTGTCAACACTTCATTCCAATAGGAAAATTGGAAATACAGTACTGAGCCACTATGTACATGAATAGCAAAAGTTAGGCTGGACACCTTTGTGTTGCTGATGCCTGACTTCCTGGCACTCTCCCCCTGCTCCCCATCCCCAATGCTGTTGTTGTCAATGCTGAGATGTTGCTGCTTCTGCACTTACTTCTTCAACATCTAAGTCAAATCCTTTGATGTCCAGGGCTGAAACAACAGAGTTGACCTTGCCATTGGAGGTGGATGTACACAGATGTGAACCGGCCAATCATGGCGAGTCTGGCGGGTGATGCGACCGTGTGTGACTTTCAAATTGCATTGCCCAGCCAACTGATACTTCCCATATAAGCTTGAGATATTCCCCATGTTGATTATGACCTGTCTCATTATGCTGAATGTGTAGGTACAAAACTGTGCGACTCAGCTGCCTGTTACTCAAGGACTGACTGTACATGTATTACAACAGATGGTTGAGACAATAAATGTACACTGCAATGCCAAGACAGCTTTGGCACTTTACACCTTCAAATGAATGCACTACATGCAAAGTCTTACTAACATAGTCATTAGACAGTACCATGACTTACATTTAAGATCAAAGGTTCCATATTTACAGCAAGCATGGTGATAAAATGATGTTGCTGGTATGGTCCACTGTCAATATTCATATAATTTTCATACAAATTATATAAGCTTCGGTTGTGGTTACATTTCACTCCTTCGCTTGTTTCAAAGATATGAGGGTATCTATTAATAACCTGTGCAATATTAAGACTATTTCTTGCTAGTACAGATTTGATGGCCAGTGATACATCACAGTTATCACCTTCTTTATTGGCTTTGCACAACTTTGTGTTGTATTCATGTAATTCAGAATCATGAGCTAATTTTTTCAGCACAACAGGCATTGAATTACTTTGGCCATAGTAAACATTCTTAACATTTATTAGTTTCATAATTTTCCACTTGGAGAAGCCAACTAAGTTAATTTTGGGGGTTCCTGTATATTCATTTTCATTAACTGCAGGACACAGTCCCTGACCATAACATGCTGGACAAGTGGACAGTTCTAAGAAATTATCATCTAATTTTTGAGGCCAACAAAACACAATTAGGAGTATTAAAAGAAGTGATCCATATACCAGCCATGTCTTCCTTCTTCTCATAACTGCTGTCACCTGTAAAAAGTTAAATGCATATTAGATGCAAAACATAAATCATGAACAGTAAATAATGGCATCTAATATATACTACTGAGCAGAGTACTAAATGAAGCTTATTAAGAGCTGTCTGGGTAAAAAAAAATGTCTCAGGAATAAGAACATGAGAGTGAAGATATGAACACCCCCATAAATGTACTGGTTTAGATGTGGGATGTGATAACATTCCTCCCCAACACATGTGTATACATAATTTGTAATGCAGCAGCTGGTGTGCATATGTCTGACAAGGGAAGGCAGCTCTACAATACATACTCATGCTGTGCTTTACAGGAGCCCTGATGGGAAACTGATGCCTATAGATCTTTTCCACGTGACATCACGAGTCATGTGACTTTTGTTTATGGCGCCATATTGGACGGCAAATTGTCGGACGTCTAGACAGAAAGAACTGCAGAAACCACAATGATATTCCACTGTTGTGCCTTCGACTGTAAGGCAAGGTAGAAAACTGGAAGTGGGGTATACTTCTACCAGTTTCTAGCCAATGAGGAAAGGCAACAGAAGTGAATAGCTGCCATGAAGAGGGAGAATTGGCAGCCGACGGCCTACTCCCGCCTCTGTAGCAAGCATTTCATATCAGGGGAGCCGATGATTTGTGAGCAGATACGAGCATATTTACCATTCTTAGCAGTTGTAGGTGTCAAGGGATATCCTAATTATGTTAATGTCACAGAGCAAAAGACCCACACGGCCATGTGTGTGCGTGGAGAAAGAGGGGGAGGGTTCATGTCACAGGCCTTGTTATTATTCCTGAGTTTCACCCAAACCAATTCAGACAGAGCAGTGATGGTCAAGAATGTTAGGTGCAAAAGTAAAACTGATTAAATTACAAGTTAGGTCATACTTAAAGTTAGGTTAGGTAAGGAGATTAGGTTAGGCTAAGTTAGGTTAGGTTAGGTTATAGCTTATATTTTCATTTTTTCAATGTTTTTCAGTGTGATTCATTTGAAACTGATATTTGTGTCATGGTGGACAATTTTAATAAGTGCAGTACAGAACATTGTTCAACACTTCAGTATAGAACTGTTATATACCACTGTGAGCCTGTGTGCTAAACAGTGTTTCAGTTACAACTGAAGCATAAATACTAGTACTACTATTTATAACTTTCTATTTTATTTAGAAATGAATATTGCTCAACAGAAAGCAAAACTGTCAATATATACATGCTCCAGTTGAATATACATTTTTCACTTAGTACAAAAATACTTTGATTACAAATAGGAGGATAAATAATGTACTTACAGTATACCAACAGCCCCCTATATTTATCTTTTACCAGATATATAGCTACTAAGAATTTTTTTGTTAATATAAAATGTCTATCTATCTATTTATCTATTGCCAGACGCCATAATCCCGTAAGGGGTGGTCATTTGACTTTGAGTTATTTGTTTTACGGGGAGGGGCACTAACCCTCCACCAACCCACTTGCTGACACGTAGGGAGCACGTATGTTCTGGTTATATGGTTACCACCCAGCGTTGCAAATGGTTTCTTGGCTTACATGAAACCATTTGGCTTGTCACTTGATGTAAAGCCACCTGTAGGGGAAAGAAAAGCAATAAGAAGTGACAGGAAAGATGGGAGAAATAGGAAGAAAGGAGGTAAAATCAATAAAACTATATTGTTGAAGTCCTCTAGTTTTATGTTGTGGTACTCATCAGCATGAAATAAATTACCTTAATTTACGTTTGTGCCAATGTTATGTTTCGGTTGTAATGTAAAGGTTAACTTCAAGAGTAATTTTGACAGTTTTGGCATATACTATCAATTATGCATTTTATGTAAAACTACTTTAAACATACAGTATATAGGCTGTGTATGTATCTAGGCCTATAATTACTGATATTTCCAAAAGTAAATTTTTTGGTAAATTTCCAGAATCACACCCAACTCACCTTGAAGCTTAAAATTTTCATTTTTTAATGTTTTATAGTGTGATTAATTTGAATCTGATATTCATTTCTGTTGGAAGTTACTTTTTTTTTTAAATTCCAAACCAAGCAAACCCAACCAACCTAACCTAACCTAACTTAGGACCTAACTTGAAGATGAACAAGACAGGATATCTGCAGCAGGCCAATAGGCCCATGCTAGACAGCTCCCACAAGAGTGTGACTAATTTACCCTCCCTACAATAGCCCATACAGGCCCATGACAGCCAGCTCTCACAGGAGTGTGACTACAAGAATTACAAATTTTGTATGCAATCCGTACCTGTCATACGCTTATCAAGCCTATGCTTGTAACTTTCTAAACAGGGGAAGCAACTAGGGTACCTTACTTGGAAACCTATTCCATTCATTAACTACTCCATTAGTCAATGTATACAGTTCCTACCCCAGTGGCCCCATGCCAATAATTTACTGATCAGCAAGACGATTTACAAGTACCGTATGTCAGGTCCAGCTATCTACATTGTGCATATGCAATGTGACATGTCTGTTTACCTTGAAGAATGCCCCGGTGAACTTTGATGGAGTGTTTACCAAATAGTGATAGAGATCGCCATATCAGAGATCTGGTTTCGGTCCCCAGTCCTTGAAACTGGTGAATTTCTCCCGATAAATGGTGCAAGGATCTAGCTCCAAACACTTTTTCTCCCGATAAATGGTGCAAGGATCTAGCTCCAAACACTTTTTCTCCCAATAAATGGTGCAAGGATCTAGCTCCAAACACTTTTTCTCCCGATAAATGGTGCAAGGATCTAGCTCCAAACACTTTATCTTGTTCCTGTACAGATCTTGGTGATGCTGATTCAGATTTCTGCATATATCTGACAGCGCTGTCTGGACAGCCATAACTGCGAGGAGTTTGCTGTCCAATATGGAGTTGTAAACAAAATCACGTGATTTCTGTGACATCACTGGAAAAGGTCTATAGGCTATCCATTCTGGATATCTCAATAAGCCACGCCCCCTTCCCCCAGTGCCTAACAGTTATCATACGGCTAGAAGGGCTGTAGGCTATCACTTACTATCTGACCACGGAGCTTCTAACATCTCGTAACAACATTCATTGTGTGATATAAGAATGTTTTAATACCTATAGATCTGCAGTTATCAGTGCTACATAATTTTCTCTTACACCACTATACTTGTGAATGTTTTGTCTATGGAAATTAATTTCCAAAAGGTAAAGAGCAGCTACAGTAGTAATACTGGACCAAGAATAAGTACAAGAATGGTTGAAAAATGTTTATACCACTTTCTACTTATCATTAATTTTTACAGCAACTATTGAATCAGTTCAAGAATAAAGAAAGTACCGGTATTCGCAGAGAGAAAATTATCTTGATTACCACGGTCACTTCAAATTTTATTAAAAGTATGGCAGAGCTGAGGTAGAGAATTTTTTAAAGCAAAGATCTGCAAGCACATCGACTTGTATGCCTCACTGGCATGCTTTGGGTGCCATTTTGTGTTGCCAACCGTCGCTCAGCACAACTCAGCCTCAGCCACCAGGACACTACTGTACATTATGAGAGAGAGAGAGAGAGAGAGAGGAGGGGGGGAGGACTGCAGTACACAGAGATAAGAGAGGGAGAGGTGGTAGGGCACACTACCCAGACATACAAGTCCAGGTGCACGCAAATCTTTGCATAAAAAATTTTCTACTTCAGCTCTGTCATATTTTTCATACAATTTGATGTGACCATGGTAATCAAGATCATTTTCTCTCTGAGAATTTTTACTTTATTTTTTAATTGGTTCAATAGTTGCCGTAAATATCAATAGTAAAAAGTGATATAAACATTTTTCAACTATTCTTTTACTTATTCTCAGTCTGATTTTATTATTGCAGCCACTCTTTACCTTTTGGAAATTAATTTCCATAGACAAAACATTCACAAGTATAGTGGTGTAAAAGGAAATTATGTAGCACAAATAACTGCAGATCTACAGGTATTAAACCATTCTTATATTGCACGACGAATATTATTACGAGATCTTACCAGTTCCGTGGTCAGACAATAAGTGATAGCCTACAGCCCTGCCAGATGTACAATAACTTGGGTACCGGGGAAAAGGGGCATGGCTTACTGAGATATCCAGATTGGATAGACCATAGGGCTGTGGTACAACAATTCCTTGGTTAACACACTTTCATTTAACATGTGTTTCACTACACGGCTATTTACCATATCAACGCAGGAGCATTTTGCTAAGACAGTAGAGATCATTATGATGCTGCCAGGATGTTCACTGAAGGGTCTGGGGTGAAACAACTCTAGTTATCTAGATGCTTTAATCCTGGAAGGGGTGACCACACATGAACTGTCTCCATGTCACCCTGTCCTCTGTTGTCTGACTGCTCTCTCTCTATCTAACACTCCCCTAGGTCATAATCCTCCCCACCCGAGTCTGCTATCTCATCATTTGTCTCCTCCTCCCCCTCCACCTCATTTGCATAAACTCTCCTAGTCAATCTCTCATTCTCCATTCTCTCTAGATAGCCAAACTATTGCAAACCATTTCCACTAACGCTTTCCAGCACACATGTTAAACATCACAACACTCCTTCACTTCCTCATTTGTTTGTTTATCTATAACTCCACATACTCCTGTCATAGATTAATAACGTGTCCTTGACTGTGGCCAGAAGAAGAAGAAAGATTGATAACTCATTTTCACTCCTCTTACTCTTGACTTGTGTCCTTCCAACAGAGTCCAGGCTTCATTTCCATATGTCTGGGTGGGAACTACAATACTATTATTCACTGACTTTTTTTTTTTCTTCTTTTTCAATACTTCCATGTTCACTTGTCTGTTCCTTGTAAATGCTCTCAAGGAAACTTTTTTCCCCTGCTGTACCTTTTCATGTACATTATTCCCTCAACTTCTATCCATGCACATCATGCAACCTAAATACCTGAATGCATTCACATTCGGCATTTACTGATCATTCAGCCTCCCTTTGCACTCTGTGACTTTTTTCTTCATTCACACTGATATCATATACAACAATATAACCATTTATATCTATAAACTGCTTAAAATGACCTTATAATACAGTTCATATAGTCACACCCAATCACAATATCAGATACATTCTGATATTTATTTGCAAGCCTAAATATGATTTTTTAAATTTGGAAAAGACAAATATTTTTCTGGAAAATAAGCCCTCCCTTATATCAATTTTTTACAGTGTATTAATTTTTTAGTTTTTCACTGCAGTGGCAGTATCGTAACCAATGAGGTCTTGACTAAGTGACGTATTTGCTGCTGCCATAAAGCTCGAATTGGGAAAAGTTGTCAATACCATCTCAGCACTTTTGCGGCACCTCGGTTTGGGTTACCTTTCCTAGAAGGGTAGTCAAGTCGTACCCCACCTGCTCGTGGTGACCTCGCAGACACCCTGTTTTTTTTTTCCATTTCTGTTCTTTGTGTTTTTTTCAGTTTTCATTTTTTCTCCTAAATTAGGGTGACACAAATGGTGGCCGTGCTACCCGGGTTTATCCCAGGTAGTATTGTATATACTTTTTGCTGTTGTTGTCATTTTGTTTTGTTTTTTGTTCTCCTTTATCGTGAGCAAGCAACACCAGTGCCCTCGTTGCAATAGGTCTGTAGCAAAAAGTGCACAAGCACTGAAGTGCGGCTGCTGCACTGAGTGGGTTCATATAGCCTGTGAAAATTTGGATGCAGGCGACTATCCATTTATGAAGAACAGCCACCAGCTGGGCTTTCGCTGGCTGTGTAGCCAATGTGTTGCACCAGAGGACCAGGTCTTGGCTGGTGGAGAAAGTAGTACCAAGAAGGAGTTTGAAGATAAAGTTATTGGGCCAATCTTTCAGGCAATTAGAGATGTTTCAAATAGACTGGAGGCACTAGAGACCAAGGTCTCATCGCCCATGGCAGTCACGCAAGATCAGGCCAAGTCATTTGCGGATGCTGTTCGCGGGCCTCTCGTGGGGGAAGGGAAGGATCTGCCTGGGGGCGTGATTGAGATCAGTGCTCATGACCAGAAAAAAGCTATTCATAGTCAGCATGTACTGATTGTGAAATCAAAGAGTGGTGCTGATGCCCTGACAAATCAGATGGGACCAAAAGACATCAGAGGTGTACTTAACTCGGTACTTGTTGATAGCTGTCTTAAGACCAAGGCTGGTGGGTTGGTAATGAAGTTTCTGTCAGCTGAGGCCAAAAGTGAAGCGACTGGGGTGCTGAGTGATCATTTT
Organism: Coenobita brevimanus; assembly: GCF_032717465.1. Lineage (NCBI taxonomy): Eukaryota > Metazoa > Arthropoda > Malacostraca > Decapoda > Coenobitidae > Coenobita > Coenobita brevimanus. The sequence continues at coordinate 56,750,124 of NC_136976.1, forward strand.
GGCTCTGAGGGCACTTTTTGCATGTCAGAGCCAAAGAAAATGTTGCCTAAAATGACCGTGACAGGCCTTTTCTCTTCCTTGGGTGACTCTGACATCATCCCAAACATTCTGAGAAAAAACAGTAAAATTAAGATGCTCATTGATCGAGGTTGTACCCTTAACCTTCTCTTCACAAGAACAAGGAATGACACCAAAACTGCTGTCTTGAAGATGTCGCCAGAGGTGAGATCCTCCATCGTTGAACAAGGCAACTACATCTATGTGGATCTTACAAGATGCCGCGCATTCGACTGATTCTGGGTTACATAGTGTCATCACTGTCAAGGCTTTGGTCATACATTTGAGAGATGTTCTATGAAAAATGATGACCCGAAATGCGTCTTTTGTGCTGGAACCCATAAATCTAAGGATTGTAGTAACAAAAATTCTCCCAAATGCATCAACTGCTCTTCTTTAAGACATCAAGATACTAATTCAAATTCACAGTCGGTTGCCTATTTTGCATCAAGTAGAGACTGTCCAATTATGATTTCTCATAGGAATAGATGATTGAAAACACCAAGTTTGACCATTCAAAAAACTGGCTATGTTGCTCTTGAACCAGTGAAGGATGGGTCTTTTCAATATTCGTTCTATCCGTAATAAGATAGACTATATTAATGAAATTCTAAATCAGCACGAGCTTGACATTTTGTGCTTGACCGAAACCTGGTTGTATAAGTCTGATATCGATATTATTCATAATGCTTTGCCTAAGACACATTCTATAATTAGTATTCCCAGGCCTGCTGCTGACTGTCCGGGAGGAGGCGTAGCACTCATCTACTCGGCAGCACTTGCAAATGTTTCTCTCATTGACTCAGACATGACCCCATCTTCTTTTGAATTTATGGAAGTATTAATAAATTTCCATCAGAATTCGATTAGAATTGCAATTGTCTATCGACCGGGTCATCCGGGCAGAGATCGAGGTTTTATGGAGGAGTTTGGGCACTTTCTTGAAGGGTTTTCTCTTAAACCTGGAGGACTTCTTGTTTGTGGTGATTTCAATTACTGGGTTGACAGTCCAGAGTCAAAACCATTTTCTTCAGAATTCCTTGAGTTGATCACCCATAACAATTTTTTCAATCATGTGAGTAATTCAACTCATGTCTCAGGACATGTCCTTGACTTGATCTTGTCCCCTGTTGGTTGAAGGCGCATATCAGATGTGGAGGTTGACTCATTTGACCCCCTCATCTCTGATCATGCTCTGATCACTCTTAATTTTGATGTCCCGAAATCCCCTTCATATAAAAAAGTCATCAGGTTCAGAAATTACAGGAATGTTGACCGCCAGTTGATGTGTCTTGAAATTGATCAACGTTTAAACTCCATTGATTCTTCCAGTCTTTCTTCTGATGAGTTGGTTGATATTTACAACAACGAGCTTAGGTCAATTTTTGACCATTATTGTCCTGAGGTAGTAAAAACAATCACTGTACGTGACGATTCTCCGTGGTATGGTCCATCCATTAATTCTTTGCGTAGACAACGTAGAAGGGCAGAACGTGAGTGGCGCTTGCAGCGGACCGAAGTAACTCGTTTGCGTTATGTTTTTGCAAGAAGAGCAGTCGTTCACACTGTAAAAGCCCAAAAGGCTAGGTATTATCAAAATAAAGTTGATTCATGTGGTGGTGATAAAAAAAAACTGTCTGCAGTTGTGAACAGTTTGGTTGGTTGGAGGAATGTAATTGTTAAACCAACTTCTGCATCTGATACCCACTTGGCTTCTGATTTTGCTTCATTTTGTACAAGTAAGATATCTCGCATTAGAAGTGATTTAGACAGAAGTTCTCCTAGTGAAGCGTACTCAGTTGACTTCCAGCCACGGTGCACCGGGGATCATTTGCTTTCAACATTTCATCTGCTGGATGTAGACAAAGTCAAATGTTATATCAGAGAACTTAATAAAACATTTTGCTCACTCGATCCATGTAACATGTCGCAACTACCTCATGTGTATGAGCATGCTGCAGACTTTATCTGCAATATAATAAATAGATGCTTCTTAGAAAGTAATTTTGTGCAGTCTGAGAAACGTGCTTTGCTTAGGCCCCTAATTAAGAAACCTGGCCTTGATGTCCAGAGCATGACAAATTATCGTCCCATCTCTAACCTGTCTTTTTTATCCAACATTATTGAGCGGGCCATACTCGACCAACTCATACCACCACTGGAACACAACAGAGTTGTTCCTGTTGTTCAATCAGCATACAGAAAATACCATTCAACTGAAACTGCACTGACAAGGATTCAGAGTGACTTGGTGGCAAACACTTGTAGTGGGATGTCCTCTCTTCTACTTCTGTTGGATCTGTCTGCAGCTTTTGATACAGTAGATCATAAACTATTGTTGGATGATCTGTATTTTTATGGCATTCGTGATAATGCCCTTTTGCTCCTTAAGTCGTATCTGTTGGACAGATCTCAGAGAGTGGTTGTTGATTACGCTAGCTCGGATTCTGCTCCCCTTCTATTTGGAGTCCCTCAAGGATCAGTTTTGGGTCCAATTCTATTTACTATCTACACAAGTAGTTTATCGTCTCTACTTGATGCTCATGATGTGTCCTATCATTTTTATGCTGATGACACCCAGCTCTATGTTAAGATGTCAACTATCAATGATACTAATACAAAGTTTGAATCTCTAATGTCTGATATTAAGATCTGGATGGCTAAGAGGAAACTGAGGCTGAATGATGGTAAAACTGAGATCATCATCAGAGGAAACAGAAGGGGTGATGACACTGACAATGCCCTGGCTTTGAACACTGGGGTGTCACAGCTTCACCCAGTCAGTTCTGTTCGAAATCTGGGTGTTTATTTTAATTCTAAGTTAAATTACAAAGAACATATTAATCAGGTTGTAAGAGGGTGTAACTTGCATATCAGAAATCTGTAATCTGTGAGAAAATTCCTGAATAGACGGTGCCTCTTAACACTGGTCCATGCAGTGGTCTTGTCTCGTGTTGATTATTGTAATTCACTGTGGGTTGGTCTTCCAAATAATATACTAACAAAAGTTCAGTCTGTGTTGAACAGGGCAGCACGACTTATCTTTGGTCTCCCCCCGAGAACCTCAACAACCCCATTTCTGATCGAGTTGCATTGGTTACCAGTAAAGGCTAGAACTGAATTTAAACTGTGTCTTATTACATTCAAGGTTCTTAAGTTTGGTGAACCGAAGTATCTTGCTGAATTATTAAAACTCCCATCGGCACGCCCGGGTGTGATGTTACGCAGTGAAGTTGATTCCTTGCGTCTTGATGAGCCAGGAGCCATTCACCAGTCATCTTTCTCTGATCGTTCTTTTGCGTATAGAGCCCCTAGATTATATAACAGATTGTCAATGTCCATAAGACAACTCTCTACTGTCGAATCCTTTGAGACAGCTGAAAGCCTTTCTTTTTTCAAAATGCTATGACCTGGAGAGAGGTACTATGACGGATGATTATAGGGTTTAATTATTGCCACTTTCATATATATATGATGTAGCTTGTATCATATACAAGAAATGTCACAATTCTTGTAATTGTAAAAATAATGTATGGGTGTCGAGTGCTAGTGAATTCCCAAAGGAAGAACTGGTGCTTTTGAGAAACAAAAGGCCAGATTATTATTATTATTATTACCTAGTGACAACACAAAAATTTTAAGAAATATGTAAACAGTGTTCAATGAGGAATTTCTGAACACCTCATTCTGCCACTTGTGAAATGATCCACTCCCATCCAATGCTTCATGCACAAGTGAAGGTGTAGAAGGCTTTTGAAATACAGGGTAATAAGTGCATGTGGGTCTGTCTTCATAAATGAGAAAACCTGTACAAGTCAATAAGGATACCGTACTTCAAAACGGGGCCATGTTGGGTTTTGTCTTTCTGTTACAAGGTGGGGAGGGGGGTGTAAAATTTATGGCTTCTTTTTTCCCTAATTCATCTCCAAACACAGAAAAATCATCCAAGCTCAAGATCTCCTCACCTCATGTCATGAGAGATGAGATTCTGAGAAAGTACTGTACTCAGTCCTGTTTTGCCAGAAAATTTAGGGTACAGTACATATAAATTCTAAAACCACCTCTGTTCCTGTAGTGCTTTAATATTCTGTATTTTCCTGTTTCTCCTGTCACTTCTTATTGCCCTTCTCTCCATTTCAGGTGGCTTTACATTGAGTGACAAGCCTAATGGTTTCCTGTAATCCAGGAAACCATTTACAACACTGGGTGGTAACCATATAACCAACCCATTGGTGTTCCCTATGTCAGCAAGTGGGTTGGTGGAGGGGTAGTGCCCCTCCCCATAAAGCAACTAGCTAACTCAAAGTCAAACAGCCACCCCTTAGAGGATTATGGCATCTGACTATAGACAGATAGGAAAATATTAAATTGATATCAGAACATTGTGTCCTTCCAGGCAAGACAATAAAACTAAGTAGAAATTTTGTTATCATCATCATCATCATCATCCAGATCTCCTTTCCCACCCTAGGGCAGGGTGAGGAGTAGGAATGTCCAGACGGCCCAAGTCTGACCAATCCAATGGGCCAAACTTCCATTCACTCATCATTCAAGCCCTCAGAATCCTGGCTCTATCTGATATGTCAAAAACACATTTAAAAAAAAAAAAAAGCTGCGTATTCATAATACCGTAATACAATTTTCTACAGATTTTCCCAATCCACAGACTGGCAAGATCAATCATTTCCGTGGACAATGACATTATATATATATATATATATATATATATATATATATATATAAAATTTAACGATACAATTGGTAGGGGAGGGAGTTCATTAACCAGAAGGGTAAAGGTATAACCATGAGTGCCTATGATGTGTGGAAAATAAGAAGTGCTACAGCATTAAGTAACAACACTACTTTGTCACAAAAAGTGCAACCAGTTACCTGATACAACAACCAGATCAGCTACCTAACTTTAACCCCTTAAACCAAGAATATCTTATTTTGTTCCTGCCATCTCAATCCCCCCCCCCCCCCAGTTTTAGAGAGACTTATCAAACTGGAAGACTTAGTTTATAGCCTGCATCAGCCACATTAATATGAATCTCTCTCAAACTGTATAAAATTGTCTGGCTATAGTAATACTGTAGCAAAATAGGAAAGAGGAAATCAGCCTTAACAGGCTGAGTTCCCCATACCAAGTTCAGCAATGAGTACATTTTTTTCTTCCATTCACAATGCTTCAGTGGTCACAGTACCCAATACATGCAGGCTTTTCACGGCACAAGTTTGAAGTCTGACACTTTCAAACTGGAGTGCTATGATTATTTTATTTATTTTTCCCAATTCATCTCCCCAAAATACAATATTTCCTTGCTCCTCCACTTCAGGCAGGCCTCATTTATTTGTTAACAGACACAACAGAAGGACATGCTACAACTTCTTGAACCTGCCTGTCTTTGCTAACACTGATGCTAATCCCCATGTATTTGTGTCAGGGGTTCGATGAGAGTGTGGTTGCAAAGGAGGTTCATAAACTGAGTTATGATTGAGGAGAAAGTGATGAGCGGAACGAATATGAACCAAGAGGAGTGGAAAACATGGAAAATGAAACTGCAGCTGGTGACTCCAGCAAGTGTAGCAACTAAGAAAGCATGGATGGCAGTGAAGGTGGGGGTAACATGAGTGGCATATCAGCTCCTATCCTCCATTTGGTGACCATGCTTTGTGCCCAGTTGACTGTGGGAACTTCACTGTTACACTTATCAGTGAAATAAATTTCCATGGTCTCAGCACCCATTCATACAACACTCCAGGAAGACCTGGAGCGGTGGCGTCTTTGTCGTGGGTCTATCCCCATGAGGCTGCCAAAGCAGAAGAGGAGGACAGCATGGTGTCCAAGCCACCGCAAACCCACCCGGCCCCTCACGGGGCCCAAGAACCTGGGAGTGGCTTTGGTCGCCCAGGCAAGTACCACATCTCTCAGCGCAACACATATAACAACACCGTTTTTTCTGCACAGAGAAATGACTCCCTGTTGGTCATTTCTCGACAACTATTTCTAGGCAGTGACACTGAGAGCAATCCAGGACCCACCAACAAATACATATGTCCAACATCCTCAAAACCTATCACGTCGAGCCAAGAGACAAAGAGTTCAGTTCAGTGCAATTCTTGCAAGAAATGGACCCATTACACCTGCACAACACTTGCATCCGAAAAACATTACACAAACACCTGGACCTGCTCCTTATGCTCCTTCCCCCCCCCCCCCATCCATTAACCCACCCACCAACTCCACTCCTACTTCCTCCACACCTCCTCAACCTAACCCACCAATTGTTCCCATATCATCCAATCCCCCAGCCTCTCCCATTCCATCCCATCCTAATCCACCCCAACCCTTACCTCCATCACAGCCTTCTTCTACCCCTTCCCCTCCACCCACACCACCACCTCCACTCCGTGTTGCAGCAGCCAACACACATCGCTCACACAACATAAACATCCTTCAAATAAACATAGATGGCATAAACACTAAAAAACAAGAACTCATACAATCCATCAAACAACAAAACATACACATTGCCATCTTACAAGAAACAAAACTACAAAGAACACAAAAAACATCTACATTTCATAATTTCACCACCATTTGACAAGACCAGGCCGACAGCAGTGGTGGTGGACTCATCACCCTGGTACACAAAAATTAATTAACTTCTTCAGATACCAGTACCAGTGCACACACAAAGTCACCTCTCCTCCCACATGACACCACAACTGAAATACAATCAGTTAAAATATGCACCAGTAACAACTCACATATAACAATCGCCAATGCATACATTCCCCCCATTCGTCCCCCACAGTACCACACAACTACTGTCCACAAATACACCACATCACTAACATACCCATCATCATCCTGGGTGGTGATTTCAACACCAAGACGTTGGCCTGGCATGTCAACAACACTAACAAAGACGGAGGGCTGGTACTACAATCCCAAACAGATCATCTTTTCATACTGAATACTGTACTCCCCATCAACATACACACCAAGCCCTCTTCCTCCCATTATCCCCAGACATCACCTTTTGCTCCCCAAACCTCGCCCCCACAACATCCCGGAGAGTGATCAAAACCCTTGGATCTTATCACTTCCCAATCATCATCACTCCCAAAGCCAGAATCACCCTAGCTGGCCACAGATACACATACACTAATTATAAGAGAACCAACTGGGAGGCCTTCACAACTGAAACATAAAACTTCAAAACATAAAATAGTACATCCATCACAAACATCAACACCACTGTGCACACTTTCAATACAATTGTACAAACTGCAGACAAAAGACACATCCCTAGAGGCAACAGAAAGAGATGCAACCCCAACTTCACACACCAGAAATTTAAGGCCTCATCATCAGTCAATGGGACACACTACGACACTCCCCAAAACCCCATACACAGAACACCGTACAACAAATACAAGAACTCAACACTCAAATAAACAATAAAATATCAGAATAGCAAACACTAAACTGGAATAATTATCTCCAAACACCTGATGACAAAACAAACACCAGCAAACTCTACAAAACACTAAACAGCATCACACTCTCCAACAGCAACACTACACAATCACACATTGCCATCACAGCAACAGACACCATACCTTCAAACAAACAAGCAAACACTCTCATCAATCACTTTTCATGTGTCAGCCATCTAAACCCCCATAGCAATGATTGACGTATAATCCGACATAAGAGACACTTCTCTGCAGACCCAGACTTCCCACCTTTCACTTACAACCAGACGAAGCACATCATTAGCAACCTTAAGCGCTCATCTGCCTGTGGACAAGACAACATAAGCATCATTCACCTTAAACATCTTGGACCACATTGCATACATGCACTCACCAACATATCAAACTACAGCTACTCACACAACATATACCCAACATCTGAAAGCATGGCATTATCATCACTATACCGAAACCCAACAAAGAACCCAAGACCCCATGTTACCTTCCTCACACCGCCCCATCATATTCCTCTGCACCCCCTCCAAAGTCAATGAACAACAGGTACTTTACCTAGTTACACCTCACACACCCCTAGCCCCATCACAACATGGCTTTATGCCACTACACTCCACACACACTCTTCTTACAGACCTTACTCAGAGAATTTTTGATGGGGGTAGGGGGGTTTCAAGAATACTCCCCCAGTATCCCTGCTTGTCGTACGAGGCGACTAAAAGGGTTGGTGGTGGGTTAGTGCCCCACCCCGTAAAAAGAACTAACTAAAAAAGCAAATAAAGCGCCTCGGACCCGGACGGACCATACGTTGACGACTAAGGAACGGACAAAGGACATTCTGAGAGTAGGAACGTGGAATGTGAGAGGAGTGAATGATGAAGTGAAAGAGAGAGAGATTGTCCAGGTGCTTGAGGATGCAAAAGTGGATATATGTGGATTGACTGAAACTAAATGGAAAGGTGAAAGGATGAGAGAATGGGAATACGGTGTAGGTATATGTGCGGGAGTCAGTGAGAATGAGAGGGCAAGAGAGGGAGTATGTCTGATGATAAGCAAGAAGTGGAAGGAGAATATAAGAGAGTATGGAACAGTGGGTGCAAGGATTGTATGGGTGAGGATGAAAGTAGGTATACAAGCATGGGCGATTGTATGTGTGTATGCTCCAACAGAGGATCGAGTGGCAAGAGTGAAAGATGAGTTTTGGGCGAGAGTAGAAGCATGTATGGACAAGTTTGAGAGGAGCGAGAGAGTGCTGTTGATTGGAGACATGAATGGCAAAGTCGGGAATGTACGAGTGGATGGAGTGGTTGGTCAGTGGGGTGTGCCAGCAGAAGTAGATGGGAATGGTAGTGCTTTGGTGGACATCTGTGCTGGTAAGGGGTTGGCAATAGCCAACACCTACTTTAGTCATAAGATGATCCACCGGTATACATGGAGAGTAATGAGGAGGATGGATGGTGAACTTGTTGAACGAAAGGCAATGATAGACTACGTGTGTGTGGATGAGCGAATGAGAAGACAAGTGTTGGATGCAAGGGTGTGGAGAGGGTGGGGGAATGGAGTCTCGGACCATCACTTAGTGATGGCCAAGGTAGAGCTGCAAAGAAAGTGGTTGAGGAGGCGAAGGGGAAGACAGGAGGAAACAGCTCCTGTGAGAAGAGTGGAGAAATTGCAAGATAGTGAGAAGAGGACAGAGTATAAGAGCATAGTGGAAGAAAGATTGGGAAGGTATGAGCTAGAGCAGATGGAAGGGGTGGAAGACGTATGTAAGATATTCACGGAAGAGATAAGCGCAGCGTGTGAGGTGGTTTGTGGAGTGGGGAGGAGATGCAAGGGTGTGCAAGGGACAGCATGGTGGAATGATGAGGTGAAACGAGCTGTGGAACAAAAGAATAAGGCATATGGTGAATGGTTGGCGAGTAGAGGTAGGGGAGAAGATGAGAGAGAGAAGAGAGAGGTATATGTGAGCAGGAGAAGGGAGGTTAAGAGACTGGTGAAGGAGAGTAAGAAGAAAGTGGATGAAGAGTTTGGGAGGAATCTGAGTGTGAAATGGAGGGAGAGTAAGAAATTGTTTTGGAAGGAGGTAAAGAAAGTAAGGATGTGTGAAAGGGGAAATAGTAGGGGAGTGAAAGATAGGAATAATAGATTGTTGGTAGAGAAGAGAGAGAAATTGAGGAGATGGAAGGAGCACTTTGAGGATTTGTTGAATGTAGAGAGTGAGAGCAGTGTGAGTATAAGTGGTTGGGGAATGGTTGGGAGAAGAAGAGATGAGAGGAGGGAGGAAGAGATCAGTAGGTCGGAAGTAGTGGAAGCGATGAAGAAGATTAAGCTGGGAAAGGCCCCAGGAATTGATGGAGTATGTGGTGAAATGCTTAGGTACGGGGGTGAGATTGTTGTGGAGTGGATATGGAAGTTGTGTAGATTGGCTTGGGAAGAGGGAAGGGTTCCAGAGGACTGGAAATCAGGTATAATTGTTCCTCTGTACAAAGGAAAAGGGGAGAGAAGTATGTGGTAACCATAGGGGTATTTGCCTTCTTAGTGTGACTGGTAAAATATATGGTAGAATACTCATTGATAGGGTTAGGCATATGACAGAGGAGCTAGTTGGAGAAGAACAAGGGGGATTTAGGAAGGGAAAAGGGTGTGTAGATCAGATATTTGTTCTAAGATGTTTAGTGGAGAAGTATCTAGAGAAGGGAAGGAAAGTGTACGCTGCCTTCATGGACTTGGAGAAAGCTTATGACAGAATAGATAGGAAAGGTATGTGGAAGGTATTAAGAATATATGGAGTGGAGGGGAAATTGTTGAGTGCTGTGAAGAGTATGTACGAGGGAGCTAGGGCTACGGTGCGAGTGGATGGTGAGCTGAGTGAGTTCTTTGATCTCAATGTGGGACTGAAACAGGGGTGTGTAATGTCTCCATGGCTGTTTAATATATATATGGATGGGGTCGTAAAGGAGGTACAAGGTAGGGCAGTGGATGTGGGGGTGGCCCTAACGAATGAGGGTGAGATTTGGAAGCTTCCGGTGTTGCTGTTTGCTGATGATACAGTATTGTTGAGTGAAGATGAATGGGAGTTGCAAGGTTTGGTGAATGAATTTGGGACAGTGTGTAGGAGAAGGAAGCTGAAAGTTAATGTAAACAAAAGTAAAGTTATGGTGTTTGAGAGGAATGAAGTCACAGAGTGTGCAGTGAGGTTGGATGGTGAGGATATGGAGAATGTGAGTGCATTCAAGTACTTGGGTAGTGTGATGAGTAAGGATGGAACTTTGGGGGATGAAGTGCATGAAAGGGTACAGCAGGGAAGGAAGGTTGTAGGCATGCTGAAAGCAGTGATGAGAAATAGGGAAGTGAGTATGGAAGTTAAGAAGTCTCTGCATGATGGTATTGTGATCCCTACCCTGACGTATGGAAGCGAGGCGTGGACCTTGCAAGAGGGGAACAAGTCAAGAGTGAGAGCAGTGGAAATGAGTTACTTGAGAGGAGCATGTGGAGTGACATGGAGGGACAGGTTGACGAATGAAGAAGTGAAGGAACGTTGTGGGGTAGATGTGGATGTGGTTGAAAAGATTAGGAGAAATACACTGAGGTGGTTTGGACATGTGGAGAGGATGGAGAGTGAAAGACTGACTAAGAGGGTGTATGTGGGTGAGGTGGAGGGAGGGAGAGGGAGGGGTAGACCGAGGATGAGGTGGAGGGATGGAGTTGAGAGGTATATGAGGGAGGGGGGGGTGAGTTGGGGGGAGGGGAGTCAAATGGTGGGTGACAGAGTGACTTGGAGGCGTTTTGTCTGCGGCCACCCTTTGCGGGATTAGGGCGTCGGGCTATAGATAGATAGATAGATAGATGAATTCACCTAGGCCACCACACAGAACACTTCTAGTCACACTAGACATTAGCAAAGCTATTGATGCCATCCCCCACCACAACCTCACAAACAAAATATTCAACACAAATATGCACAATAACACAAAAAGATGGCTGGTAAACTACTTAGCAGGCAGATGTGCACCTGTAACATTTGCCGGTCAGTCTTCGAACATCAGGAACTTCACAAACGGCCTCCCCCAAGGATCTATTTTGTCACCTACACTCTTTAACCTATAAATGCACGACATACCCACACCCCACACACCACAGATACACAAAGCTTCCTATGCAGACAACATAACACTTACATGTACACACCAAAATGCAAACACAGCTGCACACATCCTCCAACCTTATCTCAACACACTACATGAATGGTTCGCACAAACAGGCTCAAAATAGCCCCAACCAAATCTACAATGACCCTTCTCACAAACTGGACAGCAGAACATAGTCACATTCCACACCTCATCATAAACAACACTCCTCTACCACACACACACACAAACTCCTTTGTGTAACGTACAATACATCAATGGCATTTAAACTGCACATCACAAACATTAAAAATAACACCAAGGCTCAATACCTTGAGATCACCTGCCCATACAACATTTGGACACAACAAAGAAACCACCACTACAGTATACAAACAATACATACATTCAGTGATGAATTATGCAAGCCTTGCTTGGGCTCTTAACCTCACTAAAACACATTACAACACTCTACTGAACATACTGAACAAGGCCTTAAAAATAATGACAGGCTGCACAGCTACTACACCCACAGACCACCTACACCAAGAAACCAAAGTCCTCAAAGTCAAGGATCACCTAGACATGAAAGGCACCCATTTCTCGCTGCAGCTTCCACAAACCCACAATATCCACTACACAACAGGCAGCACATCCACACACACCAAGGAACATCAAAACAGCACCCAGCAATTGATATCATACACAAATACTGTAATCTCTCCCCCCTTGCCTGCCTCAGACCAGCTTCCAGAAGCATACCCATACTCAAATCACTCGCCACTCCGTTCAGTCACTTAAAGACAACACACAGCTGCATGCATGGCCTCCTGATATCCACCCTTCTGAATCCTATCTCCCTCGTGAGGACAGGGTCCACCTGGCCAGGCTAAGATGTGGGCATCATCCAGCCCTCTTAAGTTCCCAGAAGAGGCTGGATGACTCTATCACTGATGCCTGTCCAAAATGTAACACAGCACCCCATACTATTAAGCACATTATGGAAGACTGCATTGTACACAATCACCTTCGCCAACAACACAACATACACTCCTTGAGAGCTCTGTAGGCAAGACCGGTTTCGGCCATGGCCTTCCTTAGGGACTCAGGACTGTTTGGCCAGACTGCCTAGTGAACTACAACTATTACTGCTACACTCCAGGAAAGTAGGCAGCACCATCTGGGGATCTGGCACCCCTTTGTGGCAGACAGTACCTCACCAGGGTCAGACCAAGGTCCTTCCCATGGCGAGGTGCAAGAAAGAATAAGGAGAAAACCATCTACAGAAGAAAAATGCAGTGGGCACACAAAGCATAATGGTAAAATAGAATATAATCATGGCAGAGTACAGTAAGCTAGAATTAAATCAATGTAAACACCTACAATTCCTCACTGGGCATCATTCTGAATAACCCACTACTTCCCTGACTCTGACCGTTGTACTTTGGTTGGTGAAGCTGTTGCACCGCGCAGTACATCCCATGTGTCTAGTGATGTAGTCTGAAGAGCATAGTCCGAGTCAGAGTCAAGGAGGACCTCCAGCAGTCAACCCAGGGGAGCAGCTGTGGGATGTGGTGATGGACTGCCTACTTCAGGTGACTGTGAAGAATGCCGCAAATTCACGTCCAAGGGAGACACAACAGCTGTGACGTGCTAAGTTGAAGCTCCATCATTGATGGCAAGGTTTGATGCTGTGATGGTTGCAGAGCAGACTGGGCGGGGATCAGAGGCTTGAAAAAAAGAGTCGATCTTGGACTGGCGATATGAGTGACAATTCAGGTATCAGATGACAATCTCCCACACAAAACACAGATCTTCCACAAAGCAAAGAGGCACCATCTCTGTCACATTCCAGGTGCTAGGCATACTCAAGCACCAGCTATAACCTGGTAGCCAAGATTGCCCCCACTGTCATCTAACCACTCCCGCACGTCATTGACATCCACAGCCTCGCCTGCATTATGAAGACAAGTGTGGAAGTCATCCACGTCAAAGCCCAGAAGGTCGTGTCTGCTCGTGTCCCTGAAGGAGATGAAACCATCCACTTTCGAGGGTTTTCACGAAGACTTCTTTCCATGCACTCACCTAGCTGCACACAGCAAACTTAAGGTTATAGCACTACAGGTTTCCCAGTATCCTCTGTGCCTGCATGTCCAGCCCCCGACTCTGCTCGTCCTTGTTCACGAGAACAACCATCACCTCATCGAGGAACCTCCATTGGTACAGCCTCTTCATGGCCACGATCTCACCCTGGTCCATTGGCTGAATCAGGGTACTAGTATTTAGTGGCAAAAACATGCACCTAATCCAACTGTCATCAGCAACCAATTCTTTCTTGGAGAGATGCGTGGGGGCACTGTCCAGGAGAAGAGCCTTTATCTGGTCATGAGGGATTCCAAGCTCCTCCGTTTGATATCAGCTGACCCCCTTGGCGAAATGCCTTTGGAACCAATCTGTGAAGACCTTGCAGGTAAACCAGGCCTTCACAGAATGGTGCCACACAACAGGAAGGACATCCATTAGCCCACAAAGGCAACAGGGCTGTTTTGCATGCCCCACAATAACGAGTTTCAGCCAATGTGACCCATTAGCATTACCAAAGCACAAAACAGATACGGTAGCCATTGCATAGACAACTTGTGGCCAGGCACATGCTTCTCCTTCTCATCTATCATAGTGTTGGAGGGCATTGTGTGACAGAAGAGGCCACTTTCGTCAGCATTATAGACTTGACCAAGAGCGAGGCCCTCCTTCTCAGTCAAACCAAACAAAGTCTGCCAAAATTCCTCCATTCCCTCCTCACTGGCGTCCAAAGCTTCACCCTGGGTCTTGCGATTGGTAAGACCATGTCAAAGCTTGAACCTCAACAACCAATCTTTGGATGCCTTGAAGTTTGGGACGTTGTGAAGGTGAGCGAACCTTTTGGCAGCAGCCTTCAACTTGGTGTCTTTCAGTAGCATGCCCGCAGCCCACTGTTGCAAGGACCATATAAATGTAGAATGGTCGACTTCGGCATGCTGGGACAAGTTCACAGTCTTCCATTTGGTATTATGTCTGTTCTGGCCAACGTCTGCCATGCACTGGTGAGTTTGTCATGAGGTTTCCTGATGTCGTGTAGGGTTTGGCGGGGTAGGTTGCATTCCTTAAGGATGTGGGAAGTGGGTCATCCCACATAAATCTTGCTCAGGATCTCCCACTTCTTCTCCAACAACACTATCCTCTTCCTTTTCCCTGATGGTGATTCACGAATTCTGTGATTTATGAATAATAACTCGTGAAAAATTAATTTGGGTCTGGACTTTGGCCAACCCGCCCCCACACCATCCTACCTACACCTATCTAGGCACCATCAAACACAAACATACAAAGTTAGGAATATTCAGTGCATGTATTAAATAGAAATAAGCCATGTTAAGGGATCTCACCTTAATCCTATGATGAAATTGCTTAAGTGAATGGAGTGGGGTGGTGTTGAGAAGAACTTAGAACCTCTCAGCACTTGTTCTTCCCAAACTCTTTCGTCAGCTTTGAAAACTTCTCTCTCCTCTCAACACGACGAATGAACTCCAAATGTTGACTGTACAACAACTGTGGCAGCTTCTTGACGCCATACTGCTTAGAGCACTTCATTGGGGGCTCGGGAGAGGCCATGGCAAGTAGGAGGCAGGGAAAAGTTGCACAAAAAAGGCAGTTAGCTCGTACTCCACGGCGACGGTCTGTAGTGTGCGGACTGGCGGGACAAGAACAACAACATGGCAGCATTAGTATGCACATATGCCACCAGGGATGTGCGATGATTGGTTGCTGGGTCGCGATTTTCAATATGAATGCCGCGGTTTACAGTTCTCCTCAGAAAAGGCCCACTTAGGTGCCTAGATCTGCGATTTTCGTGACTTAACAGTGATTTAAGGTTGCCGGCAGTCTGACGGCCACCTAGCTGTGATTTACGAATCCGTGATTTATGAACACGCGATTTATGAGGATTAGTGTATGTGTTTTAGACAGAAAATTGCTGTAGCAGGGTCAGATGTGAAGAGACTGTATTGTCTTATTGCCGACTTGATAGGGCATATAGGAACAAAGAAGCTTCCTGACAATTTCTCTGATGCAGACTTAGCGAATAAATTTATGAAGTATTTTGAGGAGAAAATCTTAAATATTGTCAATAATTTCCAAGGTGCAGGACCTGTGGTCCGCCAAGTGCACCTGCCAGATATCCCGTACATTGGTTTGTGTTGCTTTAAGGAAGTTAGTTTTGTGAAATTAGAGACTCTGATGAAAAGAGTTAAACTGACATATTGTTCTAGTGATCCAGTCTCAATGTCAGATACAGCTAAGGAAGGAAGGCTTCCCTAGTCTTGTGCAGTTGATCATGAAAATTGTGAACTTAAGTATTACTGAATGTGTGTTTCCACAAAGTGAAAAATTGGCAATTGTCAAACCTACTTTAAAGGGCAATAAAGATCATCAGAGTTTGAGCTCCTATAGACCAGTTTCAAATCTGTCATATATGTCCAAAATTATTGAGAATGTTGTACTTGATTAATTGATGGAATATCTGGTGAATATTAATGTATTACCAGATAAATCATTCTGCTTATAGGCAATTGTACTCAACAGAAACATTGCTGTGTAGTGTCACTAATGAGTTACTAGGATGGATGGATGAGGGAAAATGTGATGTCTTAATATTATTAGATTTCAGTGCTGCTTTTGACACAGTAGTACATGAGCTATTGTTGGAAGATTTGAGGACTATAGGAGTGAAACAACGAGCACTCAGTTACTTGGAAAGTTATTTAGATAATAGAAGTTACTGTGTACAAGTAGGAAACTCTTTCTGAACATAGGATACTTAGAAGAGGTGTTCCCAAAGGCAGTGTACTGGGACCTGCACTGTTCTGCATTTACACTATTGAGCTTTCATTCTTGCTAAGGGAACATGGAGTGGCCTTTAACCTTTTTGCTGATGATACTCAGTTTTATTTGTCTATTAATAATGCACTGGACACTGAAACTCTGTTGACTAGGATTATGGGAGATATCATGAAATGGATGGATAGTAAACAACTAAAACTGAATGAAGATAAAACAGAATGTTTGATTTTTGGTAAAAGGGATGCCTTGAGAGGGTTGCATGGTTTGCAGGGTTTTAGTATTAATGGAAATATTGTAAATATATCTGAGAAGGTCAAGGACTTAGGTGTGATTATTGATAAACATATGAATTTCAATGAACAAATAAATGGATTTGTAAAATTGGCAAGACTTAACTTACGATATATTGCCTTTATAAGGAAATATTTGGATATTCATTCCGTTAAGATGCTTATACATAACTATGTCATTAATAGATTGGATTACTGTAATTCTCTGTACTACGATTTGCCTAAATATCAGCTGAAGAAAATGCAAATTATCATGAACAGAGCAGCTAGATTAATAATGAATTTGCCATCATATGTGAGGATTACACCAGTTCTCACTGAACTACAGTGGTTGCCAGTTAAGCCTAGAATCATATACAAAATTTGTGTTATGACATACCGGTATGTGGCAATGAAGACCGGGAAACCGAAATACTTAAGGAAATTATTATAACCATTTGAACTACAAACAGATATTGTAGTTAGACATGCTTCTGATGGCTATAGACTCTTAGAACCTAGGTGTAACACAGACATTGGTTTTAAAGCCTTTAAAAATTGTGCCCCAAGACTATATAATAGATTACCAAGTGCTGTTAAGAGCAGTAATAATGTTGATCTGTTCAAAAGGAGACTAAAAACATTCTTGTTTTGTGACTGCTATGATATGGAGGACAAGTGTATTAGAGATTATTATGTATTATGAAATTTTGTAAAGTGTGCAGTATTAAATTGATAGGACACATTATTATTATGAGTCAGTGTGATCATGTTATTTACTATAAAGTGTCAGGGTGATTATTAATAGTCTTGTGTCAAATTTATTGTATTACTGAAAATGGGCACTACTGAATTGGAATTACAGTACTAGTTTTATTACTTTTAAGTATGCATAACCATGTTTTACTGTTAAGTTTTTATTATTACCTAGTCTTTCTATAATATTAAGTTTTACTATTAAGTTTTGCTACCTAGTCTTTCATTAAGTTTATAGTGCAATAATTGTATCAATACATGTTATATTATTTTTGTAAAATATTGGTGGCTCTGCAAAGTGCCACATGTTGGTGGAATGGAACCTGATAAACCCAATAAAGATAAAGATAAAGATAAATGGAAAAACAGATTCCTGCCTATACCTATTCCAATACTGATACTCTAAAAATGGCCGATACCACCGATAACGATACATCTGTACATCTCTGCTGTTAAAGTTTGGTTTCCATATTGATTATTATTTTTATGGTGGATTGCTTCATGGCGATTTTCTTTCCCTGTTGCTTTTATCCATGCTTTGTTTCTCTGACACCTGAACATAATGGCTGACACTTGCTGAAAGCTACACAACTGTACTGATATTAATTTGGGTTTCGATTCTGCTGTATCTGGCTATTATTATTTGTTGGGATAGGTTATGGTTCTTTAGGCTGGGCTAGGTTGGGTTTGATTAGGTTCTTTGTGGTTAGGCTAAGATATATTGTTTTGTTAGGCTAAGATATATTGTTTTGTTAGGATAGATCTGTTTAGGTTAGGTAAGGACTGGCTATGAATATGTAAAGTTAGGTTAATACAGTAGGTTTTTGAGTCTGCCATTACACTTGCAAAACAAACACCAGTGATTCAGAACGAAGATCGATAAAAATATGGAGAAGACAATCTGCAGTAAACAATTACCACCTGAAAATCATAACAAAACAGAAAACAAACTGGGAGAGGAGGAAGTGAAATGATAAGGTACAGTATCTCTGGTGCTTAAACTAAAGCATACAGTAATTATATTGTACGAAGACAATAACCAAGAAATTGTAATCCTATACTCATACAGTTCGGTAATACACATAGTATGGCTGGTTGATAGTAATCACCCACTCTTTACTTATCTGCATATTACGTTATACTTTTTGCTTTAACAACTGATTTTTTTACATTCATTCAGTCACTACAAAGGCTGAGAAGTGCACCTTCAATTAATACTCTTCTTTCTTGTGTATAATGGTGGTGTTCAAAGAGCATCCACCATTCCACCTTCACTTTTGTTTCGTTATGAGCAATTTTTCTGTTGATTACAAACGCAACTGTGCTTTCCAACGTGCAAGGGGAGCACAGTACCAGGGTGTCAGGCTCGTAATCGTGAGGTTCCGACTCCGAGTTCGCGCCCCCAGCCGGTGGCTGCTGTGCCGGAAGGGGTAGCGCTCTCCTGTAACCCTAGCAGGTCTATATGATCTGATGACGTCCAGCTCGGGGATTAATCCCCCCTTTTCCAACATGCAAGAATTCTGAGGGGCGAGGGAAAATTGGGGTTATGCCCGTGGAACGACAAAGGGGAGTTAGGAAAATGTTCCCCCGAGCTAGACCTTCTTAGATTATATAGCCCTGCTAGGTGACAGAAGGGCGCTATTCAGACTATCACCAGATTATTGGAATAAAGTTACAGCACATAACCGAGAGTGGCATATGGATTAATGACAACACAAGACCACGTGCGTAAATGCATGTCACTTTCGGTGTCGCATGCTTCGTATTTGATTTCAGTGTTTTATATTATTGTGATGTGATCGATTGAAGTTTGCCCTTCGCAGCATTTTTTTTTACATGGAATTATGTATATATATACTTTTCAATCAGATTTTGCTCTTTACAAATAACATTTTTATTAGCCGAGTATGCCAATTGGCGTCAACAACAAACATGGCTGGGGCGGGTTTTCGGGGTTGTTCGGTGCTTTCCAAAGTTTTATCAGAGAAGTGTAAAGACTGCTTACCCATGAAATGCCCACCTTATCAGCTGTTATGCCTGGTAGACGATATGCTGTTGGCCTGGGACAGAGAGGATGTCTGCCTCTACGCTTGTCTCCTCGATCCAGCCCCAGACTCTCTGGTTCAGGTAGCTTAATCATGTTTGCATGGATATACGTAAACCGACGTTACTGGAAGTCATTGTCCGATGTTCTCAAGTCTTTAAGAATAATGCTTCTGTGATTAAAATAATTGACCTTTACAAGCTGCATCACTTGGAGATTCAGATGAACCCAACTTGACAGTGACAGCCTTATCAAATTACAGTACTTTGACATGTGTGAGGTTTGGTACCATACAGGATGTGAGAAGGTCAGTGCAAAGAAATATGAATTCCTGATGGACGAGGACATGTTCTGGTTTTGTAGGGATTGCAAGCCCCAAATAAAGAGAAGATTGTTGAGGGTGGAAGCACTGGAAAAGAGGCTAGAAGTAGTAATAAATGAAAATGAAGAATTAAGGAAAAGTATTAAACAAATCCAGGTAAATGTGGATAAGAAGTTAGACAATCTGAGAAAGGATGTGATTGAGGAGATTGAGGGAAAAATCATATTGGACATCGAGGCAGAGGAAAAAGAGAGAATGAAGAAAAACCTAGTACAGTAATATACAATCTCCCAGAACCCGAGAAGGAAAACCCATGGGAGGCAGTGGAGGAGGATATCAAAACCTCCAATGATAATAAATAATGAGGTGGGGGTAGAGAATACTGAAATAGATGTTGTCAGGTTAGGCAATCCAGTAGGAAGGGAGGGAAGAAGTAGACCCTTAACACTAAAGTTAAAAGAGACAAATTTGAAATAGGAAGTACTAAAAAATGCAAAGAATCTGTAGAACACCAGAAACCCCATTGCAAAAAAAATCTCAGTCACTTTAGACGTGACCAGGGCTGAAAGAGAGAAAACCAAAGAGCTTTGGGAGGGGCTGAAAGAAAAATGAAATCAAGGAGAAAGAGGGCGGTATATAAAAAATGGGGAGCTGGTAAAAAATAGAAATGTTGGAAATCAATGAAAATACAAGAACCAGTCCTACTTCAAAATCAAATTACTAAATATACAGGGCCTAACAAATGTAAAGATTACGGAATTACATGAAATTGTAAAAGGTAGGCAGTTACTATGTCTGACAAACTCAATTGAAATATGATAAAATAAGGATAAGTAACCATATGGTAAGTATACAGAGTATGAGAGAAAAGGAGAATAAAAAGGAGGTGGTCTGATGGTACTGTATGAAGAAAATCTAGATATAAATGTGGAACAGATAAAAACATTAAACAAGGACATATTGTATTGCAATTGCCAAATCAACAACCTGAGATTCAAACTAACACTTGTGTACCTGCCAGTAGGGGGTAGTGAGGCTGACAAATAGCGAGGCAAAGCAATAAAAGAAGAAATTGAAAATTAAAAGCAATACAGGAACCCTTAATACTCCTAGAGGATTTTAATGGTCACTTAGGATTCCTAGGAAAGCAGAAGGTAGATAGCACTGGGAAGGAAGTAATAAGATAGATGGAGGAGTATAACTTAATATTGTTAAATGGGGATCAACGATATGAAGGAGAAACAACATGGGAGAGAGGACAGCAGAAAAGTGCTATCGACTTGGTTTTAGTAAATACTCCTATGTTTGATAAATGTAATCATATGGTAATCGTCGAGCTAGCATGTTGTAAATACACACCTCAAGGGCTCTTGGATGCCCAGGCAACCAACCTAAAAGTTAGGCTCGTTGTCATCTGCTGTCTGACTCTTTCTAGCTAAGTAACCTTTACGAATTGGCCAATTCAATGGGGAATTAGCTAGGAGGTAGGAGAGTAATAATTAGGTGAGTTAAGGTGTCAGTTATGGTACACCTAATCCTCCTAAGAGACATGTGAATTTACTTAAGGTTGTCTTAAATTAACACATGTCAGACAAAGGAGTGTATAAGAATTTTCTGACACATTTTTTGGTGTCCCGAGTGAGGGTACCGACTTGAACAAATTAATTTCTGACATTTTTGGTGCCCCGAGCGAGGATACTGACTTCATTCATTCATTCATTCATTGCCAGATGCCATGTATCCCAGACAGGGTGGCCAAGGGCTTAGAGTTAATTGTTTTACAGGGAGGGGCACTAATCCTCCACCAACCCCACATGACTTGAACAAATTAATTTCTGACATTTTTGGTGCCCCTGAGAGTGAGGATTGCAGATGTGTGCAGAAGCATTGAATGTTTTTAAGGTTGCTCTTGTTGGGCATAGCGTACTACCACGTTCGGTACAAGTGGATGACGTGGAAAAGACGTACATACCGCGCTCCGGGTGGAAGGGCACGTTCCTTTTCCGACGATGAAAGTTTAAATGCCGTATTAAATTGGGAGCATGACCGCACTATTCTTTTCCTGGGAGGAAATGATATTCATGAAGATGTGGAGGTTAATGGAGTTGTGGAAAACATTCTAGCCATGGTAGGAGCCATAGAAGGTTCTTGTAAATCTTCGGTAGCCATAACCCTTCTTGAGCCTAGAAACCTACCATATGGCTCTCCAGTTTGCTATGGTACATATAAAATAATTGGAACCATCATGGCAGAGAAGCGGTTCTGCAGAAATTTATAAATTATATAGATCTCAGGAAAGGACAGTTCTGTGCTATACGAGCTGTGGGTGGGCCTATGGTTTACTAGGAGATAAATATTTTGAGCTTGGGGAATATGGTATTTTGGAAATTGGGTGTGGGGATGATATATAACCTAAAAGGTTTAACAACCCAGAGGGATAGGTTTGATATTATGGACCTAATCCCTACACTCCTTAGAATTAAAATGATTAATTAGCTGAGCCAGAAAATGAGTATTTTAGAAATTGAGTGTGAGGATAAAATATAACCCTAGAGGTTTAACAACCCAGGGGGAAAGGCTTGATATTGCGGACCTAATCCCTACACTCTGCAAAATTTAAAATACAGTAATTAGATAATTACTACACTGGGGTAAATTTGTGGTTGAAATTAATGGTTAAATTATTAAATTAGAAATCAGTCAACATGTCTGTTTCCTTGTTACAGAGATCTAGTAGTAAGGCAGGATGGGTAACAAGAGCCGTAAATAATTGCAAACAGTCGTTAGACGAAATACCTTTGTCCAGGGAGAAATTACCGGTAAATAGTCTCCTAAATATATTGAAAGACTGATGGACTAAGTATGAAGAAGGTTATATAAATTCAGAAGCGGCTATAATGAAAGCTGATGATAAAGATTTCTCAGAGTCAGAGATAATTTAGAAGAATATTTAACCGTAGTAAAGTCACTAGAATCAAAATTAGCTGAGACTGCCGCGGAAACACAAGTTGTGGAACAGCGGAGTAGAGCTGCACTACCACAAATAATGCTTTCGGAGTTTGATGGGGAGCAAAATTGGAAATCGTTTTGGGATCATTTCAAATACTTAGTTCATGATAGAACCAATCTCCCTAAGGTAAGGAAACTCACATATCGGTTAGGACAGATCAAAGGAACACCTTATCAGCTGATAAAAGAAATACCAGTAGAAGAAAATAATTATGAGATGGCCTTGACTATCCTTAGACAAAACTATGAAGACAGGGAGCAAGTTATTACTCAGTTACTGAAGGCTGTAATTGAATTACCCATATCTAAACACAATTTTGATTCCTTGCAAAATTTTAGAATTGCAATGAGCTGTAATTTAAAGGCCCTAGGTACTTACAAAGATATTAAGGCATCAGCTTGAGTGCTTTCAAAAATTGTGTCCTTAAAGCTTTACCAAAAACCAAGGATGCCTTGTATGGTAGGTACCAAAAGGATAATTTCTCCTGTGAAGAGATTGAGGAAGGCTTGATGCAACTCTGTAAACATTTGCCAGGAATAGTAAAGCCTACTGAGATTAAACAGAAGACTGAAATAAAGAAAAAACCTACTAACCAACTGGTTGGGAAACCTAAGTCAGAGAAGACTAAATATGTGCCTAAGGAAGAGATAGGTACTTTTCTTAGTTCCTTAAAGGCTAAGGATAAAGTATTACAGACAAGGAAGAGACAGGTTGATGAAATTAACCCCTTAACCGCGTGGCATCACAGGATTCTTAACTATTAAGGAAGCTCAGTCTTTTGATTTAGTTAGACCTGTAATACAAGTAGGCAGATATAAATGTTGTATAGCAGCAGCTGTACTTAACAATATGGAGACAAGTCTATATATAAAAGGACTGAAGGAAACCTCTGATCATCTACAAAGCTCTGGGATAAAGTTGGCTAAACGGAATGTAGAATCAGATACTATGGGTCCCATAAAAATGATAATTAGTTCAGATTACTGTGGGAGATTCCTACATAGGACTTTCAAGAAGAATAAGGTACAGATGATCAAGAGTCTAGGAGGTAACCTTATTATGGGTCAGTTGCCTTTTCCAAAACAAGCTACAGGAGAGGCCAAACTAGTAGACACAGTCTTTGTTACCCCCACACAGTCACTGATGGTAGCTACAATAGGAGCAGAACTAGAACCTACTCAGATAGCCGGACTTGTTGGATGAAAATATTGAACCTGTACACAAATTGTGGGACCTAGACAGTGTAGGAATACACTCTGAGGAACCAACCCCTGAAGATAAAATAATTTTGGATTTGTATAACCAGTCTGTGGAATTTAGGGATGGACAGTGTTGGGTAGGCTTACCATGGAAACTAAACCATTCGGAGTTATCAACAAATTACCAAGCAGCTAAGGCTCAGTTAAGTTCTCTTCTAAGAAAGTTGAGAGATAAACCAGAATATCTAACCCTATATGATAATATTATAAAAGATCAATTTGAAGAATAAATTTATAGAAGAGGTGGAATTCATTGTTAACCACAAAGAAGGACATTATTTACCACATCATGCTGTAAGCAAGGATTCAGTAACTACTCCCATAAGGATAGTTTTCAATTGTAGTAGTAAAGCGTCCAAGCGATCAGCTAGCTTGAACGATTGCCTATATGCTGGACCTACACTAACAGAGAAGTTAGGGAATGTGTTACTAAGATTTAGAGAGAAACCTTATGCTTATACAGCAGACATAGTAAGGCTTTTCTCAGAATAGGACTGAGAGAGGAGGATAGTAAATTTGCAAAATTCCTCTTGCCTCAAGTTCCTTAAAATGAGGATAGTCCATTGAAAACTTACTGTTTCCGATCAGTGCTCTTTGGCTCTTGTGCTAGTCCTTTCCTACTTTGCAACACTTTAAAGCTTCATTTTGAAGATGCCAAATGCCTAGAAATAGGGCAGGCTTTTTCTATGGATAATTTGCAAGGTGTTGCTGATATGGAGTTGGAAGCATTGAAGGCTTATGAAGTAGCCAATTCTGAATGTGGGAAGGCAAATTTGCCATTACAGAGCTGGAATACAAATTCACCATTTTTGAGGAATCAAATACTAGAGGACTCTCCAAATAATGACATTCCCAAAATTCAAAATGTGTTGGGTCTTAACTGGGATACAATCGCTGATGATATAAGTTTGAAACCAATAAAGTTCTCTGATGTCACTCACACCAAGAGATCCTTGTTTAAGTCAGGGCTCCACTTTATTTGACCCATTAGGATTGGTCAGTCCTATACCTATTAGGGGCAAATGTTTAGTGCAGGAAGTTTGGCGAGAAAAGCTAGACTGGGACACGGAATTAGGTGAGACATATGTGGAACAGTGGGAACAGATTAGAAAGGAGTTTGAAACCACATCAAGCAAATGTATTCCCAGGAAAATAAACAGTAATGAGAAATCACATTTACACATATTTTGTGATCCTTCTCAAAGGGCTTATGGAGCAGTAGCTTATTGCGCAACAGGAGAGGATAGTGAGATTATTATGTCCAAAGCCACAGTTGCGCCAAATAAAGGAAGAACCCTACCTCAAATGGAATTGGCTTCCGTAGAAGTAGGAACTAAATTGGCCAGGTATATAACCACTACTCTTGATACTCAGTTTGAGGATATTTATACATGGACTGAAAGTGAGATTTGTCTTTACTGGATAGGGAAGGAAGACAGTAAAATTCCTTTCGTCTGCAGTGGAGTGAAGACTATTAAAGAACTGTCTTCC
The DNA here is from genome assembly GCF_032717465.1 of Coenobita brevimanus. Taxonomy (NCBI): domain Eukaryota; kingdom Metazoa; phylum Arthropoda; class Malacostraca; order Decapoda; family Coenobitidae; genus Coenobita; species Coenobita brevimanus. The sequence goes on from NC_136976.1 coordinate 56,775,837, forward strand.
AAATTTAAATTCATGCGTGTATCTTCTAAACAAAACCAGGCCGATCTGCCCTCAAGAGGTTCGACTGTAAAGAGACTGATCAAAGACAACTTGTGGTTTAAAGGTCCTACATGGTTACTCACTAAAGATTGGCCTGAGCAGAAACAGTATAGTATTGCTGAGGTTGGTGTAATAAACTTGGATCCTGTAGTACCTGAGCCAGAAGTAATTGACATCAGCCAGTTTTCATCAACAAGACAACTTATTAACACTACTAAATTAGTTGTTGAATTTTTTAATAAGAAAGTGGGGTTTCAGAAGTTAGATCCCATGAAATATTGGCTGAAAAGGATACAAAGGAAATTTTACGGAGAGATGTGTGACCTTATAGGCCAAGGCACTGGGAACAAGAATAAGCTGATAAGAGATTTGGGTCTGATTAGATGCCGGGGTCAAATAATAAAGGCTGATTTGCGTCTCCAAACTAGACATCCCATATTATTACCCAAGAGTGGATACTTTGTACAGTTAATTGTAAAGGAAGCCCATGATTTGACTCTTCATGGAGGTTTGCTGCAGACTTTGGCCCGAATCTGGGAAAGGTATTGGATCCCTAAGGGTAGACAGGTCATAAAGAAATATCTCAAAGGTTGCATCATGTGTAGGGGGTACGAACAATGACCATATGACTATCCAGGACCACCTTCCTTACCAGGGGATAGGGTAAATGTGAGTCAGTTCTTCAAGGTAGCTGGAGTGGATTACACAGGGGCTATAACTGTTACGGATGAGGAACTCCCCATAAGGTTTACATATGTCTGTTTACATGTACCTACACAAGGGCAGTCCATCTAGAAATGGCAGAAGAGCTGAGTTCAGAGACATTCCTGAACGTATTTTGAAGATTTGCCACTAGAAGGTCTTGTCCGAACAAATTAATTAGCAACAACAGAACCAATTTCATTGGAGCAGCACCTCTACTTTTGAACATAATGAATGACCCAAAGGTTAAATCGGTGCTGGGAATCCGAAATTGTACCTGGCAGTTCGTAGCTCCAAGAGCACCATGGCAAAATGGATTTACCGAACAAATGATTGGTATTGTGGAGAACTGCCTAAGGAAAACATTTCACAGAACTAAGATCACAAGAGGAGAGTTAAGAACAGTGATAATTGAAATTAAAACTAGGATTAATAATAGACTCCTAACCTATTTAGATGACACTAGCATTTCAATCGAGGCCTTGACACCGGCTCATATGTTGTATGGCAGGAAGCTCCATCCGGTGCCTTGTGTGGATATCCAAGAAGAAATAGATCTTACCATAGAAAATAATGAATTAGGACAACGTCTGTGGGAAGGATATCAACTTCTGAGAGGGGTATTGGATACTTGGAATAGACATTGGAGCGAAGAATATCTTTTGAGCCTATGAGAAAGATTCTATGGGGCTCAGACTGCCAGTAACAAATCTACTATAAACATAGGAGATGTGGTCTTGGTGAAGACAGAATAACCAAGATCCCAGTGGCCATTAACTAAGGTGATCTCCACGCACCCAGATTTGGTGGGGGTGCTGAGACGCGTAAAAATAAAATGTAGGGGACATACCAACATAAAAACTATTGATAAACTGGTACCCCTTGAGTTAGTGGCTACTCCGGATACAGGGGATGGTGGAGATCAAACTGGTGGGATGGTGGAGATCAAACTGGTCAAGATGCACGACCTAGAAGGGCCGCAGCACAGGGTTCTCGAGACCTATGGAGAGAACTCCTGGTCACATTACATGATACAACGTATCATTTTTCACCTGGCCTCAAGACTGTGGGAAATATTTTCCCCCAGAGCAGTTGCGCTCTCTACTTTTAAAATAGTCATCCCTGGCTAGAGAGCAGAGGAAAACCTGAGATCGTTAATACCTGTTCAAGTGGTTTTTATAACCCAGAAATTACGTTCTCTTTAGTAATTCTTATTGTTAATAAATGCTACTGCAACTAACCCTCGTGGACAAATATCTTGTAAATACATGTATTTATTTGGAAAGTTCTGTTGACCTAAACTGCATCTGCATGTTAGGTAATATGTCTTGAGGATGAAAAGCCTCACATGAAAAGCATATGTGGGTTTAATATATTTACTTAGATAAAGAGAATATTTGGTTTGGTGTTCCGATTGAGGATACCGACTTGAACAAATTAATTCTGACATTTTTGGCACCCTGAGTGAGGATACTGACTTGAACAAAATAATTTCTGACACAGGGCATCTTCTGGTAAAAAGAATATAAACCTCTCTCTCCCTCCGTCTTTGAGTAGCGCCATGCGTAAGTTTGCGTAAGGGTGGAGTAGTTAGCGATGATGCACGACCATCACAGCCTGAGCTGTGGCTGGTAGTCCATACGTTAATCTAACAAAAGATGATAATGAAAACATATTATTGTGTTCTGTAGGAAAGCATTGTAAATATAAATATTTCCCAAACCTTTTGTTACCTCAAGACTCAAGTATCATATGAGCCGCTCCGAGCCAGAGGGGTGACCGTGCATTTTGCTTATTTGCTTTGACATCTAATCACCAAACTGTAATATACTTTAAACATGTCATGTTTACCACCATTTTAATCATCTTGGCTAGCACCTTCAAGCTAAACAATAAAATGCTTATAGGTATAATTTTACCATTGTATAATTAGCCACGTCAAAGCTTAACAACTAATTACCGAAAATAAGCAAAATGCACAGTCACCCCTCTGGCTCGGAGCACCTCATATAAGATAACTATTAAGAACCACTTCCATAGTCCATACATCATCTATAATAATAAATGTGCCATGCACTGGAAGTCCACCTACTTGGTTAAACTGAAAGGGTAAGCCTATAAAATATGCTAAATCATGTAGACTTATCTGCTATTTTTAATTGACTGTTCTAAGAAAAAAAATTATATATATACTTTATACTGTATATATATATATAAAGCAACGTTGGGTCTGGTTAGTACTTGGATGGGTGACCGCCTGGGAACACCAGATGCTGTTGGCATCCCTACGTCAAGTGGGGTTGGTGGAGGATTAGTGCCCCTCCCTGTAAAACAATTAACTCTAAGCCATTGGCCACCCCATTTGGGATACATGGCGTCTGGCAATGGATGGATGGATATATACCTAATTTCTACTTTGATCGCAGGTAATAAAAGCTCTAGCACTCATTCGAGCTGATCGTTTTGTGTGTATATCTATCTATCTATCTATAGCCTGACGCCCTAATCCCGCAAAGGGTGGCTGCAGACAGAATGCCTCCAAGTCGCTCTGTCACCCACCATTTGACTACCCTCCCCCCAACTCACTTCCCCCTCCCTCATATACCTCTCAACTCCATCCCTCCACCTCATCCTTGGTCTTCTCCTCCCTCTCCCTCCCTCCACCTCACCTACATACACCCTCTTAGTCAGTCTTTCATTCTCCATTCTCTCCACATGTCCAAAGCACCTCAGTATATTTCTCCTAATCTTCTCAACCACATCCACATCCACCCCACAATGTTCTTTCACTTCTTCATTCGTCAACCTGTCCCTCCATGTCACTCCACATGCTCCTCTCAAGTAGCTCATTTCCACTGCTCTCACTCTTGACTTGTTCCCCTCTTGCAAGGTGCACATCTCTCTTCCATACGTCAGGATGGGGATCACAATACTGTCATGCAGTGACTTCTTAACTTCCATACTCACCTCCCTATTTCTCATCACTGCTTTCAGTGAACCAACAACCTTCCTTCCCTGCTGTACCCTTTCACGCACTTCATCCCCCAAAGTTCCATCCTTACTCATCACACTACCGTACTTGAATGGACTCACATTCTCCATATCCTCGCCATCCAACCTCACTGTGCATTCTGTGACTTCATTCCTCTCAAACACCATAACTTTACTCTTGTTTACATTAACTTTCAGATTCTTCTTCCTACACACTGTCCCAAATTCAATCACCAAACCTTGCAACTCCCATTCATCTTCACTCAACAGTACTGTATCGTCAGCAAACAACAACACCGGAATCTTCCAAATCTCACCCTCATTCATCAGAGTCAGCTCCACATCCACTGCCCTACCTTGCATCTCCTTTACAACCCCATCCATGTATATATTAAACAGCCATGGAGACATCACACAACCCTGTTTCAGTCCCACATTTAGATCAAAGACCTCACTCAGCTCACCATCCACTCGCACCATAGCCCTAGCTCCCTCATACATACTCTTCACAGCACTCAACAATTTCCTCTCCACTCCATATATTCTCAATACCTTCCACATACCTTGTCTATCTATTCTGTCATAAGCTTTCTCCAAGTCCATGAAGGCAGCATACACTTTCTTTCCCTTCTCTAGATACTTCTCCACCAAACATCTTAGAACAAATATTTGATCTACACACTTTTTTCCCTTCCTAAATCCCCCTTGTTCTTCTCCAGCTAGCTCCTCTGTTATATGCCTAACCCTGTCAATGAGTATACTACGATATATTTTTCCACTCACACTAAGAAGGCAAATACCCCTATGGTTACCACATACTTCTCTCTCCCTTTTCCTTAGTAAAAAGGAACAATTATACCTGATTTCCAGTCCTCCGGAACCCTTCCCTCTTCCCAAGCCAATCTACATAACTTCCATATCCACTCCACTATATATATATATATATATATATATATATATATATATATATATATATATATATATATATATATATATACACACAGTATATATATATATATATACACACACACACACACACACACACACACACACACTGTACCTGATTTCTGCTTTGATCACAAGTAATAAAAGCTCTATCACTCATTCAAGCTGATCGTTTTCATACTTTGAAAAGAATATTGCTTAAGAAATCATAATTCTAATTAATTTAACTAGAAGGAAACACTGATTAACAAAAACGTTAGATACTGTTGAACTCAGACAAATAAATGTAGTTTCATTCATACTGGTACTGTGTAACTGCTATATCAACTAAAATGAAAAAAAAAAACAAATCTAGTTACATAAATATGCTATCAGCTATTTTGCATGCCATGACGGTACTGTATATTCATAATAGAAGATTCACTCTGCTTGCTTTTCTCTTTGACAGCTGATCCAAAATTATGTCTGTATGACAGTCTCTCTCTCTCTCTCTCTCTCTCTCTCTCTCTCAAGTGATTCATTATTTATTTATTTATTTTTAAAGATTTATTATTTTTTTAGCCCCATACTATTTCAAGACCCTCAAGGGGGGGATGGCCGGTGCCTCCGCCCCCTCCTTCGCTTCGCCCCTGACAAGGATTAATGCTAGGAGAGCTGTTTTCCACTTTCAGACCTTAGCACTGTCCAGACCGCCAGTGTGGGAGGTGGAAAGAGTGTTGCTGAACAAGAGCGAAAGTTGTTTGGCCCTTGTTGGACGAAGGGGTGTGGCCATTGTGGATCTACCGCAGCGATGTGGCACACCACCACTCTTTGATATGGGCAGAGAAATCATTACCTGCAGGTCTGTTTACACACACACACACACACACACACACACACACACACACACACACACACACACGCACTCTTACTAGCTGAGACAGGAATGTATAGTTTGAAAACAAGTCACTCATAATTCAGCCCTATATAAAATTGTAACTTGCAAACACATGAATTGGGAGCCTTTTGTATCTCAGGTTTCACAGAACAAGTGGTGCTGTAAATTGGGAGAAGCTGGGAAATCAGCATTGTAAGTAACAGTGAAACTCTGATAAGAATGCATTCCATAATTTATTGTGTTCATAATACAAAAAAAAAAGAACATCAGTAATGTTGATTTATAACAGAAAGTTTATGTTCTTTTTGTGATGTCAAGTAAATGTTTTGGCGCTCATTAAGGTCATGCCTGGTATGGTATACAAGTTTTTGGTCAGAATATACTGTATAATGTTGTATGTTATGTCATAATGTGTGAGGTCAAATTGTGAAGAAAGTTTTAGTTGAATAAGTCATGGCTGGCTGTGTGTGGGCTGCTGTTGTCATTGTTGAGCAGCCCTTGTCTGTTTGGCTGAGCAGACTCATCAACTGCAGGCAGGCAACCACCCTGTCAAGGCCATCCTCTACAGTGGACAGTGCCTCACCACAGCCAGGCATGGGGAAGAGTGTGGAGCTTTGATTCCTAGATGGATGCCACATTTGCATCTTTCCACCCAGATAACAGGGAGACCATAGTGGGCTCCACATCACCTCATTATATGGTTACCACTCAATACTGGAAATAGTTTCCTGGGTGACAGAAAGCCGTTAGGCTTGCTATTCAGTGCCGAGCGTGAAGAGGAAAGAAGTGTAATAAAAAGTGAGAGGAAGGGTGGGAGAAATAGGAAGAGAGGAGGGCAGTCACAGAAAAGAATGATAAAGGTGAAAGAGGATGTAGGCAACTTTACAACAGGTGAGTGGGTGATGGTCAGCACTACCTACTGCCATGTGAGCTGCAGTACAGTATACTGGATTAACCTGTTATATAACTGGTAACAACATTTTTATAGTTCCTCCATGTCATTGTTTACACAGACCAATAAAGGGTGAAATAAGACAGTGTATGTATTGGATTTTCAGATTCATGAAGAGAGGGTAACTCCATCATATAGCATGAAGTTTCATCATAGCTACTGTTTACAGACTAGATCATGTGTCTAGTTACACCCATATCTCTGGATAATTAGCCTGGATTTTGTAGCTAATTTTAGATATTTCTTGGTATGTCTCAATTCAAACCTGACTGTTTCAGAAAAATATTCTTTTTGAAGATACAGTATTTACTGACTTACAGTGATACATTGATATGGTTAAAGAAGGTTGAGATTAATACCCATGAACTAGAGTCATTAAAGCACACATTTAGTTTTTGCCATGTACCAATATTCCCTGCAGAGTGACATGTAACTCAGATTTACAGTTCAGGTTCCTACTTTAGTTGTAGCTTAATTTACAAACAGGCTGGGAGGTACGGTTTTTACAGCAGACCACAGTTACATCCAAAGTATCCATTGCTGATTTCGTGGATGGATGATCGCTACTGAATGTGTTACTTTTATTACAGGTGTGCTGGTGTTTTGTAACAGCAACTTATAGTACTTCTTTTCTTTTGATTTTGCCCATAACACTTTCTACAGGTGAAGTAATAATCCATCCATCCATCCATCATCCAGTCCTATGTTGTCTCATGAGGAGCATAGGAGCCCAGGGCTAGGCAAGTTGGTCCTGACATCTAAGATGAGAGTGACCAGCCTCACTTATTCCTGAGTGGCATTACATGAGCAGTAAACCCCAATCACCCCTGGGATATAAACTTACACAGGCACAATCCACTTGGAGCACCTTAATTACCCACTAAACCACCAGGCATCATAATTTGGCTATATGGTTCCCACCCAGCATAGTAAATGGTTTCTAGGTGTACATGAAACCATTTGCCATGTCACACAGTGTAGAGTCACCCATAGGCAGAATAATAATAATGGTAATGATTGCAATAATAATAGTACTTTACTAATATTTTAATCATCAGAGTGGAATACCTGGCCGATCGCTTCTTTTCCTGTCACCCCAAATTGGAGGTTGTGGATGGAGCATGGCACCCTGGCTCCCCAGACAACAACCATTTTGTCCTCCTCACATCAGACAATTATTTGAGGTTAGTGACTGAAAATCCTGCAGGCTTTTAGAGTTAACTGTCATAATTGGAACAACTTTGTTGCAGTATATATTCCAACTAATGGCAAATGGTCTTATTCACCTGTGAGTGAATCCTTAGAGCCTGCGAGTGTTGATAGTGTCACCAATTACCTCTATGGTTCAGGTAACTCAATTGAAACATTTCACCAAATTTTACTGTTTTTTTCTGAGGCCGATAGTGAATTATAATAATCTGACATTGTGTACACACTGGTAATGAGCAATGCTGGCAGGAATTTTTGCAGCACTGTAACTTATTCACTGGCAGTAGGCAGAAACAGGCAAGAATGCTGGACTACACAGGTCCAAACAGCAAGAGTTCATGACTGAGGCCTAAAGGTCGTAGTATTAAGCTACTTCTTTGCATGAAGAACCTCTTTGTTGCTTCAGCGGTAGTTTTAAAATGAAGAGCTTCTTTGTTTGGCAAGCGAAGAAGTTCAAGAGGGACACCTTTTCGATGACTTTATATACAGTACAGTCACCACTCGTTTTATGTCGATTCGGTATACGATAATTCGCTACAACGATAACAGAAAAGTTCCACCCTAAAATCTGATTTCCGATGAATTTCCCGCTATAATGATATTTCCCTTGGAAAATTTCGTATGAAGCGCCAGGCACACGCAAGGCGACAGTCGCTTGTCTCAGGCAAGATGGCGGCCCCAGCGTGAAGAGCATTGTTTTGGTTCAGTTGTGGTCTGCCATCCCTTCAAAGCCCTGTCTTTTCCACTCGTTCACATGTGCCCTCTCCCTGCTATCGTCACCTCTCAGCCAAGCATCGTGCTACAGTAGGCCTATACTGTACATTGTGTAGCACCAGGCCAACATTACGCAAGTGTGAATGTTGTGTTGTTGCAACAATTTACTGTACGTGAGTAATGCCGCCTGTATTGGCGTGATAGTGCTTGTTTTGGTCTTGGAGATGACTTGGACTGACACAGGAAGTGATTAAGGTGGGTTATCATTTTTATTTCAGTCTTGGGTAGGTGACTTTGGGAAACTGAGTTGACATAACCCCCCTTTTGTAATGTGTTTCAATCTTCCAATTTACGATGAAATCGGTATACGATAAGGTATGACCTGACATAACCCCATCGTTAAACGAGTAGTGACTGTACTACATCAATTTAACATAAGTTCCCCGAGAGGTCACTTAAAATTGAGTTTGTGCAAAATTTAAAATTTGTTTTAACCCCTTCCAACACCGCAAGTTTTCTGTAAGTGTGTGCGACAAGATAAAGGAAAATGCCACAAGGGCAGGCTGGACTCGTTCACAATGGAAAACATTACCATGTATTTTATTTGTCCCAGAAATTGCGTATAATGGTATAAATTGTATACCATAATCTTCCCTGATGTTGATATTATACAATAAGCTAATAAAAACACACAAAATTGGTAAGTGAAAACACACAAAATTGGTAAGTGAAAGTATTCTGAAAGTACCTAAATGCAGTGAGAATACTGTTGTTCAACAGTGAAAAAAACTGCCCTACACCCTAGCACAAAATTTTGCCCACACAGTGCAAGAGCTCAGCATATGTGTTGATGCAGAATTTCACGAGCTTGCACATGGTGTTGTCGGAATTCTGATACGATCAATAATTTTTGAGTAAATCATCAAAATCGTGTGAGACCCCCCTCCTCCCCTGAACCGAAAAATGAGACAATGCCGACTGTCTGAGAGTGTTGGCCCTGAAATAGACACCCTCCCCTATGACACATCAAAGATTGACACACTTCATGCTAAAACATAATTTTTGGTGAATATTTTTTGTCCAGAATTGCCTAATTGGCATCCTTTCAGACCAAAACTGACAAGTGTGTCATAGTGTGCCATTGGTTCATCTTCAGCCTGACACTGTTTTGACTCATTTTGAGTCATCGTGTGGGAAGGAGTCAATAGAATAAAATAGTTTGGTTCCTGGGAGAAGAACGGAGTAGTAAAAATGCTTTTATTAACTTTTATTAACCCCAACACTGTGGGGTTGTTTTTGCGCTCCTTGCGTGTCCCGCGAGGATATTTGCACTCCAACTGACTTTTTAAAAATATTTGCCAAAAATCAGATATTAGTCCTAGAATATCAAAATTATATATGCTTATGGCACATACCTTCAGCTTTCCCCTGGGATGTTTGTTGAGCCTTCGTCATCTACTGTAGGACTTGTGGAGACTTCTGAAGTTGGGTAACGAAGTCTCCACTTTACACTTCCCGATACCCCATAATGTGGTTACCGCTGTCAGGACTCCATATTATAATTTCAAATCATAATAGATAGATAGATAGATAGATAGACAGACAGATAGAAGCAGCAAGATAGGTATTGTGTCTGCAAGAATCGAGCAATGCTAAACATGCTTACACACTCTAACTCAAGGAATGCTTTATAGGCACACGACAGTGCCTCGTGACCATACACACACATACTCACACACAGGCTTCTAGAACATTTCAACAACAGTGTAACACACGTGACATGACCCCTGCTAAAACAGAATTTAGAAAGCAGAGCTCAGAAGGAGACAGGCGATAGAACCGACAGGTAGTAGGGAGGAGCCTAGCAACATGGGCGAGAGGGTGGAAGAGAGAGAGAGCGAGACAGGGAGGTTAGCTCGTGGGACTCTATACCTCACTCGTGTGTGAGAGACTTTGTTAATATTTCCAAGACAAATAAAAATAGTCCCCATACTCATCTTTACCTCTCCTGTCATTGCATGACAAAAAGGTAACGAAGATTATCTACTTACAAAACTACTCAATTATAACAACCGCTCGTCCACGAGTATAGTATATGTATAACTGATCTACAAAACTTCACTACAAGAAGCTACAAAGTTATTGTAAGATATGGCGGCAGCGAACGTACGAACCTCGTCTACGAATCTACAAGCCTACGAGTCTACAAGCCTACGAGTCTACAAGCCTACGAGCCTACGAGTGTACAGTTGATTCTGCATTATCAAGATTGAAAATAAACAATACCTCTTACAACCAACAACTCACAACCAGCTCCTGACAGTATTCTCTCCAACCCCCCCTCCGTCTCCATGATCATCATGCTGATTTAGAAGTGGTCACACAACGCCTTACCAGTAATTTAACAAAATATTGATACAAACAATCTTGCAATTTGTACGATGAACCAATGAACTACGAGGGGTGATTAGAAAGAAATGACAGTGAGTCCATAAACTTTTATTAGCATGAAGAACTATCAAACTATGACTCACATTCCTTCAAAGTACTCCCCTCCAACCTCTATGCAGCGTTCCATTCTCTTTCTCCACTTCATGAAGCAAGCGTGGTACTCTGAAGACGGTATACTTCGGAGTTCTGAATTGACGGTCCGTGCCAAGTCTTGGATGCGATGAAATTGCTTCCCAGCGATGGCAGATTTAATTTTTGGAAACAACCAAAAGTCACAGGGAGCCAGGTCAGGGGAGTAGGGTGGGTGGGGGAGCAGAGTTATACCTTGTTGTTCCAGGTACTGCATAGTGAGGCGAGCTTTGTGGGGTGCAGCATTGTTGTGGTGCAGCAAAAGGCGAGACCGACGGCGGGTTGGTGTGGTGTTGGCCTTGTGTTCCAAGACTTGTGGAAGGACCTGGTCTGTGTAGTATTGGGCTGTGATAGTGGACTTTTCAGGCATCACATCCACGCATATTGGTCCTTGAGAATTGAAAAAGATGGTGAAAAGGCGCTTCCGGCTGCGAAATCCTTCCTTCAAAATCTGAGGTCGAGGGTCTTCATCGCCCAACCACACCATGTTTGACTGCTTGTCACGGGTTGTGAAGAATGAAATCCAACACTCATCTCCAGTAGCAACATCTGAGAACCGTTTTGGACCATTTGGTTCAAATTCATCAAGCCAGACACGACAAATCCTCACCCGTTCAGCCTTTTGCTCATCAGTCAACAAATGGGGTATCCATCGACAACACTTCTTCCTCAGGTGTAATTGTTCATGCACGATGTCATATGCACTCCCATAACTGATATCAAGCTCCAAGGCTAAGAACCTAAGAGTTACAGTTGGATCCTCGTCAATGATGGACCGTGCACGGACAGTTGTTGCTTCGGTCACGGATGTCCGGGGGCGTCCAGAGCGTTGTTCATCTTTCAATTCAGTTTTTCCTGCTGTGAAAGCATGAATCCAGCGGGAAACAGTTTCCAGGGAAGGAGTAGTGTCTGGATAAACTTGCAATAATTCCCCTCGAATCTCTGTTGCTTTCTTTCCCAGTTTCCACCTCATAAAAATGTAGAACCTGCAGCCTTCTTTCGAGTAATCCATGTTTCTGGCCAGAGAGCAAAAACAAGAGTGAAACATTCACTCACAACAATAAAACAAGAAAAGTCAGGCATACGGCGACAAGTTCAAACTCGTAAGGACAGGCAACTCTGCACTCTCCTTGCTCCCCTACCTCCCATCATTCAAGGTTTTCATGTTATAGCACGAACTGTCATTACTTTCTGATCACCCTTTGTACAACCATCTACAATCAACTACAAGTAACAACTCTACGAGTCGTCTGTATAATCTTCTGTACGCACCTGCAAGTAGCGGCAGTCTTCATCCCACAACTAGTAAATCACAAGAGAAAAGGACCAAGAATACATTGAGAAAGAAAAGCAAAACAAACATAATTCAATCACTAAATAATCACCAACAGTAAATATTCTACACTGTATATATTCATTCATATATTATAGCATTTATTTACTACCAACAAGTGTTACCATTTATACCTACATAAAATATGTGTTTCATGCATACAGCTAACAGCAATACATTATTACATCTACAAAGTAATAAAGAAAATATACTATCACAGTTACTCAGTGAGCGATTTAAAAGAACTATATTAAACATTTATTAATTAAAATTACCAAGTGGAAACAGACAAATTAAGTTACAAGGAAAACTAGAAGAAAAAAAACAAAACATGGCCAACATAATTGACATTAGCAAGAATGAACATCTTCAACACAATCGTGAAAGCAAAGATTTCCACACAATGCTGACACATACAGTACAGTATATTGCCCATTATAGGTACAAGTGAACAACAAGTCAGTGTATATAGTTAATACTTTATACAGTGTATATATATTTTTTATATAAAATAGCAAAATATGGGGCTATATATTATCATTTTCAGTAATATCTGTGCAATATAAACTAAACCTTAAAAAAGGGTCCCAAGGGAATTAACCAAGAATTATGCAACCATGAACAACACAGAAAAAGTGTAGACAAACGAAGAAAAACGAACTATAGAAAATCAATACATACAAAAAAAAAAAAGAAAGAAAAAGAAATAGAGTAAGATCACATAAACTCCTCTAAGTGAAACAAAAAGATAATTGGTGTTCTCCACAAGCAAGTGGCATGGCACATCATCACATAAACTCCTTTATAAGTGAAATAAAAAGCAAATTGTTGTCTCCACAAGCTAGTGGCATGGCACATCATCATTATCATCGACCGCAGCATGACCGGATTCAGTGTCAGGACTGCATTTATTACAATTATGTAACTACAAACGATATGTAACTACAGACAATATGTAACAATTATGTAACAGTTGCATTAACAAGATGTAACTTTTATGTAACTTTACAATTATAAGGCCAACACAATTATGTAACAGTTGCATTAACAAAATGTAACTACAATTATAAGGCCAACACAGACATGTAACTGTTGCATTAACAAAATGTAACTGCAGTTATAAGGCCAGCACAATTGTGTAACAGTTGCATTAACAAAATGTAACTACACTTATAAGGCCAACACAATTAAGCATTACCACAATATTATGTAACAATTCATACAGTGTTACAATTATGTATTACCACAATGTTACTACAATATTATGTAAATTCATACAATGTTACCACAATTCTGTATTACCAGAATCATCACACAAGGTAGATGAAGTATTAGACATTACTAAAGGGATAACTCAATATGTAATGTAATAACCTAGGAGTATTACCATTGCACAATTATATGCGTATGTCTATTATACATACACATCTTACAAAATGACATACAACAACCATTGCATTTATTCAAATATGTATACAACTTGTTTAAAATGTAATATTACTAGACCATTGCAATTTACTATGAATATTATATGTATACAATATAATCAGTATTATGTACTAACAGATTAGCATATGTCAATGATAATTACTGTCGGAGGACCTCCAGCGCGTGACCGAGCAGTGTCAGGACTCCATATTATAATTACAAATCATAATAGATAGATAGACAGACACAATACCTATCTTGCTGCTTCTATGTCTGTCTATTTATCTATCTATTATGATTTGTAATTATAATATGGAGTCCTGACACTGCTCGGTCACACGCTGGAGGTCCACCGACAGTAATTATCATTAACATATGCTAATCTGTTAGTACATAATATTGATTATAATATTGTATACATATAATATTCATAGTAAATTGCAATGATCTAGATAGATAGATAGATAGACAGACAGATAGAAGCAGCAAGATAGGTATTGTGTCTGCGAGAATCGAGCAGTGCTAAACATGCTTACACACTCTAACTCAAGGAATGTTTTATAGGCACACGACAGCCCCTTGTGACCATACACACACATACTCACACACACGCTTCTAGAACATTTCAACAATAGTGTAACACACATGACACGACCCCTGCTACAACAGAATTTAGGAAGCAGAGCTCAGAAGGAGACAGGCGATAGAACCGACAGGTAGTAGGGAGAAGGAGCCTAGCAACATGGGCGAGAGAGTGGAAGAGAGAGAGAGCGAGACAGGGAGGTTAGCTCGTGGGACTCTATACTTCACTCGTGTGTGAGAGACTTTGTTAATATTTCCAAGACATATAAAAATAGTCCCATACTCATCTTTACCTCTCCTGTCATTGCATGACAAAAGGGTAACGAAGATTATCTATTTACAAAACTACTCATTTATAACAACCTCTCGTCCATGAGTATAGTACTGTATATGTATAACTGATCTACAAAACTTCACTACAAGAAGCTACAGAGTTATTGTAAGACCACTGCCTGATATAACTACAAACACTATTCTATGAATTTCAAGTAGTTTGGAATTCATATTCCAAAAAAAAAACCCACTGTGAAAGCAATATAAATTGCGAGCGCATACGAGCTTTCTTCTCGTGCTGGTTCCCCGATGGTATTCTGAGGCGGAGCTGTCATTTATTATTTATAAACACACTCACACTTTATATTCCTAGTACTTTATTCATTTATTTATATATACAATATTTATCTGTAAGTTTTGTGGTAGGTGGTGGCGACCATCATCCACTCACTTGATGTAGTGCTGCCTACTTCCTTAGCTTTTATCATTCTTTTTCTGTGCCTGCTGTCCTCTCTTCCTATTTCTCCTATCTTTCCTGTCACTTCTTATTTCTTTTCTTTCCTTTGCAGGTGGCCTTACATTGAGTGACAAGCCAAATGGATTCCTGTAAGCCAAGAAACCATTTACAGCGCTGGGTGGTAACCATATAACCAAACTATACGTGCTCCCTATGTGTCAACAAGTGGGTTGGTGGAGGGTTGGTGTCCCTCCCTGTAAAACAACTAACTCAGTGTTAAATGGCCACCCTTTATGGGATTGTGGTGTCTGGCAATAGATAGATAGATAGATCTATAAGTTTCTTTCAGTACTAGTTGTTTATTTTCACTCCAGGCATTCACTTTCTCATCCTGTATACTAGCGTTGAGAGCGAATCTGTCACTTTCACTTTCATAACTCCCAGTATTCATACATGCTAGAGTGAAACTTTCATTACTCCTAGTATATATACTCGTATTCATATATTACTACTCATTTACATTTCTGTTTACATTCTCTATTTTATTTACATTATTTACATTGTTGTGAAGAGTATGTACGAGGGAGCTAGGGCTACGGTGCGAGTGGATGGTGAGCTGAATGAGTTCTTTGATCTCAGTGTGGGACTGAAACAGGGTTGTGTGATGTCTCCATGGCTGCTTAATATATACATGGATGGGGTTGTAAGGGAGGTGCAGGGTAGGGCAGTGGATGTGGGGGTGGCTCTAATGAATGAGGGTGAGATTTGGAAGCTTCCGGTGTTGCTGTTTGCAGATGATACAGTACTGTTGAGTGAAGATGAATGGGAGTTGCAAGGTTTGGTGAATGAATTTGGGACAGTGAGTAGGAAGAGGAATCTGAAAGTTAATGTAAACAAGAGTAAAGTTATGGTGTTTGAGAGGAATGAAGTCACATAGTGTGCAGTGAGGTTGGATGGTGAGGATATGGAGAATGTGAGTGCATTCAAGTACTTGGGTAGTGTGATGAGTAAGGATGGAACTTTGGGGGATGAAGTGCGTGAAAGGGTACAGCAGGGAAGGAAAGTTGTTGGTACACTGAAAGCAGTGATGAGAAATAGGGAGGTGAGTATGGAAATTAAGAAGTCACTGCATGATAGTATTATGATCCCTACCCTGACGTATGGAAGCGAGGCATGGACCTTGCAAGAGGGGAACAAGTCAAGAGTGAGAGCAGTGGAAATGAGTTACTTGAGAGGAGCATGTGGAGTGACGTGGAGGGACAGGTTGACGAATGAAGAAGTGAAGGAACGCTGTGGGGTGGATGTGGATGTGGTTGAGAAGATTAGGAGAAATACACTGAGGTGGTTTGGACATGTGAAGAGAATGGAGAATGAAAGACTGACTTAGAGGGTGTATGTGGGTGAGGTGGAGGGAGGGAGAGGGAGGGGTAGACCGAGGATGAGGTGGAGGGATGGAGTTGAGAGGTATATGAGGGAGGGGGGGTGAGTTGGGGGGAGGGTAGTCAAATGGTGGGTGACAGAGCTACTTGGAGGCGTTTTGTCTGCGGCCACGCTTTGCGGGATTAGGGCGTTGGGCTATAGATAGATAGATAGATAGACATTTCTATTTTATTTACACTATGTTATGCACTGTCACTTGCAGTAACTTATAAAACTATTTTCCACTGTTCACTTATATTTACTTTCATTGCTTTCTCTTGCTATTTACACATTATTTACGTTTTCACTTGCACGTTTTAGCGTCACCAGAAAGATCGTAGTCACTGTCCATCATTTTCATTGATAAATTAGCCAGTTCATGTTCCACAGCAGTCACTTAGCCCTTTACCCCTTTCCACACAAGGTTTAGTAAGGGTAGAGGTCACAGGGCCCTTTGCATGGGGCTAAAAAGCGGCGGAATTGGACAGGCGCGAATCCGATGTGGTTTCACCTTGAAAGACGACAGTAAACTGAATGCTGTTGCCTAGGGGCAGTGAAGGGCTGCCAATGTCAGCATGGTGACAGCTGCTAATATATATGCTATGAAATGATTGTCAGGAAATCTAGACAATACATAATAAATTTGGTAGTTCCAGGTGAATGTAAATATCACTTAGGCTTCTCCCTTCCTTTTATATATATTATTTATTATGAGAACAGGTCATACGGCTTATTTCAAAGGGAAATAAACTGGGAAAATTAGTGAACGAGTGCACGTGAGGTGTTGCCAGGTGATAATTAGCCCATTCCAGATGTATGGCAGTATCTGTTACCTTTTCTCTTTTATGTATTATATTGTATAAGAATAGGGCAAAGATCACATTTCAATGGATAAAATGAGTGGAAAAATCCGTCCAGCATTTGTGTAGTGCAGCGCAGCTTGTCAGGCGGGAGGAGAGGGTAATGGAGGGGAGGTAAGGAGGGGGGGAGTCAAGGACAGGAGAAAAATGGCTAAATTGTCAACAGTGGATGGGAGTACAGGTGACATTAGCAGAACTGAGTATAGCTGGACACTAGTAGTACTGATAGATGGTATGAGCCATCACTTGAAAGCCCGGGCGAATTCAAAATAACACAGAATCACAAAAGTGATGCCCCACGGTCTGATCTTCAAAAGCAAGCATCAGAACTAGGCCTACTTAACAGCCCTAATGACAACAGAATATTCTGGTCAACCCTTATATCTCAATAATAACTTCAATAAGCATCATCCATTCCCTCACTAAAATCTTCAGATGGCAACATTACAAATGACCTGCATGGGAAAGCAGATATTTTTGCCAGTACATTTGCCAGAAATTCTACCATAGAGGATGCCATCCAGAATGTCCCAGTACTAGAACTTGACTCTCCCAAAATTGTTCCACTTAAAAACAGACAAGATACATAAAATCCATCCTAGACAATTTACCCACCAACAAAGCTCCAGGCCCAGATGGAATTCCGCCAATTGTTTTGAAAAAATGTTCCCCTGAACTTGCCTCTGTTCTAGCTAAATTATTCAGACTATGCATATGTACTTCTTCATTCCCAAATTCATGGAAAGAAGCCAATATCCACCCAATTCCGAAGAAAGGAAGTTCCTCTGACCCCTCTGATTACAGGCCAATAGCTATCACATCTCTTGGTAAGGTACTCTATTTGAAACTTTAATTAATAAGCACATTGTTAAACATCTTGAATCTAACAAATTAATTAGTGATAAACAACATGGTTTTTGCCACGAAAGATCCACCATTGACATACTCAGCCTCTTAACTCATACCATCTGTCAATCAGTTGAGCTACATGGAGAAACTCATGTGGTAGCCCTTGATATTTCTGAAGCTTTCGACAGAGTATGGCATTGTTCCCTGCTGTCCAAACTCCCTTGCTATGGACTAACGTCTTTTGTTCCTTTGATTTCCTCATATCTCAGTGACAGGAAAAGAAAAGTAAAAGTAGATGATGTATATTCCAATTTCCACTCAGTTAACGCCGGCATGCCGCAGGGATCAGTTCTGGCGTCAACCCTGTTCCTGGTTTATATTAATGATCTCATATCTGTCGCCCACAATCCCATACACTCATATGCAGATGACTCAACACTACATAGTTCATTCACACTCAGACACTCATTTACAAAGTCTAATATCTCTGCCATTCAACTCAGTACAGCCATCTCCATAAATCAGCTCCTATCTACGATCAGTGAATGGGGACAAAACAACTTTGTCTCATTTAATGCTAGTAAAACTAAATATATACAGTTTACTAATAGACAGATATTGCCAGATTTGTATATTACCTACAGTGCTCGTCAGAAGTATTCAGCGTTGTCCGCCAGGCGCGCAATACTTATGGCCCAAAAAGAATCACCCATTCTGGGGGGTAAGAATTGAGCCACAAGTTTGAGCTCCGAGCATGACGTCACGGTAGCCTGGGGCCTTCCGACGCGCTGGTTGGTTCCCGCCTCAGTCGCCCACGGGCTGCCTGAGAGAGAGGAACTCCACCGAGTGTCCCTCTCAAATTGCGCCATTTTTTACCGAGTGTCCCGCAGTGTTCTGGCCTTCACAACTTTGTTATGGCACCTACCCGTGAACTATCGAGTGAAATCATATCCCAGATCATTGCTCTAAAGGAGGCAGGCCACCAGACAAAGGAAATTAGTGAATTGGTTGGTGTGGCACGATCGACAGTGCGTCGTTGGTGTGCACGGTTTCGGGAGGAAAACAGTGGTGCAGTTCCCACAAAGAAACCGCGGTCTGGTAGGCCTAGGAAAACTTCCCCAAGGTCTGTTAATGTTTTAAAACGTGCAGTGGAGTTTAATCCTCGTGTGAGTGCAAGGAAAATTAAGGAGAGCAACCCGGAAGTGTTTGGTGAGGTGTCAGTGAGAACAGTGTCTCGTAGGGTGCATGAGCTTGGTTACACAAGTCACAGGCCTGTGAAAAAGCCTCTTCTCACCAAGAGCCAGAGAATTCGTAGGCTTTCCTTTGCTAATAAATATCTAACCTGGGGTGAGGAGCAATGGTTGTCAGTGTTGTGGTCTGATGAGGCAGCGTTTAGTGTTACCTGTAACAGAGGAGCACGTGTGTATCGACGCAAAGGTAGTGACCCACTTGACCCACGGTATGTAGAAAGCACAGTTAAACATCCTGATTCACTCATGGTATGGGGTTGTTTCTCAGGGAAGGGTTTGGGGAAGCTTGTTGTACTTCCCAAGAACATCAGAGTGAATCAGGATGTTTACCTGGAGCTTCTGTGTGATCATTTACCAGACTCCTTTGAGCTAACAGGTGCACGAGTGTTTCAGCAGGACGGTGCACCTGCTCACAAGGCCAAATCGGTCACCAATTGGCTTCGTGACTGCGAGGTATCATTCATGACAGACTGGCCAGGAAATAGCCCAGACCTCAACCCCATTGAAAACCTCTGGTACCTCGTAAAGAAGAGTCTCCAAGGGAAAGACGTGAGCTCTCTGCCTAAGTTGGAAGCCGCCATTCGTGACTCCTGGGACAAAATACCCCTCCAGCACCTCAGGAGCCTCGCCCTTTCACTTCCAAGACGTCTCAGGTCCGTGAAGAAACGTAAAGGCTACCCTACGAAGCACTAAAGGTAAATAAAATGCATTATTTATATGTTTTTTCAATGTTGAAAGGTTTGTTTCTCAGGAGGGACGCAGGGCGCTCTATACTTCTGACGAGCACTGTACAGTGCTACTAATATTCCCATCTCCAAATGTTTTGAAATTCTCGGAGTCTCTCTTAACAGTGCCCTCAGCTGGACCTCTCATGTTAGATCACTTGCTAAAACAGCCTCAAAGAAACTTGGATTATTGTACAGAGTCCGTAACTTCTTCACTGATGAGCAGTTAGCTATAACTTATAAGAGTCATGTGCGCTCTCAGCTTGAATATTGCTCACCCTTGTGGAATGGATGTGGAGAGGTTGCATTAAAACAACTAGACAAAATTCAGACCAAAGCTGTTAAAATTATTAACAACCCTGCCATTACAAATAAACTACCTCCCCTGTAAGTAAGAAGGAATGTTGCCTCCCTTGCATTATTTTACAGATATTTTTTTGGCAAATGCTCAGATGAAGTTGCGTCTGTGGTGCCACCTCTCCATGCCTTCCCTCGTGCAACATGGGCATCTGGTAGCGCTCATGACTGGAATGTCACTCAGCCATATTGCAGAACTTCTGCCTATCAGAATTTGTTCATTCCCCGAACTACATCTTTCTGGAACTCGCTTTCCCAGAGTTGTTTCCCTCCAAACTTCATTCTACAGCTGTTCAAGTCTAACTGTTACAGATATTTTATGAACAGAGGACACCAGTAATCTGGTGTATGGATTTTTTTTTTTTTTATTCGTTTTTCCTTCCTCTGTTCTGTTATTTAAAAAAATATATATATATTTGACATAATGGGATAATATTTTGCATTATGTGCATTCTGCTTGTATTACACAAACTTTTTGGACCTGACCAACAGCTTGGCATATGACAGATGAAAAATGTAGTGAAAACTCTTGTTGTAGGTGAGTATGCTGCATATTACATTTAAAACCCTTTCCAGAATATACAATACATCATCACTGGAGCTGCCTGAGCAAGCATTGAGTGTGGGTGTAGTGCAGTCAGGAGTTGTGCCTAGTTCTAGCCTTGGCCAGAGTCCTATTGCCTTCACTTTCAGCCTTCCCAGTGAAGCCCTTAAATCCAGCTCTGGCAATCCAGTTTCCAATGGCATCATTAGCAGCCTGGTGAGTGTAATATAATTTGCCATTTGTCTCGCTGACAGGCAACAGATTTATTTAGTTGCATGCTTGAAGTGTTAGTACTGTAACCTACTACTATTACATTACATATGCCTCAAGATTTGCATATAAAAAACTGTAACCTGATAATATTTGTGAATGAAAAAATATTTAAAACTCCTTTTTGGCTAACTAATTTGGGGAGAAGCATGTCTGTAACAACTGGTTGTTTGTCTTATAGCCAATTTATCACATGGTAGAAGTATTTAACAAATTATCTGCATACCAATTTACTTTTCACCCCAAAAAAAAAAAGTTTACGGTGTTTTACTCAAACAGGCTCAAGGATTATTTGGGTAAGATTGAAAGTTGGGCTACAAATGTGGGTGATTGTGTGCGTTTGCACCAATGTATGATCATGCAAGCAGAGTGAGAAAAGAGCTTTGGACAAATGTGGAAGCTTGCATGGAAAAGGTTGAAAGGAATGAGAGAGTGCTATTGATTGGAGATATGAATGGAAAAGTAGGGAATGTGATGGTGGATGGAGTAGTTGGTGAATGGGGTGTGCCTGCAGAGATTGAAGAGAATGGCAGCGCTCTAGTTGACATTTGTGCCAGGAGGGGGTTGGTAATAGCCAATACTCTCTTCATACTCAAGATGATCCACAAGTATATGTGGCGAGTGATGAGAAGGGTAGATGGTGAATTGAAGGAACAGGAGGCAGTGATTGATTGTGTGTATGTGGATGATGGAATCAGAAGGTTTGTAATGGATGCAAGAGCATATAGAGGTTGGGGGGGTGGACTTTCTGGCCACCACATGGCGGTAGTGAGAATCATGGTTGAAATTAAATGGAGGAATAGAAAAAGGGAAGGACAGGAGGAAGTAGTTCATGCAAGGAGGGTGGAAAGGTTACAAGAGGATGGAAAAAAGGCAGAATATAAGAGAGAAGTGGAGGAGCAATTGGGTAAATATGGATTGGGGCTGATGGGGTTGTGGAAGGTGTGAGCAAGATATTCACAAAAGAAATCTGTGCAGCATGTGAGGTGGGGTGTGGGGTGAAGAGATGACGAAATGGGGTGAAAGGAACAGGATGATGGAATGAAGAGGTGAGACAGGCTGTGGCATATAAGAAGAAAGCATATAGTGAATGGATGAGAAACAGGGATGTGGAAGAAGTTGAGAGTCGTAAGAGAGAGGTGAAAAGATTAGTAAGAGAGAATATAACCAAATTTTGGCACCTGGTGGTTTAGTGGGTAATTAACCCGTCACGTCCCGACCAATTTTCCACCACTGACTCCCCCCAATCCCGACCAATTTTGGAAAAAAAAAATTTTGGCTCAAACCTCCGCTTTTGGTGAAAAACATCGAAAATTCATAGAGAAATCGCTCACCTGAGGTTTAAAATACTCGATACAGCTAGCAGTACTCTTTACCTTATTGGGTTTTCTATCAGGCTGGCTCCAAAGAAAACGAGTTCTATGGGAGGGTAACTATTCCACACCACTCATAAACGGTATTTATTTATTTATTTGGTATGAATTTATATGTAGTACGAGAGTATATTTGTTTTCACACAGTAATATAGGCAATATGAGCATTGTTTCACTCACTAACACATCAACATACCTGACTTTTTTTGGCGACATTACCTGGTCATTATTTCTGACTATTTCTTCCTCTGATGCTGTGTAACCTTTGTTCTCCACATTGTCATCGATTGGGGAATCACTCTGGCCCTGACTGTCTTTATTGGCCAGGTCACTGATAACAGGTGAATTGCCGAGACAATGGCGTGCAGGGGGGGAGGTCATGCGGGGTAAGGCATTGTCCCTGCCTGGCATCTTGTAGAGGAAGGTGTCCCGTGTATATGTTCCTAAAATCACATGCGAAAATTGAAAATTGTGCAAATTATGAACCATGCAATTGCACGACGTACTACTACGTTGATGGGACTAGCTGTGAGAAAACGTTGCAACTTGCCCATACGTCGACGGGACGCCTCGGGTTAAGGTGCTTCATTCGGATTGAGCTAGAGCAGGTTTATATCCAAGGGGTGGCTGGGGTTTATTGCTCACGTAATGGTACTTGGTGGTGAGTGAGGCTGGTCACTCTCATCTTATACGTCAGAACCAACTTGCCTAGCCCCGGGCTCCTACGCTCCTCATGGGGCAGTGTAGGCTTGGATGATGATGTTGATGACTAAGAAAAGAGTGGATGATGAATATGGAAGGAATTTGAGTGTAAAGTGGAGGGAATTTAAGAAAATGTTCTGGAAAGAGGTACCGTAAAGAGAGTTAGACAGGGTGTCAAAGAAGTTAGTTGGGGAGTGAAAGATAAAAATGGTAGATTACTAGTGGAGAAGGGAGAAAAAGTGAGCAGGTGGAGAGAACACTTTAAGGAATTGTTGAACACAGAGAATGAATATAATGTGCGTATATGTGGCTGGGGAATGGCTGGGAGAAAGAGGGATGTGAGAAGAGAGGAAGAAATCAGTAGGATGGAAGTTGTGGAAGCAATGAAGAAAGTCAAAATGGGGAAAGCCCCAGGATTTGATGGAGTGTATGGTGAAATGCTGAAGCATGTGGGAGAGATAGTAGTAGAATGGATGTGGAAGATGTGTAGATTGGCCTGGGATGAAGGTAGATTGCCGGAGGATTGGAAGTTGGGTATAAGTATTCCCTTGTACAAAGGAAAAGGGGAAAAAGAGGTGTTTGGTAATCATAGGGGCATTTGTGTTTTTATGGTAGAGGGTAAAGTATATGGTAGGATACTTATCGATAGAGTTAGGGACATTACAGAGGAATTAGTTGGAAAAGAACAGGGAGGTTTTAGGAAGGGAAGAGGTTGTGTAGATCAGATATTCATTCTTAGATCTGTAGTGGAAAAGTTTCTAGAGAAGGGAAAGAAGTTGTATGCAGCCTTCATGGATTTGGAGAAAGCATATGACAGGGTAGATAGATGAGGATTGTGGATAGTATTGAGAACATATGGAGCAGATGGGAAGTTGTTGAATGCTGTGAAGAGTCTGTATGAGGGTGCCAATGCTGTAGTGCATGTGGATAGTGAACTGAGTGAATTTTTGTGTTTGAAGGTTGGATTGAAACAGGGCTGTGTCATGTCTCCATTGCTGTTCAGTCTGTTTATGGATGAGGTTATAAAAGAGATACAAGGTTGGGCAGTGGATGTTGGAGCGGCCCTAAGGTCCTTTCGCAGCAAGAAGTCCGTTCAGGGAGTGGCAGAAGTTGGACTTTCCCCGAGTGCGACGTTGCCAATTTGACCACCAATTATCGGATTATCACTCTGTCTCCGTACCTACCCCCATCCCACCTGTTTCTCTCTCTCTCTCTCTCTCTACTGTATATATATATATATATATATATATATATATATATATATATATATATTTATATATATTTATATATATATATATATATATATATACTGTATATATTTATATATATATATATATTTATATATATATATATATTTATATATATATATATATATATATATATATATATATATATATATATATATATATATATATATATATATATATATATATATATATATATATATATATATATACAGTATATATATATATATATAGTATATATATATATATATATATATATCTATCTATCTATCTATATATATATATATATATATATATATATATATATATATATGTATATATTTATTATTTATTATCAACTTTTTTCCACACCAACTATGAGGTAAAAGTCTAGGCGCATTTTATTTTTAAGAGGTTTCCCCTGTAGGCCTAATCCTTTCTCTGACTCTGGGTCCCTCGCCGACCTCGGCGTGGCAGCATGGGAAAAAAGCCCTGCCACGTGTCATAGAATTCATTCAAATCGTTGTTATAATTCTAAAAAGTGATACTCAGTGTACTATATAGCTTCCTTTACTATATACAGAATATAAAAAACAATTTCAAATAGCACATAGATGGGAAATAAGAGAGAGAGAGGCATGTACTACGGTTGATTTGGCAGCATCGCTAGAGGTGATTCACCAGGTGGGCCCCATCCTGAATGGACTTCTTGCGGTGAAAGGACCATAATGAGAGAGGGCAGTGTGTGGAAACTCCCTTTACCGTTGTTCGCAGATGATACTGTGTTGTTAACTGAAGACAAATGCGAGCTGCAAGGCTTGGTGGATGAGTTTAGGAGAGTGTGTAAGAAATGGAATCGAAAGGTGAATGTAGGAAAGAGTAAAGTTATGGTCATCGAGAGAAATGAAGTCAGTAAATGTACAGTGAGGTTGGATGAGGAGGAAATGAAAAATGTGAGTGCATTTAATTACAGTACTTGGATAGTGTGATGAGTAAGGATGGAAGTTTAGATGGTGAAGTGCTTGAAAGGGTACAAGGAAGAGAGGTTGCTGGTTCTTTGAAAGCAGTGATAAGAAACAGAGAAGTGAGCATGAAAGAGAAAAAGTCACTGAATGACAATGTTGTGATACCAATTCAAACATAAGGAAGTGAAGTGTGGACTTTGTTGGAGGGACGGAAGTCAAGAGTGAGAGCAGTGGAAATGTGTAATTTGAGGGGAGCATGTGGAGTCACATGGAGAGATGGACTGACAAATGAGGAAATGAAGGAGCGTTGTGGTGTGGATGTGGATGTGACCGGAAGCGTTAGGAGAAACACATTGAGGTGGTTTGGCCATGTGGAGAGGATGGAGAGTGAGAGACTGATGAGGAGAGTGTATGTGAGTGAGGTGGAGGGGGGGAGAGGGTGGGGGAAGCCAAGGATGAGATGGAGGGATAGAATGGAGAGGTACGTTAGAGAGGGAGGTGTGAGCTGGGAGCTGTGCAGTGAAATGGCGGGGCACAGGGTGACATGGAGGCTATTTGTTTGTGGCCTCCCCTTACAGGATTATGGTGTCTGGCAATAGATAGATAGATAGGTAGAAACAGAAGAGGGCCTACTGTAGAATTGACCCCTGTGGTACGCCATAAGTAATGGAAGAATAGGGTGACTTTGTGTTACCAAAATGAACATATTGTTGTCTGTTGAGTAAAATTCAAACCATTTTAGCATTGTACCTCTTATCCCATAATGTTCCAGCTTAGAGAGGAGGATAAGGTGATCAGCTGTATAAAAGGCAGGTGGTGGCAACCATCAT